>NC_134962.1:10147995-10457063 GCF_965638725.1 Aptenodytes patagonicus
CAGTTAGAAATACATTTCTCTGTCTCACCAAACAAAAAATTTAAAGCACATGTAATTAACAGAAACACTACTGCAGTAACACTACAGCAGAAATTGTAGAAATAGTTGCAGGTTAATTTATATTAGGTAGTTGTAGGATACACCAGTTCCTCTCTATTTAGATAAAAGATGCATCATAGATTTCCCTAGTACCAAGAGCAGATATCATTTACACGTGACCCGTGCCTGTGTTGACTAGTTTATAAATGGTACAATATCTCAAGACTCCATTAAAAAGACCATTGTATAAATAAGACTGCACTGCAAATGGAATTTAGTAAGAGGCAGAAAGGGATTATTTGAAGTATGTCACAGAGAAAAGAAAAAAAGAAGACAACAGCTGACACAGTTACCAGTTTCATGAAGTTAACTTTACATTTCTCAAACTGAATTAATTTTACTCAGAGTTAACTGGACTTTTTTTTATTATTATTCAAAACACTGAAGCTTCTTTCATCCATAACAGTTTGTATAGATTACAAAGTTTGGCCTGAATTCCTCAGACTGCAAGTAATGTTCTTCCCACGTTTCCTAGCATGTTTACTATTGCACAGGGCTTGATAATTAAGCTAACACTTTTGAAACTGAAGTCACAGTCTCAGTTAATATAAAGTATAAGCTTAATTAAACTTAAGTATATGTAAATAAACCTGATTTTTTCATCTGAGTAAAAAAGAGCTTAACCTAAACAGAATAAAGTTTGGGGAAAAAAAAAACATGTGTAAATAAAAGAAACCACATTCATGTTGGCAACTTAAAATGATGCAACAACATTCACCAAATATAATAGAGATCCTTTAGTACAGTAATCAAGGCCCTGCTAGGGCAGGACAGTTAGGCAACAGAAGGTTATCTATTCATGCCGACCTCTGCTTTAGCCCAGGGAAGCACATGGACTTCTTTTTCCAAGAAAGATTAGCAAAAAAGCGTCCATCGTCACAGGCATTAACTACCCTCAAATGTACTGTACCTTAAAATATGTATGCATAGAATAGTTCTAATCCAACATGCAAATGCTAATAGGTGGCTATTGCACAATACCCCTCTCCCAAAATCGCAATCTTTGATGTGTCAGCAAACATAAAGACCTTCACTAGTAATCTTTCAAAAAAGTTCCCTTTCTCACCCTCTAAATATATTTACATAGCAGCAAAACAGGTTCCCAGTCCTGTCAGTGGGTTGGGTGCGTGCTGGGGAAGAAATCAGGAAAAGGAAGTAAGTAGGAAAGTAGTCTCTAACTGCTGGGGCACACGTGTTATACTATTGCTCACAACGTCAACCTCAAATAATAATAAAAAATACCCTTCTACCTGGTTACCTTTCTCTGGATATACTATCACTACAGTTAGCTCCTACAAATTTCTTGAAGATAAGGATTGTGGGAAGGAAGATAAAAGTGACAGCTATTTTTCAAGCTTGCTTTCACAGTGCATTGGACAGAACTTGCATCTGCCCAGTTTCCTTACATACTCAACCTGCCTTTTCTTCCGTTCTGGATAAAGTAAGTGTTCCCAAATTAAAGGAAAAACATTGGTGCAAAGCAACCAAAACTGTAAGAGAAATGTTACTCTTGCAAATTAAGAAAGGCCATAGAGAACTCCAACTGTAAGAGCTATACTGCTTTACCCAGCCTATGTTTTCCCCCTTCATGACACACCGTATGTTTTCAGAACTTTAACACAGAGATCTATCATCAGTCTGTACTTGCAGGAGATTTCAGGACCAGTCCACCAACTTCACAAAAAGTACTTTCAGTTCCGCAAGACACCACAGACATTGTGTGTATTTGGCTACACTGCTAACAGTTTTTAGCCCATCCAGCCACGAGTTGGAGATGTCAGAAGAGTACTAGCCCTGGAAGATTTGAGACTCCGCAAGTCGAGGGCCCTAAACTGGCTGTTTCCTAGTTTAAAAGTTCTTAGTTCATTTTCTCAAAATTGGTTCTAAAGTGACAAGCCTGAATCCCTCGTTTCATACAGAGACCAGAACTTAATAAAACAGGTATCTGGCGGTTTGCCCCTCGTATTTGCACGTCTCGTATTAGAGAGAGACCTTTCCCCCCACTCCAAAGTCCCGAGCTCGGCCGACGCCCCAGCCGGCAACCTCGCACCCGGGGGCCCGGGACTCTCTCGCACCCCGCCGGGGATCCGACGTGGCAGAGAACACCACCCGGAGCGGGGGGACGGTAACGCCGCCTCCCGCCCCCGCCGGACCGGGCGAGCAGGGATTCCTTCCCCCACGCCGCCAGCAGTGCCCTCCGTCACCCCCCCGGGCCGGGGAGGGGTCGCGGCTCCCAGCCCGGCGCCCGGCAGCGGCGGGGGAGTGCCGCGGGCCCGGCCGCGCCGGGCGGACTCACCCAGCGCCACCTGGCAGGCTCTCCGCAGCTGTCCGTGCGGGGGCCGCTTCGCCTCCTTCTCCGCCAGGATCTTCTCCAGGGCCCGCGACACAAACATGCTCTTGGTGCGGGCGTCCTGCTCGCGGGCCGGGGGCTGCATGGCGGGGCGGCCCCGCCGCGGGGCAGGAGGGGCTCGCCGGGGCCGGCGCTCAGAGCCTGCGGCCGCGCCGCGGCCCCCTCATCCGGAAGAGACGCACCTCCCTCAGCGGCCGCCACCGCGCCACCGCCACGGCGCCGCCATATTGGCACCGTCACGTGACTGGGGCCACCTCCCCGCCTTCCCGCGGTGACCTCCGACCCCTTCCGCCGTGCCGCTGGCGGGCGGGGCTTGGGGAGGGGGCGGGGCCCGCCGCCTCGCGGGGGCCGGGCCCGGGCCGTGAGGGGAGGAGCTGTCCCGGCAGCGCCGCCGCACCTCGCTGCTGAAAAACGAACCGCTACTGTAATTAAATGAAATTAACGCCGCTTTCGGGCAGCTTCGGGCTTCTGGCCAGCTGCGAAGCCGTTCACGGCGACCAGCGCGCCTCCCTGCGCGGGTGTCGGCAGGCGGGGCCTGCCCTGCATCGCAGCCTCCCCGGGAACGCGGGCTCCGCGCGCCCCGCGCTGCGCTCCGCCCGGCCTTTTCAGAAACACTGGCCCCTTTTCTTGTCCCTACACTTTCGGGGGGCAAAACCCGGCTAACTTCCTTGCTGCAGTGCAAAATGCTTAAGTGGAAATTGCTCTGCTGGGTCTCGGGAAGGAATTTCAGTATCGGTAAGAATTGCACGTACAGTTACTGCTGCAATTATTTGTAGTAATTAAGTTATAATTACTGAAAGGGGAGTCACGTTACTGTAACACTCATTTCTGTAAGGCTTCTAATCAAAGCACCTCAACATTTGCGTTACCAGCGTTAAACTTTCACAGGACGAGTCCTGTAAAGAGGCACTGAGAAAGCACACGCGTGAACGACCCAAAGTTGGACATTAAAGAAGAATCAGTAAATTTCAAGTCCCGGAAATCGAGTCTCCTTTTATAACGTTATGCCCAAATGTGTCTTCTCCCTTTACCCTTTGGCCTATGTGGTAGGGTACCTTATACCCAAAATCAAATTCTGGACTCTTTGAAAGCCAGTATAATCTTTGGAAATAATCTGTAGAGGTAGTTTACTCCATTGACACTTTCCACCATAATCTGGCAACCATCGCTGGAACACAGTCATCTCTTCTATGTCATTCCACAGTGGACTTAATCAAATTAAGACGAGCGCATCTAACTGAGAATACAGGGGCACATTAGATTGTCTAGATTGTAATTTTATTTCCTCATTTCCCACGCAGCAGGACTCTAATTCTTTAAAATGTCATTAATGGATCCTTAGTATCAAGTTGTCAAGAGCTGCAATTTTTGTCCTAGAAACCACTAACAAAGGCTCCAAACCCAAAACACCTGTGCAAAGCATTAGTTTAGTATTATTTCACAGGGAAAACGGACAGGTGCTTTGTGCTCACCTTTACTGTCCAGAGGTTTATGTGGACTGGTTCACACAGAGCTGAGGACTCTGCCTGTATGGAAAAATATGAGTTAGAGGATGGGAAACCAGAAATTATGACAAGGCCGGATGAGAAGCAGGGAAGGGCCTCTATCTGGAAACAATTTTTAAGGTTTGTTAGTATCTGAAGACTTGGGTTTTCCTCGGAGATCAGCACTTCAAGTATGGGTGTGATCTGAGTGCAATTTCATGGTTTGTCATTAAATCACAATTTATCAGAGTGTAACCGCCTCAAAAATCTGCTAGTTCTATCTGTTCTCTTGACAGTAATAGTATGTTCTGCCTCTTCTGCTACCAGAAAATGTGCCACGTAATAAAGGTGAGACACTGTTGGAAGGTTAAAGTCCTTCTGAGAGTTTCTCAGCTGAAGCTGTCATAAGGCAACTGACTTGAACTTTCCTCTGCATTAAGTGAATAACGTACATTCAGAATGAATCACTATTCCAAGTCAGAATCACAGAAGTGCGAGGCTGGGAAGCACTTCAATAGATCATTTAGTCCGTCTCCAAGCACTAAGGCAGAATGTTGCCTCTTCATGAAAAGCTCAGAGAGGAGATTCAACAGCTTTTCAGTGAGTTGCCTCCAGTGTTTCACTAACTATCCAATTAGGAAATTCTTCCTAATATCTGGTCTGGATGTTAACTGCTATCCATTAGCAGATGGAAGGACTCCATTATCATGGTGATGGGAATATCACAAATATAGAGACAAATAATGTAGAAATCAGGGTATTAAATGTTTTTTTAAAAATGAAGACATTTCCAGATTGTGACTATAGTTTCGTTCTTGTTTTCTACTGAAAGTGTCTTACAGTCTGGTCTTTCCTGTATTTTGTTTGGATTTCTGGTCTCCCATAGAAAAGACATTCATTCCTGTTACCATATAGATGTGCTGATTTCACTCTTCTTGTAGCCTCGGTAACATAATTGGTTTTACACTAAAAGTAGATTTCATCCTCAAGCTTTGTGCTGATACTTTGTATATTAATGCCATTGCACAATATAGTGAAACCATGTAATGTATGCTTCTTTAGTAGCAACTAACTCCATTAAATATTTAGAAAAATGCAGCTGATTTCAGAATGCTGAAGTAGCCCATATTTTTTCCTGGTGTTTTCCTAGCAGGATTCAGTATGCTACTATTTTTAAATAGTATCAGCTGTGTAATCATTTTATATATTCGCTATTTATTTTTAAAGTATGTTACGCATCTAAAAGTGTTGGGTATTAAGTCATTACATGGTCTAGTATTTTGTATGGGGTATCCAGTTCCACGAGATATTTCATAATGTCCTTTGGGCTTGTGAACATATTAAGGTTTTAAACCCTATTTGTATATCTTTGTATGCCTGTGATCTTAACTGTGCCATTTCTGAGTAAACTACTTCAGGTATCAGGGGGCTGAGAGATAGTTTACATGCCAGGTGGTTGAAATTCATTTGCATTAAAGACTAAAATACAGATAGTAGTATGGGGTTTAATTCTAGTTTTCAAAACCTTGTTCCCAAAAGGCAAAGTCTGAAAAATACGCTTTTCAGGTTAATGCTGATTCAGTGTGTCTCTGGGAGGGAATTAGGAAGGTGGCTTGCTGTGCATCTCATGACTCAGCTGCCTCCTTTAATTCCTACTGCCGGCTCCACTGTAGCTTTGCTATACCGCAGGCTCTCACATCCTCTCCACAGGGTATCTCACTGACTATCTTACCGACCAGGCAACATCTAATTCAATTTGCTCTGTTCTGAAGGGCAAGAAATTTAGTATAAACCTTAAAAGCCTCATTACTGAACAAAAAAATGACAAAAAGGAACAATATCAAATTTCTTCTGGCTAGTTGAATTTAGCACATCCAAAATAAGAAAAGGTTTAATATGTCTCCCTAATAATGCCTGTCTATTAGAAAGGGAGAGATGGAGAAATAGTACACAAAAAAGAGAGAACAGGATCACCTGTCACAGTCAAGTACTGACATTGAGAGCTCAGAAGTCAAAAGACAAACTGATTGTGCTTGGACTCAAGAGTCATTTCATTTCAGTGCTGAAATCTACAGTCTTGGTATAGATAAGAATATGCCTTGGAGAACATGATGGCCAAGTTAGAAGGGAAGATTTGACTGATACAGGTTAACCAGTAGTCAGACTTGAGTGAAAAATAGTCATGTTGGGAAGGTGACGGAATGTCATTGCTTCCACTAAGTTTTTATTCTAAGTAGTAATGTTAAGGAAATAAGACCTATCTCTTGAAAAGCTATGAGTTCAGCCATAACAAGATAAAATGTGTGGTTATTAGAATAAGAAAAGGAGCAGAGAGCCCAAGAATTAAGGGTTGCTTATTCAAAAAGGGGGGCTTTCATTCTCATTTACACTAAGGACTATTATGATTATTTACATTCTTACGGATGGGTCCTTTTTATACTCTGATACTCCCAAAGAACCTCATCCTTTACTGTCACAGATAATGTTCAGGGAAGTCTCTACAGACCTTTGTTAGCATCTAGGATGGCCTTGCCTTGCCTGCCTTTTATTATTGTAGGATTTGAGGCAAGAGGAAGCAGATTCCTGACACAGACTGATTGTGCACAGACCAAAGTGTGCACAGTTGCCATGGTTGACCACACTGTTGTTTCAAACATACAAGTTTATCCAACAGAGCCTGAGAAATGCATATATGCAAGATAGAATGTCAGAGCTAACTGGGTATAGACTGCGCCTTGATCCGCTAGTACTAGTTTCTGAAGAAGCTGTCCAAGGAACAGCCTCCTCCCTTCCCTCATCAACACTGGGTCCCAGGCACAGTGGCAGATGGTTCTAATTGCTAACCCTTTTTTGCAGAAATGTACTTTTTCCCTTGATTAGGCTTAATGCCTGCCTTTGATTTTTGTATGATCATGTGTAATCCATATGCAGTAAACAGATAGCTTGTCATCTATGCTAAACTGTCTCCTTGCCAACACTGATGATCTCACACTGCCCAGGAGGTCTGGA
The DNA here is from genome assembly GCF_965638725.1 of Aptenodytes patagonicus. NCBI lineage: Eukaryota > Metazoa > Chordata > Aves > Sphenisciformes > Spheniscidae > Aptenodytes > Aptenodytes patagonicus. Next base: position 10,154,938 of record NC_134962.1, read on the forward strand.
GTACAGACAGAACCTTTATTTTCCTTCTCTAAATGCTGATGATTGACGTTTGTACATTCTTGAAATGTAATGATGCACTGCAGTTTTTGGACAGGTTGAGGGGCAGGACACAGCAATACTCTGCTCCATTTGGGTAAGCAGGCAGAAAGGACACCAGTAAATGTACAAAATATGTGAAGAAAAAGAGGGTGGAATACCTTGCCTGTGGCATCTGTCTTGTTCCACGCGACAGGCGTTGGAAATGAATCATGATCCCTCTTCTTTCTTGTAGGTGCAGCCCACTTAGCAATATCCTGATATCCCCAAACCAAGGGAGTCTTGGAAGATGACACAGGATGTAATATCTGTGAGAAAACAAAACAAAAGAAAAAATCCCCCATCTTTCTCAGAGAAGAGAAAACTAGAAAAAAACCAAAACCTATTAAGATGTTTTCTATGAATCATGCTAAGATGCAGATGGGCCTTGAGAATGACAAAGAAAAATATGGCCATGATAGTCTATAGAAACTGAAATAAGGGCTCTTAATGCTTTTTTAGTTTTCAGTTTTCCAGGCTGGTCCAGTGGCTTGAGGAATTGCCAGCAGCTCAGTGTATCTGTGTTTAATGCTTCTAGTCAAGGACTTTTACCAGAAGGTCAAAATATACTTTGATCACAATAACTTGAGGTGTGGCAGCATGTTCAGCTCATTCCAAGTGCAATGATACCAATTCTTGTCTATCAATTGGCAGTAAATGGCACTGACAGGCACGACTTCATGTAAGGAGGGAAAGGTTAATGTGAGAAGCAGTGAATGTCAGGACAGTTTATTTCCAGGCCAGCAGCATTAAATTGATATCCTGGAGTTCAAATTTCTGCGGTGGGGCTTCACATACCGCACTGATCTCTTTCTCTTGGCTGAAGTGATCAGCTGTTATTATCAAAATGTAAAGTTCTAATCGTGTTGGAACTGCCTGTTCTCTGGTGTTGCATATGTGATAACACTACTTCTAAACATATTGTTGTGGTTTAATCACAGCCGGCAACTAAGCGCCACACAGCCACTCGCTCACTCCCCCCCGGTGGGATGGGGGAGAGAATCGGAAGGGCGAAAGTAAGAAAACGCGTGGGTTGAGATAAAGACAGTTTAACAGGTAAAGCAAAAGCCGTGCATGCAAGCAAAGCAAAACAAGGAATTCATTCACTCCTTCCCATGGGCGAGCAGGCAGGTGTTCAGCCATGTCCAGGAAAGCAGGGCTCCATCACGCCTAACAGTGACTTGGGAAGACAATCGCCATCACTCCGAACGTCCACCCCTTCCTCCTCCTTCCCCCAGCTCTATATGCTGAGCATGACGTCATCTGGTGTGGAATGTCCCTTTGGTCAGTTGGGGTCAGCTGTCCCGGCTGTGTCCCCTCCCAGCTTCTTGTGCCCCCCCAACCTGCTCGCTGGTGGGGTGGGGTGAGGAGCAGAAAAGGCCTTGACTGTGTGTAAGCACTGCTCAGCAGCAACTAAAACATCCCTGTGTTGTCAACACTGTTTCCAGCACAAATCCAAAACACAGCCCCATACTAGCTAATGTGAAGAAAATTAACTCTATCCCAGCCAAAACCAGCACACATATTTTTCCAGCAAAATAGTTAACCCATCAACAGTAGATTGGATGCTGTGTAGCCTAAGACTAGATTTTATGAGAATTCACAGACGAGAGACCTTTCTGAAATGTACCAGTGCAAGTAGCCAGATCATTGTCAGGACATCTCCTCAAAGAAACGTTTCTGTTTCTCTTTTCATTTACCCCCAGGGTTAGTGGTCTAGGATGTAAACTGATTAGGTCCTCCCACCTGTACAGTTTTATTCAGATGCTACTTCTGTCTCAACAAAACCAATCCAGTTCTGCTCAGGAAGCCTTCTCTCTATGGGCAGACAGTGGCAAAATAGGAGTAAGACATTAATTTTGGATTCTATCTCCTTTAAAGTGCTCATGTTTGGAGCCGTTGTTATCAGAGTTCAGATTTATCTTACCTAAATGCAGGAGCTTAGTGACTGAAGCCCCTAAATCCAAATCCTGGTTCAAAATAGTATAGGTTCGTCATATAGGCATATGAGTTAAGTGCTTAATGATAGGTGGGATGAAGTGAGGTACGCCTGAGTGAAGTACAGGTTTGGGTTCTTACTTTGTTTTCTAGGTTTTGTCATATCTAATGGGCATGGAAATGATCCTATAACATTTCAAAACTTATTTTAATTTAATGAATTAATAAAATAAATTTTAAATTAGTTTTAAAAATCTAATGATGAGGAAAGAATGTAGTCTAAATTTTCTCCTTCTGTACCTGAAACTCAAACAGCACAGCATTACATTGCAAAACAATGAAATGGACCAAAATGGATGTAAATAGTAATAAGCAACTTCACAGGGGAAAGAAAAGCAATAGGTTGGAAAGATCATTTAAGGCTTTATAACTATATAACATAGTTTGTTATAATTATTTAAAATGTTTTGTTAGTTTTGCCCACAAACTTTTAGTCTTTGCTGGAATTATTTAACTGGAATATCAAATCTAAGACAAATGAATAAATGGACTTTTTAAGTGAGTGGAATTTAGCAAACTTACCCCCAAGATGTTGGAATTCAGACGGTACTTGGCTGAGCTCAGGGCCAAGTCTATACAAGAAGTGCTTTGGCAGTATAAACATATCAGGATGCTATGGGGGTAATTCTAGCAATGATATTAATGGTGAAGGTCTGAATCAACGCATCTGCTAAGTTTGCCCAAACAGCTTAGAGATACAGTTCCATGACATGAGGTATCCATTATCCCCCTCCCTGGTAAATTCACACCCATGTGGTACCAGCAAAGCATTCCTAGGATGAACTACTAGAATTGCTTTGCTGGCAATTCATTCTAGCTACCAGCAAAGTATAGTTTTGTCCTTATAATGTTAACCACAGTAAGAAACTTTGCCAGCATAGCTGTATTAATCACAGATTGTACCTCATCGCAATTCTTGTTAAGCATAGACCTAAACTATTTAACAATAAGACTGCTGTATAAGATCTTCACTGACCTACCCATTGTAAATTACATTGGATTAAGTGGACTTTGGATTTACAGCAATATAAATCAGAGTCCAATTTAGCCCAAGGAGATCCATTTTGAGCTTTCTTATAATTGACGTATCTGATAAAAGATTCAAGTAGTTGATTCCCCTCCAGTTCTCTAATTGTTTTCTAGAATTCATTCATCTGTGTATTTTTGTTTTGTTTTGTTTTGTTTTAAAGGAACTGGGACAGATCACCAACTGAGGTAAACATATATATATAGTTTGGTGTCGCTTGTACAAATTTGCTTGTTCACCTCCAATATCTGCAGTAAAGAGCAAGTGTATTCCTCTGGAATTTAGTTGCTGACTGTTAGAAAGACAAGTTCTGAAGCCAGCTGTATAGTTTATACAGGATTCTGCTTAATGCTATATGGGGATCCAGTGTTTGTTTCATTGTACTGATACATTACACCTCCACATACTAGTATTTTTAGATGCATATTTTTCAAATATGCTCACAATCAGAAATGTGACTGCAAAAACAATCCCCCAAGAACTGCCCGCGTTTGCTATTGCTGTCTATACACTGATTCTTCTTTCACTTATATTGGTGTAAATCAAGGGTAATTCTGCTGTTATCAGTGAAATTACAGTGATGCAGAAGTGACATAACTAAAAAGCAAATAAGGCCCTGAATCTTTTTTGAGGGATGCTGACTTAGTTATAGACACAAAAAAAGCTGTAATTACTGTCAGCAGCATTGCAGAACTAATTTTAACAGCTGTTTCTGTGCTGCTGTACTGGACAGGCTGGAACTCCAGTGTCAACTCCAGTCAAAGGGACTGTGACCTGTGGATGAGTCCGCGCGAGAGCAGGACACCCCAAAGCATCTGTGGCCATGGATAAGCCCATGCCAGAGCAGATACATCTCCAAGCGTCTGTGGCCGTGGTTATATCTGTGCCACAGCAGGTATACCTCTGAAGGGATTGTGGCCCAAGGATAAGCCCATGCTGCAGCAGGTACACCTTGACGCATCAGTGGCTGTGCATGATGTCATGCTGGAGCACCTCAAAGCGTGTGGCCATGGATAAGCCCACGACAGAGCAGGTACACCCCTGGAGGGACTGCAGCCACGGCTAAGGCTGTGTTGGAGCAGGTTTACTTCTGAAGGGACTGCGGCTGTGGGTAAGGCCACGCTGGAGCAGGTATATCTCTGAAAGCATTGTGACCCGTGGAGAAGGCCACGCTGGAACAGGTGCACCTCAAAGCGACTGTGGCTGTGGATAAGTCTATGCTGCAGCACCCCTGGAAAGACTGTGGCTCATAGGTAAGGCTCCACTTGGCGCAGGTACACCCCTAAGGGACTGCAGTCTGTGGATAAGTCCAAGCCGGAGCAGGGGCCAGGGGAGTTGTTCATGGCAATGTTAAACCTGATGGTCTGGTCCAAAGGGAGCAGGGGTGAAGATTGTAACGGAAACACCTTTAAATTGTTGTAACCCAGGATTTGAGTTGCATGTTGTGGGAATTACTATAGCAGGAACCACCTGAACCAATGGAGGACATTGTAAGGACAGCCTCACAAGAAGCAGTGCAAGTGCAGCAGTGACCCGACCTCAGCTGGCTTAGGTGCCCAGTAACTCCATGCAACACACCACCTCTCCTGTCCTGAGTGACCACCAACACAGATGGAGCCCAAAGTCATGGACTAAATGAACTCAATGGACATTTTGTGGACGTTTTACAAGGGTGGTCCAAAGACTAAGGGAATGTTATCTGTGTATTATACCAAAGGACGGGAAGCGGGGTGGTGGTTAATGAGGTTGTATTGGATAGTGTGGGACCTGAGCATGACGTAAATGGTATGGAATAAGGGGTGGAGAATGTGCTGGTTTTGGCTGGGATAGAGTTGATTTTCTTCACAGTAGCTAGTATGGGGCTGTGTTTTGGATTTGTGCTGGAAACAGTGCTGATAACACAGGGATGTTTTTCTTATTGCTGAGCAGTGCTTACACACAGTCAAGGCCTTTTCTGCTCCTCACCCCACCCCACCAGCGAGCAGGCTGGGGGGGCACAGGAAGCTGGGAGGGGACACAGCCGGGACAGCTGACCCCAACTGACCAAAGGGATATTCCACACCATATGGCGTCATGCTCAGCATATAGAGCTGGGGGAAGAAGGGGCAAGGGGGGATGTTCGGAGTGATGGCGTTTGTCTTCCCAAGTCACCGTTACGCATGATGGAGCCCTGCTTTCCTGGAGGTGGCTGAACACCTGCCTGCTCGCCCATGGGAAGGAGTGAATGAATTCCTTGTTTTGCTTTGCTTGGCGTGCATGGCTTTTGCTTTACCTGTTAAACTCTCAACCCACCAGTTTTCTCACTTTCACCCTTCCAATTCTTTTCCCCCATCCCACCCAGGGGGAGTGAGTGAGCGGCTGTGTGGGGCTTAGTTGCCAGCTGGGGTTAAACCATGACAGGTATTCAGAAAGCAGATGAGACAAGTTTACTGTTGATATCATCAGGTGTTGATTGACAGTTGTTTTTTGGACTGCTATAGGTCACTAGCTGAGAGCCCACAGTGAGGTTAGACTTAGGACTAGGATTAGGTTTAGATAATAAATTTGCTAGGAAAGACGAGCTAAGATCAGGCCTTCATTTACTGGGATAAAATAAGAAATGTTTGGAGAAGCAGTATTAATTTTGTGGAGAAGGACTGCTTGCTTAGACTTATCAACAAAGAGGATGGAGCTTAGTTTAAATATCAGGAAGGTGATCTCTTAAACGTCCAGGAAACTGCATTTAGTGCAGGAGCTGGAAGATGAAGAGGGACTTAAAGATTTCCATATAATTAGAGTTAGAGTCAGAGCTAGAGTTAGGCCTGAGCTTGCAAGGGACAGCTGAGTTTAGTCCTAAGTTTAGGTTGTTAAGTGTTACAAGTCAGCAAAACAAAAGTAGTTTCGTGAGTCACATCCTTTTAGCAATTCCTATTATGCATGGCACCAACATCATAATTATTTTAAACCAAAAGAGACAGTCAGTCATTCATGCCAAATGGAACATCTTCCAGGAAACAGTTTCACACATGCAGTATAATCTGAAAAAAATAATCTAAGCCACTCCTCACTGGGTGCCATGTGCTGGAAATATCACTATATAGAAAATTTAGGCATCTGAAATGGATTTGCAAATTTCTTTTCTAGAAATAGGCATAAAAATTATTGTATGTCCTTTTGTCCCTAGCAAATTCTCTAGACTTGCCCCAGGAGAGTACAATGGATCCTGTATGTTGCATACAGTTTGTTTATTTCATAATAAATGTATTGTATATTTATTTATTATACAGTTTCTGTTCTTTCTGCTTGACTTCTCTTCAGTCTGTTCCGTTTTCTCACATTTGCTTTTGTATTACTTTTAATGGCCTAAGAAAACTTACTGTGCTGTTTACTCACCAAAACAGCACACCTGGTAAAAATCTATAGCTTATTCTCACAAATGTAATAAAACAGGAAATTTGAGGAACTGAAATGTGATCTGCAGCAGTACTCAAAGGTAGATTAAACCCTTTCAGCAATACCATAGTTTACAAAACCTAGGGGACAAGATAGCTCTCCAGCAGAGGGCTTTCCTCAGCCACAATAAAAGTAACTCAGAAATACTAGTATTTATGCCATAACAAGGCACTCACCCCTGTGATGATATTCTGCCTAGGTTGGGGTCCATGACAAAGAATAGCAGGTCTGTTATTTATATGCTTTCCTGTTTTATTATTGACTTGTCTCTCACTTGTTTGGGCTATTACTGGTCTGCCACTGTGCACACGTGACAGGGATCACATGCTAGGAACTGCCACCCACAACCCAGAACCACTTTCATTTCTGTTTTCTTGAAATAAAGCCCTCTTCCTCTTTGTTTCTCTCTCTCTTTTTCTCTTTCATAGAAATTTGAGTACTTTTAAAATACAAGCACATTCCTTGATAAGTTGGCTAAAGAGGAGTTAGCATGCAACTGGATATAGAGGCCAAGGATACTTGAATCATTTGTACCAAACTAATGAGTTAACTAAATCAAAGACTGCTTGAGGATACAAGAAAGAAAATGTGGAAGAGGTGGAGAATAGTTCTTTTAAAAGATCTGTAATTCAAAAGAAAGTGCAATGCCATGGATGCAGCCTTTATGAGAGATTATGACCATTTGCCATTACTCACATGCAAAAAAGGTTATGCCGGGTATTATTCAGAGGTGTTCCCTGAGGCGATCTCTGCTCTCACTGGGTAATATTCTGGGCACACATAACTGGGGACAATTAATTCCCACAGAGCATTTTCCATGCTCACTTAATATAAGGACAACAGCTGCAGAAAGACGGGTCAGTTCTGGGTGGGACCTTGTCCGAGTGTCAGAAATTTAAGACTATGAGCTCACACAGCCAGACTGCTACTGAATAAAAAATGGTGTCTGCGTGCAACATTGGCCTTTCAAAAGGCTCAGATCTCTCTTCTCATTCCTACCTGTTTGGAACATCACTTATTGCTAAAGAAACTAGTTCTTGCTTACATGTTTAGGTAGCTTTACTTTGCCCAACTGGAATCCATGGGTGTCTCTAGTTTGTATTTTATGGGCCACTTCATGTCCTCTTTCAAAACAGTTCATGCTGCAGCAAGTCAGCAGGACTGATCCAAAAGTCAGCTAGAGGGTATGTTGCAGATTACACAGTTACCCAGGCAGACTGAGTGGTTTAATGTGTCCTTAAACAATCTATGATCAGGTGTTGTGAGGCAGCCATGTAAATGGAAGGCCACAGCCAGTCTTGTGGCTGCTATTCAGAGGCCACACAGATTAAACGATTTAGTTTTATTTGCACAAAACACTCAGAACTCCTTTTCAATATTCACACTGGGAGTAGTATGCATTTTATTGCAGAAAGCATTGCTTGACACAGCTAATAGAAAGTCTCCCTACAGCTTCTTGACTAGAATGCTTCAACAGAGGCAATTCAGCGGTACAGGGAGGGATCTGCCTGCACCTTTGCAAGTAACACTACAAAAAAGCAATGAACCAAAGAGTATGAAATGAGAATAAATTCCATTCAACACTGTGACAAGCCAACAATCCACAGCATGGCCTGATTCTCTAGGGTCCACAGGGATTACACAGTGCAGAAAGGAAAAGCTTTCACATTTTCTAAAACACCTTACGTCCTTTTTATTTGCTACTTGTGCCTGAACTGCCCTCATGGGTTTTCAAACCACTTCTGCTGAGTGCAATCTATTCATCCATCTAGGGAATAGAAAGATTTCTGTACAATTTACATAACCAACTAACATGACCAGCTTGAATTTCAAACATCAATTGTCAGATGGAGGCAATGACAGAAAGTGATAGATAGAAAATGATCTATAGACAGAATATGTATATTTTTTTTCCCCTCACAAGTGTATCATCATGAAAACCATGCTTCACTTATAAATCCCAATTCTTCAGGCACCATACAGAAAAAAAATACATTATGGAATCAATACATAGAGTGAAAACCAAGCCCCAAAACCTGAGAAAACAAATAGAAGAATTTGAAAGACTGCCTAAAATCACATCTACTTGGGAGCATTCTATGAAAAGAAAAAACAGGCAGCACCCATGAGCAAAGCATTCCCTCTGATTTACTCGCTAACCTTTGCTCATAGCTCCTACTGATGTCAGTGTAAGGTTACAACTAACTGGCTCTTTGAAAATCAAGCCTGTTATTTAGGTGGCCATAAATGCTATCTGAATTTATCCTAATAGTTAGATGTCACAGCATTTGAAGTATTGTTGCATTGGAAGTATTGTTAGTAGCTGGGAGCACATCTGCATTGGTCTTACTAATTTGAAAAAGCCAAGAGAGCTAGACGCCCATGCTGAGTAAGATGCACTGTTTCTAATTTTACCATGGTTTTCCTTCGGAATTGTGTTCTTAGGTTGGTTTAGGCTTTTTCCAATCTTAGCACTTGTTTAAACCAGTTTTCTTCACTTGAGGGCGCTAAAGGCCTAGCTCCGGACAGGGAATGCACCGCTTGAGTTGGCAAGCAGTACTGCTCAGAAGTATCACAAGACCAAAAAAAAAAAAAAAAAAAAGGGGGGGGGGGAACAAAGAAAGGATCACTACAGTGTAAATAATGTTTTTTAGTTACGCATATTAACATGATGAAATCTTGGGTGCTAGAGGTGGAGAGAAACTATTGTCATAGAGATCATAACAGATGGCCATGTGTTGCTGTTTGCCATGGATCAGAAGATGACCAGAAGCTCATCCAGGAGAATAGTGTCATATCTGCTTCTCTGTGATCAATACCTTTTCCACACAGGTAAGCAGACAGATGCGTGCCAGAGTTAGCCTATTAAGCTAAGCAGGGACCTGAATATTTTGTTTGTATTTGCCTCCATCGGATGTGATCCTAGTCCCCTCCAATCCATACATGTCCAAATTCACAGTTACCCTTCAGCTCGTTTTAGTTCCAGGACTTAATATTTAATTCAGCAGCAGATCTGGTCCTCTCACAGACTTAAAGAGTTCACTTCATTCAGATTATCTTTCTCTTCCCTCTGGCTTCTCCTTTTCAAAGAGCTTTTTTATGGCATTAATCTACACAGTAGTCTTTTAATTTTTATTTTTTTCAAAAGATCTATAAGCAGAGCATCTACTTTCTGTCACTTCTTCACAACGGAATTGTCATTCAAGCTGTAAAGTACTAGCTAAACTCAAGAGGTAACAAAAGCAATATTCCATTGATGTCATAAGCAAAGCCACTTTCCATAGCTAAATCACATATGACTAATATATTGGTCATGCTGATGTGCCGGGTTGTGGTTTAAATGTTTCTAATGACGTTCTGTAACTATTTATATGACTACTGCTTAAGAATAATCTGGCAGTTAATTTGAAACATTACAGTCTGTTTGAGCTGGAAGACTACTTCCCACCATGGGTTCAGGTATTTTAAGCTCCTAGAATTTTTCAGCTGTAGCTTGATTTTGCTTGCAATACTATATAAATGAGAATGCGACAAGACAGGATGTGTTAATTATCACACATGCAAAGTCAGAGCTTGAATGAAGGGCTGCTGTAAACTGTGGGTCCTTTCAATGTTGATTTTATGGCTAACATTTTTCTGCTACTGATCATAGCACTTTAGCCCCCCTTCCTGGGCTAAAGGCAGGCGTAAGTCCCAGGTGACCCTCCGTCTACTAATTTATGCTGTTAAAAACTATATGGGTCAAGTCCCCATGTGGTCAAGCACAAACAAGGAGGTGAGCACGTGGAAGAGTTAGTCTCCCTCCTTCCTTGTGGGGCTTACTCAGCTGCCCATCCTACTGACTGTCTATAGAAAAGCAATTTGTCTTAGAGACGCTAGTTTCCCATCCACTAGCTAGGAAACAATGAGCTCTGTGTGGTCACCTGAATTCCCAGGTTTCGCTGAAGTGGACATGGAAAGCTGGCAGGAGATTATGAGCACAAAAACTGTCAAAACTGAGAAGCATGAAGGCCCCTTCTAAATGTGCTTATATACCCTTTGACAGGTGGGAGGGTTGTCTGCATTTTTTACTAAGCAAGGCATTTCCAGAATGTGTGTGATTATGGATGATGAAGAAAAAAACTGTAAGGGAAAGTCGCAAGAAAGGGAGCGAGCTAAATCATCTGAAGATCCTGAACTGTCTTGGGTCTCCTGGGGAAAGTGAGATACTCAATGAACATATCCTCCTATACTGCACACAGGGAAATTAGGACAGCACTGTCAACAGTGGCTGTGTCTATGATACTGATCACAGTGGGGAATATAAGCAGAAGCACAACCTTGTCCCTATTACATGACATGGAAACGACACTGCAATAAATGAGGCCAGAGAGACAGCTACATTCCCTTAAACCTGCAATATACTGGACCCTGTCTACAGTGGGTTCATCTAACCAACATTCCCTTTAACTCCAGTATTGATCTGTGACTTGTATCCACCCAGTAATTTTAAACCAACTGAGCTGTTTTCATTGACACTTGTGTCAGCATGTATGAAAAAAGACAAGATTTTCAGAAGAGTGTATATCTGATTTGCATACACAGTTATGGAGGCAGCACATGTAAATCATCAAAATTTACCATCACTGGCTGCTTGTGACACATTTGCTAACCAAATGGCATGGGAGTGCCAAACCTGAACCAAATGCCTATTAGATATCTTGCTTGGGGGAGAGAAGAAAGACTTGGAAAAAATAAAAATGTTGCAACTATGTACCCAAATTACACTGTGCTCCATGCCAGGCATATACAGAAATATACAACAAAAACCAGATTCTGCCTCCAATTACAGATGTGTGTAATAAAAATTGTGATCCCTTGTCAGTGTAATATGGCTGCTTTCTTAGAGTAAATTGCATAAACTCCTGCATGATAAAATGCTGCCTTGTTCTTAGTATACAATGTGATATGTCTTTCTGTTTCTAAAAGTTTTAACAGTTCCCAGATAAAGAGATACTTGTTTTCATAATAACAGACGGACACTTAACTTTTGGTTGTGTCTTGTCCCCGCCTCTTTCAGACCACTATGTATCTATGATGTTTTATGTGTTACTTTTACAGAAAATTTCAAATGCTTGCAATGGCTTCATATGCTTGTCATATTAAAATGCAGCACTGGGAATTCAGAAATCCATTTAGTACAGGCATATGGTTAAGTAATATTTTACTATAAATAATAAAAAAGCAGAAGGAGTAAGATTAAAAAAAATAGAAGCATTACTTCCTTTCTGCACCAGCTAGTTTAAACGAAACCAAAACACAACCAAGATATTCGGAGGCAAACAACTTCATTGCATTATGCCTTTCAGTATGGTTGATCAGATGGGAAAGACCTTGAGTAACCTGATTTTCACCTGCTCAGAAAGCATGGGTGCGTTGCCATTGCTCTGTGAAGAGGCCACAAGCCAGGTCACAGTGTTAATCACTCAGAGAGTGTGAGGTCTGAGCAGAAAGAGATCCACAGTTACAAGAAAATAATGTGCATGCTGATTTCATAAGCAGTGAAATCCCCTGTAATTTTGTTGCATGCATTCAGAAGCTGAAAAAGCAGATCTGGAGATCTCACTAGCGTTCCCAGAAATTTGCTTTGTCTCCTACACCAATTGCAAGACCTAACATTTTCCTAGCAATCCAGCTAGCCACAGAGAACTACAATGAACAGTACAGCTGGTCTTGAGTTAATAAGGACCCACTGCCATGTAATGTGAGTTTGCCTCAGCCCAATACAACCATTTCTAGGCTCTGCTGGAATACAGCACACACTGTAGTGCTATTCAACCATGGAGAGAGCTTGGAGTGAGGCAGAATGGGAGAATGGTTTATGCCAAAGAATTTGTTGGCCAGGGCTGGTTTAGATCTGGCTCATATTTTGTCTGAAACCTCAAAATTTGTTGATAACGTGGCTTGGATGACTTTGATTATGGCTTATCCTTATACGTCAATGCCCAGCCTACAAGATTATCTGTTTCAGCCCTTAGTGGCTTGTGTGTGTTTTCATATGCCACAACCTCACACTGACATGTCAGTCTACAAAGTATTTTACTCCAGATTAAGGAAGGAAACAGAGAACAAATACAGGTCTCTTATGTGACCCCTCCTCTAACACATACCTGTAATTTACGTGTAGAACAACCTACAGCTTCTGTCAGCGAATGGCAAGTTGGTTCATTTAAAGATACAGAAAGCAGAAAATATGATCAGAATCTCTTTCCTATTCTAACATTGTAACACATGTGAAAGTTTAGCACAATATACAAAGACAAATATTAAATATGTTCCAGGCTTTTGCTTTTTGTGCCAATGTGAGACTGAGTCAACATGTCCTGGTAAGATTACTGTGGTAGCTGAAGAAGGTACTTTTCTATGGTGAGAACCTGGCAGCCTTGTTCACTGGTTAGCTTTTTCTATAGTGCTAAATCCAAGCATTTGTGAAGCAGGAATATAGCTTCCCAAACTATCAGATTGCCTTAAAAGGCACAAGATTTTACAGAATTTAAAACCCGTATGTTCTCCATTAGCCTTCTGATTGTAAGGATTCATGTTCTGAAGATTTTCTCTCCAATCTCAAAAGCTATGCATCCACTTGAAAATGAAAGAAATGCTCTGTCCTGGTTTAACCCCAGCCGGCAACTAAGCCCCACACAGCCACTCGCTCACTCCCCACGCAGTGGGATGGGGGAGAGAATCGGAAGAGTAAAAGTGAGAAAACTCATGGGTTGAGATAAAGACAGTTTAATAGGGAAAGCAAAAGCCGCGCACGCCAAGCAAAGCAAAACAAGGAATTCATTCACTCCTTCCATCGGCAGGCAGGTGTTCAGCCACCTCCAGGAAAGCAGGGCTCCATCACGCCTAACAGTGACTTGGGAAGACAAACGCCATCACTCCGAACATCCCCCCTTGCCCCTTCTTCCCCCAGCTCTATATGCTGAGCATGACGCCATATGGTGTGGAATATCCCTTTGGTCAGTTGGGGTCAGCTGTCCCGGCTGTGTCCCCTCCCAGCTTCTTGTGCCCCCCCAGCCTGCTCGCTGGTGGGGTGGGGTGAGGAGCAGAAAAGGCCTTAACTGTGCGTAAGCACTGCTCAGCAGTGACTAAAACATCCCTGTGTTGTCAACACTGTTTCCAGCACAAATCCAAAACACAGCCCCATACTAGCTACTGTGAAGAAAATTAACTCTATCCCAGCCAAAACCAGCACATGCTCTCACAAATCATGGCTACTTTCCTAAAGCAGTAATGGCATATCCTCAATGACAGGATATGTGAAGCCAAGCCTAGAAATTGCTTGTTTCTAACCAGAATGTCACTCAAAATAGCTCTGACTAGGGAGACTGAATTAGAATGATTTAATCCAGAGATCTCATAAAAAAGTGATTACATACTCTTTTTCCTCCACTCTTCTAACGTCTCTGTACTTTGATGAGAAAACAGGAAACAAATTTATTTTTTAAATGACCAGGACAGATAGGACAATGTTATGATTCCCACGGTTAAACTCTATGGAACTTCAGAACAAGCAGGACAACACATCAATCTTCTTCACAAATAACCATTTATGATCCCAAAAAAGGGAAGAAATAATGTGCAGCCTTCAAACTTAGTAGCTACCAACCAGGTAATCAAACTGCTAGGAACAGCACTGTGAATATGGCAGATACACATATATTTGCACGAGTGTAGTATGTCCATTTTACAGTCTTCTAAAGTAAAAGCAAAAATGTCAAAATGGGGCCATGAAATTGGCCTGTCAAAGAAAGAATAGCCATCAACATGATAACAGTGGAAGAGACAAAGAGCTCTGCCCTTTACATGTTTAGGAGTGCTTTTGGTTGGTGGTTTGACGTGGTATTAGTGGAGCCCCTTTGCCCTCTTGATAAGTCTCTACCTGCTTGATATATCATAAAAAAAAAGTTTTAGTCTACATTACATTCAAACAGTGCCTTACTGAGGGCTTCCTTCACCTGAGCACCAAATGCACCTGGGCTTTCCAGCACATGGCATAATGTCTTAATGTCTTCCAGCCCACATAATGTCTTAATCTCCCAAGACACACAGTTCTAATGTCAAATTAGGCACACTCAGCAAACAGTGCTCTCATCACACTGAAATGAGATTTTGCAACTAACTGCAGTGAAAGAATAATGGGTTTGGTACCATCCTCCGAGCTATTTTCAAAGTTTTTTAATTCTTTTCCTCAAAATATTTTAAGATCACATTAGCTGATTTTCTGAGGGGAGAATGTCAGTTATTTGGTTAATTCAAAAGCAATATAGACTAGCTCAACATTACTACTGAACATAGCACTGTGCTGCATACAGACTTTAATTGCATGATGTGTATTTATGGTTGGAGGCATACAAGGAAAGAAAGCCTTTCAAATAGAACAGAAGGCAGATAAACAGGGAAAGAATACGTGTATCTGCATGTATGTGTTTGCAAGTAAATTCAGTGCCAATTACAAGAATTACTATTAAACTGATGTAAAGAGCTAGTTGTAGCAAATACGTCTGTAGGGCAAGACATAAATCAAGAGCATACAATGCCTAACAGGTGGACACAGTTCACAGTTTGTATAAGCTACTTCCTTGGCAAGAAGCTTCACTGGATTTCTGCCCAGGGGCCAGGTGCTCCTCACTGATTGACAGGGCTAACCTCACAGCACTTCCCCCACTGGCATATTGCTACATATTTTGCATTAGGAAGGAAACCTCATCCTAAAAAAAGATGCAGAATGGACAGGAAAATTCTTGGGAAAACAGCACTGGTCTGTACAGTAGCTCAGTTCCCAGTCCAGCATTAGCAGAAATTCCTTGTAGATCTTCTTTTCCCTTCTGCTGCCCATTTTTAATCATTTCCATAGGGACTGATTCTATTTATTCTGCTTGGCTTCTAGCTGTTTTCTCTGCTGTCCAGTAATGTACTTACTAGTGGATTTCCCTGGGGACTCCACATTTGATTCACTGTCTCAGCGCTCTTAAATTTTTTCCAGTTCAACACTGCATGCCCTAAAATCAATAAATCCAGATGGTAAAGAGTTCTCCCATTGCTAACAGTATAATTGAGGTAACTGAAGGATTACTAAAGCAAATTATTAAGTGGGTATTTATATGAGTATTCAGGTGGTATTAGCAAGACATTTCATCATGAGGTTTATACACAATTCTCTCCCTCTCATTCCCACTGTTTTATTCAAATCCAGATCTCAGACCTTCCATATCTTTCTGACCACCTTACTGCCAGCAGCCTCACACTGAACTTGCATTCCTACCCAAGGAAGCTCTGTAATTTGAGAAAAGGACACTGACAATATATCTAAACAGCACCAGGCAATGTCTTGATATGAAAAAAAAATCATTTGACAGGAGAGGCAATATAGCTGTATTTACACAGTGCTGTGCCAGAGAAATTAGACCAGCTGTTTCTGTAATCAGTCCACATACAGCACTCCACTAGTGCAGTGATACTCTTCTACCTCCACAGTCAGGCCTCTGCAACTTACATCAGTATTTCTACACAGTGCTGATATTTCATCTCTTACCTTAATACTTTTACCTTGAAGTGATTTACAAAGAATAATAGCCATATATGGAATATGTGAGATTTAGACAATTCTAAGTCAATAAAAATTAAATTCTTCTTTCCTTATAAAGCTAACAGGACTGATCATATCTTCAGCTGTCTCTCACAAGAGAACTTGGACTTTCTTATAAAAAGTCTGAAGAACTAACACTTTGGCTAAACCCCAAATCTTCAGTTTTCATATTTTTCACATTTCAAAGGATCAGCAACATGTCCAAAGAAAGCAGACACTTCTCTCACAGAATAATTTTGTTAAAATCCCACATTTCAATCAAAAACAAATTAGAAATTTTTTTTTTTTAGTAGTCCTGGCAGAAGGAGCTCCTTACTGAAATCAGTAGTGGTCTGGTACCTATTGCGTAGAATACAAGACTCACATGACTTAGTACTGTAAACCACATCTTCAGATGCACTATACAAAAGCAGATAAAGACACTTCGATCCTGAACTGCAGTCTCTGTTCATTGTCATAATAACAAATAATATGTAACAATAATAGCATCCGTTAGGAATATAACAGTGTTTAGACAACTAGAGATGCAATAGCATCTGAAGATCAGATTTTAAATCTAAGTGTTCACGTATCCAAATATGATTACCTTCATGGCCTATTTTACTGAACTATTTTACTGAACACCCAGTGCTCCCACTGAGTGACATCAGTGTGTGCTTCTGGTGGGTAGCAGCTCTAAAAACAGTCATTTTAAGAAGCTTAACATACTCAGGCTTGAAAATTTGAGACTATTTTCCTTTTATAGTCTTTAGAACCATGTCTAGGCCAGAAAAGCCTACAATTACCTAAGTATATACAAACATTAGAAACAACTTGTCTTTAGAAAAAAGAAGTGTATTTATTTTTAAAAAATAGCAGCCAGAGTGAGAGAGCAGATGGGAAAAATATTTTTGCCAATCACTGCTTTTGACTGCAGAGTGAGAAGTCTAATTGAGTGGAAAGACGCAAATGAAATTGAGTAGCTCCCACACCCTGAAGTGCCTGAGAGGTGGAAGACCCAGGGCTGGATAATCACTCACTTGCAATTTTTCCTGCCTGAGAGGTGATAATGAGACTTTATTTGCCAGGCAAGCGCTTGTTAGACTTGCATGTATCTGAATGCCACAGGACTGACTTGTTACATATTCTATCTTTGTGCACAGAAAAGCCTGCTTCGCATTGTATTTTGCTTTTCACATAGGTAATAGTGTAACTACTCAGATTTTGTTGACAGAAACCTTGTATTCAGTAAAAATGAAGGAAACTGAATGCTAAGCTACCAAAGATCCTGGTTTACAATATACCAAAATCCTGTCAGAATTTCTTAAACCGAACGGACATGAACAATGTTTGCACATTTATAGGGTTTTAGCAATTGCTCTCCACCTCTGACACACACGCCTGTGCATCAGCCCTGATTTTGCTTACTAGTGGGATGACTTCGGTCACAAAGAGAGCTATTAGTAGCACCAGGAATTAAATTGATAAATTACCTTCTCTCTGACCTTTCATCTGACCTTTGTATCTCATAATTTCTTGTAAGAAACTCAGAGAGTCATCAAGAAATGTCCCTGGCTTTTACCATACAGTACGGATTTTATTCATGCATGTGCAGAACTCCTCATGTTTTTCACAAAGCCAGTTCAAGACACTTCCTTGGTTCCTTGATTCAGATTTAAGAAGACTTGTTTCCTTTCCGCTCAGCAGGAAAGGCTTCCTCTCTCTGCTCATTACTGTATTCATTTATTCTCGATTTGCTTTTAGGTATTCTTTAGAGGAATCTTCATTTAGACAAAAGGAGCTTTGTTCTGGTTTCGCCTCTTGTATCTTCTGCCTACTGGGCCAGAATTAACGTGTAACCCAACAGGTCTAGTGAGGTCTCCAGTCACCCTTATTTTATTTAAGCTTCATTTTCTTTATCCTTTCAGTGTTTCCCAAGTACCTTATAAGACTAAGTATTACTGGAACAAAAGAAACATATTGACAAAACTGAAGTGTGTGTGTGTAGAAATCGGGGGTATGGGACTGAGTCTTTCTCTCTCCCTCCGGACTGGTTCAGTTTATAAAGTGCAAAATGATTTTTCTATGCTGTTGTCACTGGAAACTTTTCCACAACCTTCTTGAGTGTCTCCGTCTCATCATTATGTTGGCTCTTTTGGTCTTCTTTTTAAAACCAGTATTTTAGTGCTCTAGTTTCCCCCTATATCTCTGTACTTTGTTACTTAAATGCCAGCTGCCATTTTAAGGAAACTTCCTATACAAAAGTTTAGTTGCAATATGTTGTACTGACATAGAAGAAAGAAGCTGTTAACTGTCCTGGTCTGGTGTTATTAGGAAGCTTGCTCAATTTGAAACTGAAATGGTTCTGTAATTTTTTCAGCCAGTAGAGTGGAAAAATAATTTCCATATCAGAGGTCATTCAAATTAAAAGTGGAAACGCAGATTTACTGACAGCCCCCCCTCCACCCTTATGCACGTGGGTATTGTCAATGACTTCAGCTGGCCTATTTGTATGATTACCTTGCACGAGTTTTGTTTGTTGCTGTGACCTGGTGCATACCAAACAGAAATCTAGCCAAAGCCTAAACTTCACATACAAAACACTGACTTCTACCCCTCTAGAGGATCACAGGAAAGATGGGGCTCTGCAGGGATTTTGGTGCTTGAACAATGAAAATACAGCTCTAGTGCAAGCCATGCCCAAAGCATCAGCCATTCAAAGAGACGGCTTTGTCTGCACGCAAGGTTTTCCCTCTCCTTATGCTTGGGAGAAAGCAAATGTAAAAGGTGTTTTACCTTCTTCCCCAGGGACTGGCAGAGCTCAGGGCTGCTGCCTGAAGTCTGCAAGGACTTCCAGAAAAGTCTGAATTGTGGAGGTCCATTTCAGGGCTTGGGACTATTTATGTAATAAATCACCATGGAGATCAGCAATGGGTGTAAAGGTGTAAAATTGGCTGCACAATCTAGTTCAAGCCAACATCCTCAGAAAGGGAAAGAAAATCCTGCTTAGCATTTTATACTTTATAGTCACTTAACACCAGGGTGCACCTATGAGCTATAAAATCCAAACGTCATGCATGCTGAAGACAAACACCTTAGACTTTGCTAAGTACTTTTTGTTTAAACAAAGCATTCTGAGCATGTTAGCTACACTCAGTTAAAATTAACTTTTTTTTTTCCTGAAAAGCAATTCCAGCATAGCATTGAGTCTACATGGTGATATTTTTCTTCAGTTTTTAAAAGGGAAGAGTATTTTTTCACTTCTACTCCAGTCAAGCATTCTGAACAAAAGTTCACATTTTTTACCTCTGGACTTAGACTAGAAAGTTTTGGCCAAAATGAGGATTTCTTAGAAGTACCGAGCTTCTGAAAGCAAAGGGGCCATAACTGACATGTTTGCTATCATTAATGCAATTTGGTTGTTAAGAAAAGCTGCAAGAAAAACAGATCTGCCTCATTTCCTTCCATCTTCAGTCTAAGACCTTCTGCATGCTATGTTCTGGGCCACTAGTGTTTACACCAAGTTCCACCTTCTGTGGCAAAGCATATAGGCCTCCTCCTAACTTTAATCTGCTATCACTTGCTTCCTGTTATGACTTGTACAGCATTTACACTGTAATTCAAATGAAAGTGTTCTGTGATTTCATGAGCGATACTGTCAGTTTAACGGCATTTTTGTTGCTATACCCACTTTTAATGTTTCTGCACAAAATCAGCAAAAGAACCACCTCCCCCCCCCCTTTGAAAATATCAATAAGGCAAAAAAAAGTCTGATCCCTATTCTCCAGTGGGATTGCTGTAGTTAATTAGTATTCTGTTAGAGCTGGGTGATAATTTCCCAAAATGTCTTTCTACTCCTATACTGTGAGCTCACAGCCCATGCACTGACCTTATATAAGTGGTTATAATTCCATGGACTGCATCCAGCATTGATGCATGCAGCAGTGTAAGGCTACAGTTTTCACAAATGGCTTTAAACTGATCTGCATGTGAGTTACTGCCAAAGGATGCTGTCCCATCTCCCAGCCCTGCCCTTACCACAAGCCTTACGTCTCCTCTTATGCCAGCAGTAGCTCTTGGGGGTTGCACACTGAGCCAGTCAGGGAGCAAATCTGACTAAAAAAGGATCTTTTGTTTGTTTGCCTTCCGGTTAATTTTCAGCTGGATCAGCTGATCAGTTCCTGATCCCATTCACCACAGCATCACAAAGGAGGTGGTGAAAACATGCAGCAATGTAGAAAAGGGAAAAAGGGTCGCTCACGCTTAGATTGACTCAAGTCCAACCATAAAACCACGGTCTAAGCTATATACAGGACTAAATTTTTCCCAATTACACGAATTCAGCCCTATGGATATAAAATATGCGCACTACAATAACCATAGAGAGAGTTTTACCCTGAATACAAGATGGCCAGGGAGACTGTAAATGGCAAAGTTATGCATTGTGTCAAAGCTATTTATTTGGTGCTAATGCGATATCTAACTGGTTCAGCCCATCATTAGTAAAAGATCTTTCTTTAGTTTACCAAATGCAGACCTCCCTTACTCTTAGTATTTAGTAGACAAGAGTTCACATGTCATCTCACAAATGCATATTAGGTTACTCATGTCCCCAAGTGTAAAAAAAAAAAGAGATTTTCTATCTGACAGAAATTGCAGGTGTAGACAATAAAAAACAGAAATTACATCTCCGTTCAAATACATTTGGAGAACTGAGTGTCAAAGAAGCAGCTGATGCAGCATCACATTATATGATGTGTTGCTCCTTTCCCTTACACCAGCACAGGGACTAGGCCCCAACTGAGTCAATCACTTATGCATGATCTGAACTTAAGCATGTGAATGATCCATCAAACCTCCTAAGCACATGTTGCGGTTGAAAGCCAGCAGACGACAGATTGCTGAGCTATTGCAAATCCCTAGCCCCCAAAATCAAGATCTGCATCTTCAAAACCACTGAGGTACATGGAAGAAAGCAGAGAATAGAACTGGAGAAAAGAAGAGTGGATGGATGGATGCCTGCTGGATAGCACGTACTCCATAAAACATTTTTTCTCTGATCTTCAAATATCTGTTCCATGAGGGAGACTCTTTTTCCGGCTCTAGTTATGAAAACCACACGAGTTTAGAAGTGGCTGCATAATTTTAGTCTCCACCTCTTCATTACTTTTTTTAGACACATTGGTTGTGCTGAAACAAAGGTCGGTGGCTTTTCCTGTAAGATGTACTGATGGTTGAAAATAATACACACACAATTGGGAAGAAGCAATTTATAAACAAAAACAAGCACCACCATTCGTGTTATTTTTTTCTTCATGTACTTATAGAGAAAAAAAATGCAAAAAGTGACATTTGCTTGGTTGTGTTAGCTCAGAGTAAATACTTACTTGCAATACAATCTGCAAAACTTCCAGCAGCCTCTCTTAGTACTCCCCCAAAACAATAAATTTCATAAGAATGTTAATTTGTCAGCAAAAAATGTAAGGAATTGCAAACCTGTAAATGGTCTCATATGGGAAAAAAAATCACTTGGAACAACCCCAGTTTAACTGACTATTTCATCAAAATCTGACAAACTTCCAATTTGCAAAATAAAAAAAAAATCATCCTACTTCAAGCATATTGAATTTTGATGCATCTTCTTTTCCCCACCCCTAGTTCTGGTGCTTTAGATAAAAGTACCTAAGCCCGCTGTCAAGACAATGTTTCTCTATTGCTGACTTTAGAGGGTAAAGAGCGTATCACATAACATTACATGCCAGGAATAATAGAAATGCTTTCTGCATATTACTTAAAACCAAAACTGCTTAAAAATACCCTGAATTGAGCAAGACCTTTTGATTAATTAAACCAAAAATATTCTCTCAGTTCAAGAGCCCAATGAGAACCCTTAATTACATAATCAAAAATTATGTCAGGAAAGAGCATCATGAAAATCTAATTATGCACTTTTTAGTATGTGATTAGTTTTAAGTAGGTGGGTATGATTGAGGAAGAGCAAAAGAGGGGAAATATGATAAAAGAGGTGAATCAGGCAGTGGAAAGAAAACAGGTATCAGAGAAGTGAATAGTAACAAATACAACCTCCTCCCAGATTGTCTTCGAAAATTGGATGTCTTGAATTGATTATAGAATGTATGAAATAAGACATGCTTCTTCCTCAATTACATGCATTTAGGATTTTACACAAAGCTCACTGAAGCCTATGAAAAGGAAATAGGCTGCATTTCCAATTAATTAGTGAGTTCAATAGCAGGAATATGTTAAAAAAGTTTTGTCCATCTCACCTGACCTTATGATGGAAACAACTGCCCATTCTGATTGGGCTGTCCCTCTGCTAAGTGTAACTGTGATAGAACATTTTACAAAATGTTGTGTGCAGGTCCCATGATACAGTTTATAGTATCTCCCTCTTTCTTCGCAAATTCTGAATCCTTTTTGTCACGAAGCTGTGTTAACCTTCAGTTTTCTCTGGGATATTAGAGTTATCAAATAAGTAGGTACATGGGGACGCCAAGGAGAAGCACAAGCTTCAGGCACTGCTGCCTCATCACACTCCCAGACGGCCTGAACAACACCATGGTTAAAATCGGAGTTGCTGGCTGGAAAGTTGTGTGACATCGTGGGGGCCCCATGGAGTGGGCTCTGTAAGTCAAAGCCGGGAACCGTGAATTCCTGAATTCCAGTTTTGCACATATTGACACTGTGTTCTTGGGCAGCCACTTCAGCTGTCTATATCTCAGATTCCCCATTTTCAAATGGACATAATAATACTTACCTCCTTCTGCCACACACCGTGAGTCTAATTAAGTGCTTTCAGAGTTTAACTGAATGTGTGTACAATATTATCCAAAAGAATTCCACCCAACCCTGCCTAGCAATTCTGTTTCTTTGTTCTCCATGCTCACTCTAAGCCTCTCTATATTTGCTCCAAGTCACTCTGCAGTCAAGTTACCTGAGCATTTTTATTCTAAAATTATTTTTATGCTGATGTTAAAAAAGGAAATGCAAATGCTTCACTGGCAGTCTAGGTTCCTGGAGAGTGAGAACCTGAGAAATCATTTCTGCAAAGCTCACTGCAAACTACCTCTATATATCTTGCTTGAAGATAAATCATTTGTAGAAATCAAAGGGATTAATTCTTAGCTAGAATAAATCAGTAATGGCTTTAGTGAAATCAGTAAACTGCGGTGAATTATATAGGGGAAGGTGAAAAGTGATTCATGTCCACTACACACAGGCCAGAATCTGATTTCAATTACACTGATGGAAATCTCTCTTAACTACATTATTTTGACTGAAGTTTCTAGAACTACTCACACAAATACAATGACGGGTTTTAAATTAGCTACTGCCATTCACTAAACAGTTCCTGGAGTCAGGGTTTATTCTCTGCTCAGCAGCAGCCATAAAAGCAAGCAGCATTTTAGAATCTATATGGAAATGGCACACAGAACATCATGGTACCACTGAACAAATACCTGACACACATACATCTTTAATGTATTGCAGAAATCCATACTACCATCTCTAAAAGGACATAGTAGAACTGCTATAGCTACAGAGAAGGGCAATAAAGATGGTCAACCATGTAAAATGGCTTCAGCATGAGAAGGGTCTAACAGATGAAGGCATTTTAACTTGATGTGGACACCACTGAGGGGAAATACATTAAAGGTCTGCAAAATCTTAAATGGTGAGTAAAGCATGGACAGTGATTAAGCTCTATTTCTTGCAATACCAAAGTTAAGGTGCAACGAAGTAAATTATCAGGTCTGAAGTGAAAGGAAATACTCTTTTCATACAGTACAACATTAAATGTGGAACCAGTTGCTAAAGGGTGCTGGAAAAGCCAAAAGTTTAAATGTGTGCAAAAGGCTTTAGGAGCATTCATTGGGAAATAGGCCCATTGGTGGCTATTAAAAACAATGGTCCAGATACAACCTCTAGTTCAAGAAATCCTTAAACTACCTTGAGCCAGGTACGTCATACACAGGGCTCGAGTGCCAAAATTGTTTTGGGGAACCACATTTCAACTGACCTATTGATTTCCCCTGAGTCCTTGGGCATTTCTAGACAGCTTAGTGAAATGGGCTGTGGATTAGTAAATGCTGAATTGAGACAGTAAATTTAGGGTGCCCCATGGACATCATGTACCAGATCTGGAAACAGTGTAACTGTGATCATGTGAGCAATAGCTCTGTGATGCCTGCCTTTCTGCAGCACTTAGTAGCTCATATGCTGCTCCACACAAAGCTCACTCCCAGCTTTAAGCTTCCCTTAAAGTTAGCTTGCCATACAGGGACTGTTCGAGACCCATATTCACCAAGAGATCCAGACAAACCACCTTGTACACTAACATACAGGAATCTATAATTCAGCAGCTCTTTTAACACAACAAGAACATACGCACAAAAACCCAGTGGAGATCAATACAGGAAAGTAATGTTGAGATACCTTGTCTCTTAGATGCACACTGTACCCAACACTCTTTATTGTCCACATGCGTTTCACCACAGAGAGCTTCAATAAACTGTGAAATTGTGGTGTACTAAATTCCACTGAAAAGCTGTATAAACATTTTCATAAATCAAAGCATGTGAGGCTGGAGTTTATTTAGCACCACAAAAAAATAAATAAATGTATGGATTGGTTCATATAAATCATATATACAATGTGTGCACAGACAAAGGGTTATGCAGAATGTGTAATGCACTTGAGCATCTGCCTTTGCTATCAAGTCACTTTGAAACTAAGCATGTGTGGCAATTTTTTGATAAACCAGTAAGAGGGATTTGATTCAAAATTTCCTGAAGTTAGCAGAAAGAACACCTGTTAACTTCAGCAAACTTCAGAACGGTATGCTTTTGGGAAGCTCGATGAACAGATACTCCTTTCAGAAAGGAATAACAATGGTTAAAGAAGAATAAAAAAAAAACAGCGGGGAAGAGGCAGGTGGGTAGTTTATCAGGTCTTCCTTGCTGAGGCTAAAGGGTATATCAGTATAAACTAACAAATTCTACAATCACTCTGGATTTCTAAATCTTATTCTA
This sequence comes from Aptenodytes patagonicus, assembly GCF_965638725.1. Classification (NCBI taxonomy): domain Eukaryota; kingdom Metazoa; phylum Chordata; class Aves; order Sphenisciformes; family Spheniscidae; genus Aptenodytes; species Aptenodytes patagonicus. The sequence goes on from NC_134962.1 coordinate 10,180,133, forward strand.
CAGCAAATAGGGTCCCAGTCACATCCTGCACAACTTTCTGGGACCTTTCCTAGAGCCTTCAGCAGGCCAATAGTGAATAATGTTTTCTCCTACAAGAGTGGATACAGCTACTATGCAGACAAACATGTAATTGATGATTATTTTCTTTGGTATTGTGATACCATGTAGAGACCTTACCACCGTGGTGCTACTGTGGTAGACAACGTACAAATATAACAGCTCCTAGCAACTTACAAGCACATGTAAATTAATTGCATCTTCAAGCAAGATGGTGAATGTCATGTTAATTGATATGTCAGCCTCCTGATCATTGACTCTGACTATTTTACAAAGTAGCAGCATTTTTTGTTGTTGAAGTGCTCACTTGAAAAAAATATTGGCAGTAAAGATTCTCCTCAAAACTGTACAGTAGATGTAAAGTACATCCTTTTTAAAAATATAAAAAATGAAAAAGAAGCAAAAAGAAAACAAGCTAGAAGGAACATATATTCAGTTGAAGCTTCATTCAGTTAACACACAATATCCCTTTAAAAATAAAAGAGCTTGCTGTCTAATTACAGATTTTTGTCTTTAAAATGGAAAGACATGCTAGCAATTAATAAAATACCCATTCTGAAGTAAGCATTATGTGTATGTCTGAGATAATTCGGAAGGAAATAAAGTAAACATTAATTGAAAAAAATTCCATGCTTTATCAGAATGAATTTTCCTACAGCTAAATGAAAACCATTTCTAAAAAGAGTGAAAAATCTCCCTTTAATTTTATTGTAAACTTTTTTCTTAACATTTTAATTTTCCCAATCACAAGTAACATCCTTTTAAAAATCCTTACATAGTAATGCTTCTAATGCTGACAATAAAGCTAGAAAAGTATTTTGAAGCAACGTAGCTCACACACAATGTCAACGAAAAGGCACACACACCACAGTAGTTCAGGCATTGCTCAGATAGCATCCTACTGATTCTATGATGGTCTCCTGTCTCAGCATTTGCTACGGAAATGAAATTATTGTTTCATTTGTCTCTCCTGCAAACACAGGAGAGAGTTAACAAATGAACAACTTTAAAACTAACAACTTTCTCATTCAGCCACAGGGTGGGGGCATAGCTTTGGGGATGCTGATTTTTCCTAACGCAATGTATTGTTATTTAAACCGTTAGGATCTTTTAGAAGAAAGTTTTGCCAGTTGCCCCAAACAGAAAAAACATTTGATGATTTTTAAAAAGACATCAACTGGAGACACACTGACTAAATAAATGAAAATGCTGTAGTGACTTTCAGAAGAAAACAAGAATTTAAACATAATCAACTTGAAAGAAAACCAGTGAGTTTAGAGTCTAACCTGACCTTCTGAAGACTTTGCTTCCCTGTCCTTGTCCCAGCCCTGCGCTGCGGAGCTCTTCCATCTCCTCAGTACAGCTGAGATCTGCATAAAAGCCAGAATTATCCCTTGCCATTCCCTTCCCCTCAGTGCTTTTCCCTCAGACCCCCTACATTTAGGGAGACAAGAGCTTTCCCACGTTTTTCTTCCTGTTTTGAGCAATCGTGTTTCCGACTGACTTGGAGTGAAGGAAACGTTTCTCATCAATGAGGCTGCAGAAAGTGGTATTACAACGTATCATGAGAGTCATGTTTGTGAAGGTGCACGTTGCGCACCCTGACCCAAGGTTACATCCTAAGGAGATGCGGTGAAGTCATGTATTATTGTTACTTGATAAAGGCAATTTCCACACCTGGGACTGAATGCATCTTAGGTATTTTCTGTACACTGCAGACCTGCAGCCTGCTGCAACTGTATCTTGACCGAAGAGCTGTTTTTTTCATTTCATGTAATATGATATCCATGAAGCCTAAGTCAGATTTTAAGAGGACAATTGTGTATGTTAGGCTGCCATCATTTTCTCCTGAACAGAAAACTTAATGACTAGAGTAAAGATCAGTCAAGACAGAAAAGTCACTGTTAAGGTAAAATACCCAAAGAGGTATTTTGTTTTAGCCTGAGGAAGATGATGATTTATTACATTATTTGTGTTAGTGTTTAAGGTAATAGATTCGATAAGTGTCTCTATCCTTATGCCACTTAAAAGTTCGCATTATTAACATTTTTAAAATTTCCTCTTGAAACTTTTTTTTCTTAATTCAAAATAAATAAATATCTGTTTGTAGTTTGACAAAAGCCTGGCAGCTTTCTTGTGGTGTAATGAAGACATCTGGGAGAACCTCCACTGGTACGAATCAAGTTACCTTTTTGGAAGACAGTGGGAGCAGCACCGAGTTGCAGGACTCGGTCTATTTTTGTGTGCGGTTTGCCCTGTTCACCCCTGCCCTTATGCCTTGCACTCACTTTGCACAAGCAGTTACAACCGACTTAAAAAAAAACACGTATTTTTGATTCACAGCAATGAAACACGTTTGTTGTATATATTCTCTGTTGGTATTGAAGTCTGTGATAGCTTATTTCTGCATATTTGTGTACATTCTGGTGTGTGTTTTCCTGTATGTACTTCTTGTGTATGAGCTGTGTTTGTGTGTCCACCCCTCAGCACTGTGCAGGGGAGGGGGGTCCGTAGATTTGGGTGCAGCTGTCTGTATGTGCCAGTAGCTGTGGTGTGTTTTACCTCCGTGTGCTGTGTTAATGAGGTGTGGGGTGTGCGGGGTGTGTGTGGGTCCAGTGTCTGGGTGTGCTGTGTGAATGTAGTGTGCGCTGCGTGGTGTGGGGGGGTGCAAGTGCATGGCGTGTGAAGTGCATGGGAATGGGGGATGTGAGTGCAGGGTGCGTGGTGTGCGTGTGAGGTGTCCATGTGTGGGGGGTGTGTGTGGGATGAGGGAGTGCGGGTATGAGGCAGGTGCGAGGTGTGTGTGTGTGGCCTGAGGGGCTGCCGGTGTGTGGGGGGGTGAGGGAGTGCGGGGCGTGAGGTGTGTGTGTGTGCGCGGGTGTGAGGGGGGTGTGTGTGTAGGTGTGCGGGAGTGTGGCGGGGTGAGGCCGCGCTCCCGCCGCGCCGCCGCTCCGCCCCCGCCGCTTGACCCTCGCACCCGCCCAGCCCGCGCTCTCGCCTCGCCGCCCCGTCAGGCCGCTGCCCGCCGCTGGCCCGGCGAGGCCCCCAGGGGCCGGGCTACACCGCCTTTGCCCTCCCCGTCCCGCCCTCCCCGCCCGCCTCTCGCTCCCCCCACCCTCCCCGCCGCCGGGGCTTCCCTTCCCTCTTCATTCAGCGCTGCCTCGCTGCTGTGCGCTCGTCGCGCCGCTATCCCGGCATGTCCCGCAGCCGGGCTCCCCTCAGCGACCGGCCCCTGTAGCGCCTCCACCCGCGGGCGAGGCAGGGCCGAGGGGGCGGCAGGGGGGTGCCGTTGCCCACCCGCGCTGGGCACCGCGCGGCCATGGGGGGCTCCTGAGGCGGCCGAGGAGAGCGGCGGGGAAGCGGAACGCCTCGCCCCGCGGCCGCCACCATGGAGGCGCCGCCGCTGCCGCCACCCGGCGCTCCCAGCGCCACGGAGCCCGCCGGCTGTCCCAAGGACACCGACCGCCAGCTGCGCCTCCGCCTCTGCGTCCTCAACGAGATCCTCAGCACCGAGCGGGACTACGTGGGGACCCTCCACTTCCTGCAGTCGGTGAGCGGCGCCGCGGGGCGCGGGCGGGGGAAGCCCCCTCAGGGGCACCGGGGGGCTGGGCGGGCGGCCCGGCCCGGCCCGGCCCGGCCCGGCGCGGAGCGGCTCCTCCCCGGGCGGGCCGGGGGTTGCGAGTGCGTCCCGGCGGCGCGGCAGCGCCTGGCACAACCTGTGGGAAGTGCCTAGGGCCAGGCCCGCTCCGCCGCGGGGGAGTTTCTTCTGCTCGAGAGGCTGAGGGGGGGACGTGTGAGGGGCGGGCGTGGGTCCGCCGTGGGCAGAGCGGGACCGCCAGCAACCGCGTTTTCTTCTCCGGTGAGGAAAAACGGTGCCGCCGGAGAGGTGGAAGTGCCGTGGATGGCAGCATCCTGGCGGTGCCCTGGCCGCTGGGCCGGGGGAAGCACGCGGGTGTCGCTGCCTCGCTGGGGGGTGACAGGGACGGATCCAGAAATGAATCGGCTTTTCGGAATGCCTCATCCCTTTTGTTGTTGTTGTTTAGAAGTTGCTGTTGCACCCACTTGGAAACTCTATCCTTACTGCCTGTTATTTATAAATAAATACTATATATATTTTGCTTTAATGGTAAACATAAATATGTGATTGGGCCGGGTGTGTCCGTGCATGTGGAGACAATTATACCCGCCCTCTGAAGTGATCCACGGACTAGTTCAGAAGTAAAACTCCATCTGGGTATTTCCTTTTTCCTACATAGGCTGTAGATGTGGAATTCATCAGTGTACCACCACACTCCTGCAAATAACTAGAAGAGCCTGCAGTAAAAGTTACTAGATAACAGATATGCCATAAAAAAGAAGAAGAATAAACTGTTTGATCACACAGAGATCAAGAATCAAAGCAAGGGAAGTCTCTGCAGAGATACCTAAAAGATTGGACAGGGCAGAAATTCTGTCTGGTGTTTTGCTAGCTAAGTACTAAACCCTGATTTCATCTAAATGGGCTTAGACCCTGGACCTGCCTTTCTGGCAAGGTTTTTGTTTGTTTGTTTTTTAAAATCAGTTTGTCTTCAGTGTTTTTCAGATTCACCCAAGTGGCAAACTGTCCAGCATAAAAGATAAATGAAAAGGATGTGGTTGCTTTATGAAGTAGTCTGTACTTAAATCCTCCTTTTCTCTCTCAAACAGTTGAACTTAGAGTCTTTAATTTCAGAAAGCTTCCGACTGAAGTGCCAGTTAGCTTCCTTTAAAACTGGGATTCTGTCTCAGTGTGAGGAGATGCTTAAAAAAGCTACAAGTTGCAGAAGTGCCCCACCCTACAGACAAAACAAAACAAAACCCCTCAGAAAACTCCTCTGTCCTAAGTACTGAATTTGGGATTTTGTCAGCTGCAGGCTGGAACGCAGATTCAAGCTGCATGTCTTTCTAGCTTCAGTTCTTACAGCTAAATGCATTCACAGTGTTAACTAATGGGATTTTCATATATTAAAACCCAAAACAAATCTTTTGTTTATTTATATTCATTAACTTAGCAGTTTTCATGAGAGCAGTAGTGAGTAATATGCCTTAGGTAACGGCAGGAGAAGATGCTGACAGAGTACGCTTGGCTGTGTTCTCAGGATGGCACTGCAGACAGTCAGAGCCCTTCACAGTCACTTTGTTACTAGCTACTAGGTGTAGATTGGCTGTAGTATTATCTGAGGGGTTGGTTCTGGTAGTGCGGCTTCCCCCCCCCCCGGAGTTTGTGTTTTGATAATTATGTTTGAATAAAGCACTGAGGGATAGGATCTTTCCTATCTCTAGGCCTTGGTTTAGAACAGCCTTCATGCACAGGCTTAACTTTAAGCATGTGTTGAATGTTCATGTGCTGTGCTAAATAATGATAGTTTCTTCAATCATTGACCTAGTTCTTATGGGCTGAATCTCTATACAGCTGCATTCAGATAGTTGAATGGTGTTAGCACCAAGGAAAGGAGAATGAGGATCTACTGCAGTATGTGAGGGTAAAAAAAGCAGTAGTGGGATGAAATTTTTAAAAATAAAATTTGGAGTGAGAAATATTTTCTGCATAAATTTCATGGATGGCCATAACTTAATACCTTCTAACAAGATACCACAAAGGAAAGAATTCTGCCCTGCCTCCCACATTGGACAGCTGACATGACATGCAAGGATAGTATCATCTGCATAGTCACTGGAATTACAGGCAGTTATAGGGCAAAAGTTTTGCCTTATGACACTAATAAAAGTAGTGCTGTAGCACTGGGACCCTGTATTATCAAATCTACTTGGGCCTCACAAATAAAGTCCACTTTACTCCCATTAGTTTGTTTTTCTGAGTGCTCTGACGTTACTGCATAGGAACTGCTGCTCCTGCCCCACGGGTCTCTTTCTTACCATCTCATGTTCTGTGTGAGTAGCACTAACCCCGTGCAAAATAAATGTAAACTATTGCACTTCCTGGGGTAATGCACCTAGTTAACACTCAAACCTGGTTGGGTGATGTTAGGTTTTTTTTTTTAATAGTGTGAATTGTACTGAAATTGATTATACTTCCATATGTTGCAGAAGCAATTTTGGCTGTAGTGGAGAAAAGACTGCAGTTCCTCTGTGGAGGACAGCTGCAGTTCCCAGATCATATGGAAACTTGTTCCTGTCAAACATGAAATGAGAGATATGCGTGGTACAGGTTCCTTTGCTTGAGAAACTTTAATAGCTTTGATAAATAAAGGAAGGCTAAATCTCATATCTTTCTATTGTCAGAATGAGTTTTCCCTAAGTAGGATGAGACAGTTGTGCTTTAGAAGAAGGTTAGGTGAGGGAATTTGTGCTCTTTGTTAAATATTTGCTGTTGAAGCCCTAGTCCTCATTAAGTATTCTCAATAAACAATGTTTTAAAAAGCAAACAACTAAATTCTATGGGTTTATTCACAGGACTGAGGTTGCTTGCTAGCAGCAGCTTCCTGTGTTCCCTGGTAATGTAAAAGAATCTCTTAAGTATTTAATACTATGGATTTGCAAATAAATCAAAGTAACTTTGATTTATTAAGAGTATTTTGGTCCTTTTTAGAAGACTAATATGTGACCATGTTAAAGGAAAGGTTTCCTTTTTCTTTTCTTTTTTGTATGCTTAGAAACCTTTTCCCGCTAAGCTGCAGGGAAACTAGGTTTGCTATAAACGCTATAATGACTCAATCCTTATTTGCTTTTCCTAAAAGATTGTGGTTCTCATTTTGCTTCCATAGATTAATAAAGTGGGTATCATCAAAGTTATAGAACATGGAGTTCTCTTTTCTCACAATAAAAATTGTTAGTCACCATGAAGAACATTTTGCTATGAGATTTGTACTCATTTGATAAAAATGCTCCAGATGTTTACCTATTTAAATAAAATTTAGCCTCTAGAATCTGTTATATTTCATACCTCAAGTAATTCTGACAAAAGGGGTTATATCTGCAAATTTAACTTAGATGTCCCATGCCACTACAGCTAAATTAGGTTATTCAGTCTGTTAGATTTTAATACATGCAGTTAATTTTTCACTGTGTATGTTGTTTGTAATATTTTTATTCCATTGAATTTTGAACACAAGAAGGTATTCCTAGTCGGTTTTACTCCTGTTTAGTTTCTGGTACTCCTGTTGATAGGTCACGTTACAGTATTATGTATCAGAACTGTGGAGAGAATGAAACCCAGTAGCTTTTCTCTGTGGTTTGTTCCAGATCTCACAAGATGAGATGATCCATTCCAAGGGATATAGCTTTTTTTTTTTTTTTTTAAAATCGAGTCTAGATTTTATATTAAATGGTGATGCAATACAGATATGATACTCTCATGCTCATGATTTTGATAGTCTTACTTTTCCTAGATTAAGCCTCAAAATGAGGAGTTACCATGCTGAGAGAGGGCAAACTCTTTTCTAGCAGCTCACAGCTGATGATCTGAAGTTATTGATTTAATTATGAATATGCACATGCTGTATTGTGTCCTATCTTATCTGCCATTTTTTTAGGCAGGTGTGATGTTGCAAAATACAGTATCCTCCTTGAAGAAATGCTGTGTAAATCAGGAGTATTAATAGATAATACTGCAGTTATGCAGATATTTTAATAACTTTACTAATAAAGGCTCATTACACAGCCCAACCTTTTAAGCGGCAGGGAGAACTACAAATGTACTGCTGCCAACGTCATTAAAGAACTACTGATCAAATAAGAAGCAAAGTGGAAAATTGTCAGAAGCTAATGGAACTTTACTAAAAGTTACTGATCAAGTAAGATAAACTTCAAAGAGATAAAGGCAGATAATTCTGTTGTAAGTCTCTGGTGAGATCATAAACCATAAGGACTTTCAGTCTCCAGACTTCAAGATTCAATTAATCCTTTGCCTGCCTTTGGCCTCTTTTAACTCTCTGCAACAAATGCAGAAATGTTTACATTTTATATGTGATCTTGTAAATATTTCTTTTCTGTGTGACAAAATTAAACCAGGTGATAATTGAGTTTGAGTGACCAGTCAGGTAAATGTCAAAGCATCTGCCTGGTGGTATGCAGTCTTGCACATGAATATGTGGCTGACAGCAGTCTTTGGGTACTGAGGTGCAATGTCTGCACATTGCAGCCCTTAAGCTTACCCGATCTCTAGGTATCTGTTCTTGCCTGTGTTGTCAATCTGTATGGAAAAGTCGCAGACAATTCACTGAGAAAAGAAAGGTTGTGGTTTGTTTGAATGCCGCATGGTCATTCCACAGAATCCCAGTTAAATCTGTGATACTAATATTGCAGTAATTAAAGACAGTCTTTCAAGTAAGGAGACACAGGGGCCCGGCCCGGAGCGATTTCAGACATACTCATTGACCATCATTCTAAAAATAGATTAAATAGTGGGTACACAACAGTTAGATGTCAGTATTTAAAGGTTTGGTTTACCAGTTTGTAGATATAATCATATGAATTACATGTGAAAGTGTAGTAACAGTAATTATCCAATACACTAGATTGCAAAGGTAGGTATTTTGTTGCATACACGTTTTTTTGCCATCCTTTAATTTCACTGAACGCTTAGCTCTAACCTGCACATGCAGCTCCCACAACTTAGGTAATTGCAAGTATATAAAGCCAAATTTTTCTCCACATTGTATATAAATATGGCTCTTTCATCTTTCCAAAGACAAACCACTAACTTGTAAATTTTAATGTCAGAGTGACAGGATGTACTTTCAGCTTGAGCGATTGCTGTGTGTTCTGTGCAGGCATGAAAACAGTATGGAAGTTGAACTGTCCTTATCAGACAGTTGGATAAGTAGTTGTACCAGGACTATTTTTAGGTTCTAATATTATGCTATCCTTTATTTTTATATGAAGACATCTTATCAATTGTATAAATACGTTATGTTAGGACACGTGCCATCAGATAAATTAACCCACATCCTACAGACTCAAAATATTTGTTATGCTTCCTTTTCTTGCTTGCTTTGTAGTTGTAATTGATCTAGTATATCTGGATTTTGCACTCCACCCATCTTGAAATATGATAAGCATCACAGGATTTTTTTTCTTTTTTCATATTTCACAATCTTGTTTGCATCCAAGATTAGGGCACTGGTGCTCAGATAGGGTAGCAAACAGACCATTTGTCTCAGCTGTGAGGTGTGGTTTCCTGTCCTACCCTGTTCTCTGCCTGTTTCATCCTCAGTAGATGCAGATAAACTCTGATTCTGGAAGGTGAACCATATGGTTTGGGTAACGTTGCTCCTTTATCATGAGACAGCTAAAAGAGCAATTGGGGAGAGGAAGGAGATGGAAAAGGAAATTTGTTTGGAAGTAATCTAAATTAGCTTTGCTGTTCTGTTGTTTCAGCCAATTAGTCACATGCAGTCACCTATAGCCAGTTGTTACAATTGTGAATGATCAAGATTTTCTACTGTTGAGTCTTAACAACATGGGACATTTTTCTTAAAAGCCCAGTTCCTGACATTGAGGAAGATCACAGCTTTCATTTTAAATGGCATGTTTGTAGCCCTTCTGGTTGTAAAGCAAAGTTTGAAGATACAACATCAGCAAAACATAAATGCTTATGAGTTTTTAGGGGCTTGTGTTATGACTTGAATATTTGGGGCTGGCAATTCTGCTAGTAGAGTTTTCTATACAGACTAAGTTTAGTGCAAAATTAGCTGCTAAAGGCTGAAATGCAAACAGATTAAAAGGTTCTTTTGCTCTGGATACAAAGAGAGAATATGAAGAAAACAGTCTGGATGTAGAGAGTGAAGCAGAAGTGAAAAACAGAAAAGCAAAACAAAGCAAAGAGAAAGCTCTGAAAATATTTATTCATCGGAGCCTGCGGACTGCAGAGCCCAGTTTATGAGCCACGGGTCTAAGAGCAGGGGTGGAGGATACAGAAGTTCCAGGTTCTCTTCTGCTCTGAGATGCATGTCTGAGCTTAATTTTTCACTTGGAAAATTGTGTGACCAGCCCATGCCTTTTGCAGTGAGGCTTTAGAAATCAAAGGTATATAGGAGTACAGCAGATTTTCCATATGAACAAAGTTGTTTAGTTCTTTTTGCATTCTCACAGAATCTCCACAATGAGAAAATATCAGTAAATTCCCTATGTAGTTTCACCAGTTTACTGTGACACAGGTGAGAAAACTCCTTTCTCTTTGCTTCCCTTAGCTTGTTCCAGCTTGGTGTGCATCTGACCCATGTTATCCTTTATCTCAGACCTGCTTTGGTCTCGTTACATCCTTCAGAATGAGGTGTTTGACCTGACTCTGGCTCTGCATCTCCCCCTCCTCTCAGTTGCAGTGATATCATCAATCAGCCCTTTTGCCATTTGTCCCTCCCTCTCACTTCAGGGATGCCAGTTGTTGTCTGAACATGTGTCATGATCTCTGGGGGGGGGAGGGAGAGGTTGGCTGCCCTGTGCTTTCCCAGCGCCAAGCTGGTGCCTCTGCAACAAAACTCAGTCTGGGAGCTGAGTGAGTGTAAGGGAGGGACTGAGACCCTGGGCTTTGGTGGAAAGAGCATGTGGATCTAAAAGTGAAACAAGCATCTCAGCAGAAATTGAGGGAGTTGCTCCTCACATAGCTGAATGCATGTTTGATTTTACACAATTTTTGGCTGATTTTTGCAGGAAGCAGACTGCTACCCATTATGGGAGCTTGCATGTCCCTAAATATAGGAAGAGAAAAAGTTTGAAAGCTTTGCTAACTTTCCACTTCCCAGGTCGCACGGTGTTTGTGCCATAGGCAGGAGTACTGCTTTGCAGGGGTGGGAAATGTGGTTCTACAATTTTACATCATATCATAGAATCATGAAAAATAGTCTTGGAGAGGATCTTGACAAACCATCCCATCATGTTCTGATCTGAAAGGAGGGTAATTTCTGATGGTTTATCCTCGTGTTTAGATGTCCTTATTATTAGAAATGGCTTCCTAATGTCTAACGTAATTTCTAATCTTTTTTTGCACTGAGCACAGAGGTGATCTCTTTCTCTTTGCATCAATCTCTCAAGTATTTCATGGACGTTTTCACATTTCATTTCAGACTAGACTAAATTGTCAAATTATTTAACTTTTTTTCCTCAAAAACTATTTAATTTTACCTCTGATAATTCCTGTGCTATTATCTGGATTCTCTAATCTATATGTTTCTTGAACTCTAGTGCCCAAAACGCAGGCACAAGACACTCCCAAGGCTTTAGCAGTACTGAGTGAGGGAATGGATTACTTCACGTTTTCTGTACATTATACAGCAGTATTATTGTAGCACAGGAGCCTTAAGAAAGGTTTATCTGAATTTGTACCTGTATTGGAGGACAGCCCATTGCTCATACCAGTGACCGTGACTAGGTGTCTGCATAGAGGATTTATGGGGGCAGGCTAACATTTAGACTTCTGGGATGTATGCTGGAAGGGCAACACTGAACCCTCCTTAAGGGGAAGAGAGAGATGTGTTTTCAAGCCAGCTTTCCTATGTTCAGATCCTGGCAGTCCCAGAGGCATCCCTCTCTGAGAGGGTATCTGAGGCCTGAAAAAGCAGGATCTCCCAAGTGCAGTGTCTGCCTGCAGGCATCCAGATGAGTCCGTGACAGATGAAGCTTTCAAGAAATTACTTATTTCTGTTGCCTGCCTGTTGTTTCCTTCAGGCACTTGCAAGAAAATATAAGGGACTATGTGTGAATTTCCTTTTTCCTTCCAGCTGTAGAATCCCTTTTCTGTTGTTCTTGTTTCCAGCCTCAAACGGATTCTCAGCCTGCAGTGGGTGTTTTCTTGGTAAAGGCCTTGCACAGTTGTAGTGTGTTTTAGGATGTAAATGGTAATATCTGGTTTTGACTTTGGTGATGCTTGAAATCACTGTGCAATGCAGTCTATACTGGTCACCACCAGAGAGAGTACTACTGACCCACATATATCTGCTTATCCCCTAGGCCTTCATTATCTGCAAAGACTGCCATCAGTTTTCTTGCATGAAATGGGGATTTAATGACAAAGCTTTGCAGAAACCTTATCTGACCTCTCGGATCTTGTTGGACCAGGCCTTTCCTGTGGCAAAGGCTTTCAAATCTCCTGCACTTCATCTCCTTTTTTGACATACTTTTGAAATTAGGAAATAGAAATATATTCTGTGGACTCATGTAGTTTGTGAAGGTGTTTTTTTGTTTTTTTTTTTCCCCTTTGCAAATAGCAATTGCCATGATTGCAGAAATCTGTTTTGTGGATCAAATCTTTGAAGTTGTCCTGAATGGTTTTATCTCCCAGTTTCTTTGACTACATGGCAAGGTTTCTTTGCAGTCTCTTTCAGCCAGGCCCTTTTGTTTTGTGCTGTAGATGACATGAAAGCATGTGTCATTCACTAATGCTGCTGCTTGTTACCATTGTCTTTGTATTGTGGTGGGATACTTAATCCATATTTACACAGCAGTATTTCCATTAAATGCTCTGAATTGACAGATGATCCCTTGACTGGTGCAATCAAAGGTGATGCTGTTTCAGAGTGCATGAAGGCTGTTTGAATTAAGGACATAAAAAGTAGGGTGGGACTTGTGGCATAGGGTGGCTGCTATTTCCTCCTCTGTTAGGGTGGCTTCAATCCATTCCTCCCCTGCCCCCCTTTTTGTCTCTGTTTCTGTCTCAATATTTTGCGTTCTGTTTTCAACTTGTGTTGAAGCAACCAGTCCTGTCCCTTTGAAGGATGGACTGGAAGCATCACTATCTTATCATGTTTCTTATCTATTTCGAAGAGTTCCCATTTAGCAGTGGGAATGACTGCAGCATTCTCAGCCTTTAACAGCTAGAGGCAAGAAAAAAGATTTGAAATATGCAACAATGTCATTTCTCAATCAGCTACAGAGCCTTCATTGTGGAGCAATGCAATTCATGCAAAGCCATCTCTCATACAGAGACTGAATGCTACCTTTTACTACTTTTTCCTGCTGGATCACAAACTGAGGCTTGGACTGGGGGTTGTACCAACAGCGTGCCTAAGACCCGAGCAAAGTCTTGGATTTAAATATTACTGCAGATGAAGATTCCTGCTTGATTGCCTAGCCAAGCCTGATTAAAGCTTTAACACTGCCTTCTGCACATACGATTGAGTCAAGCTGTAGCAGACATTCAGGACTGCAGTAGATCTGTACTAGGAGAGAACCTCAGGGTGGTTACCTGTACTAAAATGCCTGACTCCTGCATATACACTCTCCTTCACCCTTCTGTAGAAGCCACTCATCTGAAGAGGCCTTGGCTCCCTTTGAACTGCAGATCTCAAGACCAGAGTAAGAGAAAACAGCTCTGTGGCGAGAAAACAGTTCCTTCACTCTTCCTAATGAGCCCTCCTCCTTAGAAGAATAACTCATTGCTTACACAGCTGATAGCCATATGTCAAGCCATGAGATAGTCATTGCCCAAAGCTGAATGGGAGCTCTGGTAGGTCTCTTGAAACCTAGTGACAGAAAGACAGGTATTGACCATTCTGGGCATCATGATGCTTATGTATGAAAGCCCACCTGCTTTTCCACCCAGTGCTATTAGCACAAGAACTTGTCACAAGCTGGCTGGCAATGTGACTTCCTACAGTTCCAGAAACAGCTGCAATTTTATGTCATATATCTTTGAGTTGCAGAGAGGGCAATAGATTTCTACACCTTGATTATTTAAAGATTAGGGTGGTTACTGAGATGTTGGGACTGTGGAACTGAGTTAAAGGAACATTTATGTTCATGTAAGGATGTTGGGTCAATCTCACTACTATTGCCATTGCTATAATTATTTTTATGGAAGCATGTCAGCCATACAAATAATACCTTGCTGCAACTTATCTGATGTCTCATGACTCATGGAGTAAATTTTATGACCGTTCTCAACCCGACTTTCATTTTGTACTTCTGGTTTTGCTTGTGGTCAGTTCTTGTGCCAGCAGGTTAATTTGTTGGTTCCCAAACCACTTAGCTTATGTAAAATGAGGGCACTTTCTTTTTTTTAACAAGCACTGTCTTTTAGTCATTAAAAATCTTTGTAGACTAGTCATCATTTAGTTGGCCCAGTAATACACTTTCAGTTTTGTTTTTTTTTTTAAAAAGGCGCAATCTAATATGCAGAGTACTGATTATATATTCTCTGTGGATTTGTCAGTTATTCAGTTGCCACTGTCTAAGAGTTAGGGCCAACATTTTCAGGGCTCCTTCAAGCATATATTAGGAACTGCTTGGCTGTATGTTTTGGGTGTGAAACTTGATGCGATAGGGCTAGGAGTTTGACTTGCACAAATCAGGCTGCTGGTTTAATTGTGAACCAGTGTCACTACCAGTGATGCCAAACCCACGTTCTTTCTGCTAATGTGTCTTGCCTTAATGTGTCAGAATGAGCAAATATTGATCGCTGAAAGGTCACACTGCTCACCCCTTCCCTGAGTGGACCACTTTTAAAGAGAGAGGCTAGCACAGCCCTTTGCAACTGGTGACCCTGACTGCTGAGGTTGCCATCAAGGGGTGATGCTTGTCTTTGTGATCTACGCAATTTATGAAGAAACAGCTTTGAACCCGTGAGACTCATTTTACTGGGTGGCTGTCAGATGTTAACTACCTTTGTACATAAGAGAATGGGCTTAGATTTTAAAAAAGCCTAACAACATCATCCACATCTTCTTACACGTTTTCTTATCTACAGTAAATCACTTTGGTGATAACACTTCTGTCTTGAAAGTTTTGCCTGCTCATGCTTCTGGCATCCTAGTGTGGTTTGAGTAACTTGGAACAGCCCACCATGGGATACATGAGGGAAATACATGTCAACAAAGAGTGGAAAACATAAAAGGTTGCATTTGGGGATTATTTTGGAGGCTAAGGAAGCTGACAATGCAAGGAGTTCCCTGATATTCAGTGTCCGTGGAGGGCCCTGCTTTGGGGACAGACTCCTGATAAGAAGTTGCATTTTAGTGAGTTCTTATCTCAGATAGGTGGGTGGGTTTTAGCTACACAGCAAAGTCTCTGGTCCCATGGGACTTTCTGTCTAATCTGACAACTGCTTTGAATTCATCACCTCACAGGGAGCCATTTGCTGTTAACCTCATCACTAGGTGGTTAAAGAAGCCCCTTTCATTTTGTTTGAAGGGGCAATAACAGAAGGTTGTAAAACTTTTGACCTGGTAAAATGTTTTGGACTCTGAAACCTGATTCTTAAACAGAATCCAGGTTGTTATGGGAACAATGGACAAGCCTAATGTAGGTATATATGAGTAGGCTGTGTGCTATTTAATATGTAGGTCACAGAGGAGAAGGCATGGAGGCAAAAGTTTATCTGTCTCGTTAGATCTGATCAGTGGTTAATGCCCTGTATTGTTAAGGAAGAGACTTAGGCTACAAATGTAGTAAACAAAACAGTGCCAGGCTTTATTCTCTGGCCCTGAGGCCAACCGGCATGATCTGGTCTGGTCTTGTAGCATTGAAATCTCTGAGTCTCAAAGTAGGATGGCTGCATTCGGACTGCCTATTGGGAATGGTCCTTGGCCCATCCTAACTCTGGTACCATGCCTGAGAATTGTTTAGAATGCTAGTAGGCCCGGGCCAAAGGGTGCCAGGACATATTCTAACAGTTTTCTAACAGAATTGCAAGGCTCAGGCCCATGTCCTGGCACTGTTAGCTTACTATTGTAGGCATAGCCCAATGTATTGATGCCATAACCCCCAGGCTGTGGCACATCTTGCTAAAATAGGACTCTGGTAGAACAGTGCTGCCCGTGGCAGAGCTGACACCCAGGCCCAGTGCTAGCTTTTTTGTGTTGGTGGCTGGTGTGGATGGGTTTGTTTCTGATGCTTTGTTGTTATGTGAAAGTTCTAGGTGCCAGGCCAGAAGTGTTGGAAATATGTTTTGTCAGCCTTCCTTAGATTTTTGTCGTTACTGACTGTTGTCGTCCTTACTTGAGGTCTTCTATTTTCTTGATCTGTGGAGGAGGAGACAGAAAGGAAATACAGTTTGAATGGGTGGCGACTACTTTAGGACAGTGTGAAAAGGAACTGGATGTTAATTACCTAATTTTGAGTGTCATTACTAACAGTTGTGAGCTGAGATATTGTAGCACTTTGGTCCTTCACATGAAGTGCCGCTTGCTCATTTCTGTTTTATTTACTTCCCTTTTTATTGTGGAAAATCAAAGGCTTCAAATGATAATCACTGGACACTTGCATATAATTTTTTAGCTCATATCTGTCTGGGTGCTGGTGGTTCTGTCTCTGTTGTGTTACTGACACTGTGCTCAGAAATCAGCTCAAATGGGAAGCAGCTGTTTGTGAGGAGAAGGTGTTGACAAGACACAGAATAAGGGAAGAACAGTGGGGGAAGATTTCCAAAGAGAGTTGCAGAAGTGTGTTTGCTATGAGCATTCAGTTGTCAGAGGCATGATCCCTCAGCAGGAAAAGGAGAGATGGATATTGGGAAGACACTTTTCCCAGAGTTTGGCTCCTTTGTTGGCTCTTAAAACTTTATATGTGAAACTATCCCTGTTGCAAATACGTCTCCGTCTTTGCATTGGTACAAGTGTTTTGTTCACATGTGAGGAGAACATGTTCTGAAAACTTGTCAGTAAATAAATAATGTTTTTCAGGCTATGTGGACCAAAGATGATTTTTTTGGGAGGTGTAGTTGAAAAGTGAGATTTACCAATTAAATCATTTATACAAGACAGAAGTACCACTGGAGTTTTTAACTTAGTCATTAAATGATACAGGGCACACAAAATCCAGTGCATTCAGTGTTGCAGTATCTGTTTTGCTGGCTTTTTACTGAGTCAGACCTCCAGCTTTGCCACTGCTGAATTTCTAGAATTCTGCTGCATTCAGTCCTCTGGCCTTCACATTGCACCCACATTCTTGGTTTACCATTGCCTTCCCTTGCAATGGATTGCAAAGCCCTTGCACAAGGACAGATAATCTTACTGCATGTGGTTTTTTTCACTTCTGTGCATTCCTCCTTCTCTGTTCAGCACTTACAAATAGTATTTGCCAGAGTAACTGCACTTAGAAGTTAGGGAGGAAGAGCAAAAAGCATTTAAAAATGAAAATGGACCAATAAATTTAAGGTATAGTCAAGGCTTTTGAACTAAATGCAGTTGGAAAGAGTATTGGTTCTAGATGAATGGAAGAAGTCAAAAAGGACAGATCAGTACTTCTGGAATTAGAACAGGTCATTGCAGACATATTACGTCATTACATAGTCTTTCACTATTCACCAACTATGATGGTTCTTTGAAAAAAATCAGCTGTGGGCAGTTCTTGTTATAAATTAAAAATTGTGCACAGTTTTTATTACTTTGCTTTGGTTTTCGTCGTTGGTTGGGTTTGGGGTTTTTGTATGTTTGCCAAATGGGGCAAAGCTTTCTTACTCTTTACTCAGTGAGCAAAACATTTCCTGAAGAAATGTGTTTTCCTCTTTTTTCGACTGTTAAGCCTCTCTTTCTTTAAATATTTAAAGTACTCAGCTGTGTCTTGATTCTGACATGGCGAACAGATCAAGCTGATGAAACTTTGTGTTATGGATGGATTTGTTGGTGAAGGGTGCTGGAAGTTTTCTGCAGTTACACTGAGTAGCAGAGGAAAAGGAAAAAAGAAAGATTACTTAGGATGATATTCTGTTTTGCCTTATGTCTGGTAGAGCACCTTTTGAGGGTTCTTCTCTCTCTGTGGACTTTATCCTGCAGAGTGCTGAAGCCAGGAGGAGCTGGGAAAGCTCAGCCTGTTCTAGCAGGTGCCTATCACCTTGCAGTATCAGCATTTTCTGTGTATAGAATATGAACAGCAAGATATATCTGGGAATTTCACTCTGACCTCTGTTTCCTTCCCCATTTAAAAACAGTTTAATATGCATCTTAACATAAAGTAAAGCTAGAAAGAACAGCCATCCTCTTTATTGTTTTTTTCTGTTATACTGTGTATGCAGTATATATGCGTGTCATAAGAGATCCTTTTGCACAACAGAGGCCAATGCATCTTTCTTAAGCAGTTGCACAAGAAAAGCCACAATATTTGGAAAGTAAAGTATGAATCAAAATTTTTACAGCACACAACCAGAGGAACTGAAATTTGCAATCGGCAAGCAAGAATTAAATTGCAGTGGCAGCAGTTGCTATGTCCAGGTGGTGTGTGTTTGGAGGCAAGGCTGCATGACATCAGTTCTCCTTTAATGTGGTTCTGGGTGAGCTGCTGGGGCAGCATGGTATCAAAAAAACAGCTTAACCCAGTGGAAAGAAAAGTCTCAGGCTATTCTACTTAGGGAAGAAGAAAATTTTGCTTTGAAGTCCATTAAGAATAAAAATACTAGTCTGTGTTTATGCAGCACTTTTTTGGCTGTATTATCTCAAAGTAGAAAACCGGTATTTAGCAGATGGAGAAACTGAGGCACAGAAAGGCAAAATGACTTGCCCAAAGGTTGCAGGGGAAGTAACTAACAGAGCCAGCAACTGAAACTAAATATCTTGTCTTCAATCCTTACCTCTTTTAGGAGAAAAAGCAGAGCAAAAGATGTCACACAAGTTATACATCTTTTTTGTGAAAAAGTACAACAAAAATTTTAATTCTTCAATTCAGTCTTCTGGCAACCAGCTGACACATCCTTGGCAGTTAGGGCTTGATGAATTGGTGGTATTAGCTCAATTCCAGGGGGACTGTTCCGCATAACCAGAAGCAGTATTGACAATCTCTGTGCACGGACCAAGAATCAATGGGGATGGGAGGCATTAACAATTTTCTGTTCTGGGAGTACCTCTGCTGGATGCAAGAGACTGTGCTAGGAGAGTTTTCCTGCTGTAGTCCTATGTGAACATACGGTGTAGAATGTAAGTCTTGGCTTTTCAGGAATTGCCAGTCAGCAGCTTCCCATTGCTCTCAGTGAGTAATAAAAATGTAAATAAAGAAGCTATGTTATGTCTCAGAATTACTCAGTGGCAGTTGTCTGAACAGTTGTGCTTATGCTAGAATCTCAGCAAGTGCAAACACTCAGACATCTGGTTGTTTCACACTTGCCTAGCCTGTTTGTGTATGTGTTAGCTGCTGAAACTAACTCTTCTCAACACTATGCAGAAGTACCTTTTAAAGCAGTAAGTGCAAACTTGAGTTCCGCAATCAAGCACACATTGAGCACAAAGGGTGTAAAAGAGATGAAGTGAAAATGTCAGTGGTTTGAATGTGCTGCTGGTGCTGCCCCTGTGTTCACTAGGAAAAGCCAGTCTGTTCCAGCAAAGTAAAACTGTCTAAGGCCAAACTGAATCCAAGGAGAGATTTGGAAAAAGTTTAGTTATAAAAGTTAGTATATAGAACATTTCACTTGTGTGGCTTCCCTGCACTTCTTGAGTTTTGGTGAGGAGCTGGAACTTCAGAGATGCTCCGGAAAGGAAGTTTCTTCCTCTGTAATTTTTTAGCTCCAAGGTTCAGATTTAAAGTTTGAAGGTGAATTAAAGAAGTAGTTGAATCCTGAAATTC
The DNA here is from genome assembly GCF_965638725.1 of Aptenodytes patagonicus. Classification (NCBI taxonomy): domain Eukaryota; kingdom Metazoa; phylum Chordata; class Aves; order Sphenisciformes; family Spheniscidae; genus Aptenodytes; species Aptenodytes patagonicus. The sequence goes on from NC_134962.1 coordinate 10,199,651, forward strand.
ACTGCACAAACCTGTCCTTTGGGACAGAAAGGTTTATTTTTGGAATGTTTTGCACCTCTCTGCACACTTCTGATCTTCCAAGGCTTCAGCTGCCTCCTTTTCATTAATTTTGAAGATATATCTTCGGTCAACACCCTTGTTGGGTGTTGTCCTAATTCTCCTTATTTTCACATAAAAAGACGTTCGTTCACCAGTTCTCTGTCAGAGGCTACTACTGCCTTGTTCAAACTAACACAGAACCAAAATGAAAACAGTAGCATAACATATCTCTGCAAATCATGATACTATTGCACCTTTTGAATAAGAGATCAGTGCGATTTTGAGGGAGAGTGGTTTGGGGCGATGTGGAGTAATGCCCTCATAGGAACATTACTTTCCTTTTCTCTCACCCCAGCTGATGTGATCTTTCTAGAAAGCCAAGACTTACGCTTGAGACACCTGGTATGATGGATACTGTAGCCCAAGATGGTGTTAGACTGTTTTTCTCCACTCAGTTCAGCATCCCTGCACCCAGTACAACCTCCTGTTGCGTCTTGTTTCCCACATCACAAATTCTCGGTTGTCCCCACATATATTTTTATTCTGCTCCACTCCAGTAGTTTATGAGGCAGATTGGAGGTACCTTTGTCCAAGGGGAAGGAGAAGAGAGAACATGGTGTTTTCAGCCTCCTTATACCTACGGCTGGAGCAGGGAAGTGACACTGTTGCATGGCTCAAAGGAGATGGACATGTGAAGGTCTACTGGGACTGGTTGGTGCAAAGCAGAACACAACATTAATATTGTGGATAGTTTGGGATTATAATTTCAGTATTTCCTGGCCATTGCAAACAACTGGAAATGGCAGTGTATGTGATATGCCATTATCCTGGAATTTCTATTTCACATCATTATCTTAGAGTACAGGAGACCAAACCAGAAGATATTCCCCCCAGTTTCACTTCAATTCACTGCTTAAGGCTTTGATTTATGTTTGTAAGCATGTCTAAGTGGGATGACCATGACAGTTATCACCGTGCCTGTTTGCCCTGCCACATTCCTCGAAGTTGAAGTCCCATGGTATGAATGGACATCTGGGGTTTGTATCCTCAGCTGCTGTAGTTTACAGCTTAATGTATAAATGCAGACTAAAGGCTGCAGTGGTTTGTTTAAATGCTTAAATGTTGAGTTGTAGAGGGCAGTGCTTAAGCAACAGATGCACATTCTGTGCAGCCTTGTCTGAGACAGAGGTGTAACCTTCAGGAGAGGAAGGAACAGAGAGTGGAGGACAATAATTGCTTCAGCCATGTCATTTAAATTAGTTTGCAAATGAAAGTCACAGTCCTTAGCCCAAATGCATCTTAATGAACAGTTTATAGTTATCTGTAGGATGGCAACTGGAGTGGCTGAGGATTAGACATTTGCCTGTTTTGCCATGTATGCTTTCGACGCAGTAAACGCTAGGAGAGTGGTGGGGAAGATACCTGGGGTATCAAACCTGGCTTTCAAACACAGTATTTGCCAGAGCTCCTCTGTTGGAGGTCTGAGTTGGTGCTGTATACCCGGGCTGGCTTGACAGTATGCTACAGATACTGGTTTTATTTGGACTGTGTGAGAGTAGTAGCTGTGAGGGTAGAAGAGCTCAGGCATGGCCTTGCTGTATGACTGCTTGCATCTAGACTGAGCTCTGATGGCTCTTCCAAACCTTTGCTGGTCACCTAAGTCATCTGCAATGAACCTCCACCATAAGACTAGAGCTTGCTTTTTGGAATCAAGAAATGTTAAATACAGATGATATTTGAGTGACAATTTCAAAGGAGGAAGAGAAACATGTGCTGTCTTAGTCTGCGTATGTTTTCTAGGCTTATGTTATTTTCTTATATTTGCTGTGTAAGCAAGTTTCAGCTGAGCTGGTGGAATTGGTCAGAAGGGTTGAGACTTTTGGATGAAGTGAAAACAAATTCCCTAGGGTGTTCTTTTTTTTTTTTTTTTTTTTGGTATGTGGGGAGTAATTTGGGCTTGAGCGTACTTTTTTCTGACTGACGATACACCAGCTGTGGCACTAGTGACAGAAATCTCACAATCTTTTCATTGCAAAGCTGCTTATTTAGACATGTATTACCTGTCCATTCTAATGTGCATTTAAGTGGAATTTGGCTAAATGAATAATTTGTCTTCACTCATCATTATATAAATCTTTTCTTAAAGGAAAAAAAGTCTCTCTTTCCTAGCAGTCTAAACACCAGGCAGTGACATGAACTAGTTACAAATCTCCCTGTATGTTGTGTGTCTTGGTAACATGATATTCAGTTGTCAAAATTCCCTGTTTTTCTGGGGCAACTCTACTGCCTTTAGAAGCTTTTGGATAGGATGCACAATGTCATCCACCAGGAATGTCCCTCCAATTAGAGACACCCAGCATTATTTCCAGCACATAATTCTTCATATGAGGCTCTGTGGTGCTGTCAGGATTCTGGGATGCCTCTCCAAAGGGGTGATCTGCATTGGAATACCTGGAAGAAAAAGGTTTGATGTAGATCTTAACAGCACTCTTCTGAAAACAGGGGTTCTGTTTGTGCCCAACAAGGCAGTCCTTTTATCACACTTTGTCCTTGTTTGTGGAGTTACTCTGTTTGTAGGAGTGAGGGAGAAGGAAGAGAAAAGATGTATATCAATTTCAGATTAGTTTCAAATGTGGAGCAAAGTTCTGATGTGCAATGAAATCCTATAGCAAGTTCTCTCTACACATCTTTCTTTAATCAGCACTGAAATGAGATCTACGTGAGGTATGCATGTTGTGCATACCAGAATTTCATACCCAATGAAGAAGTTCTCATTGGTTTCAGGCAGAATGTATTTCAGGAGAGAGATGGAGAGTAACCATGAAATGCCAATTCTCCACGTGTTCTATCTCTTCTTGTAGAGATATGGGTGTGGGCAGGGGAGGGTTAGTATGAGACAGAAAGATATAAAAGTTTTTAATCTCAGATACCATCAACTAGGACAGTTTTCACAGGTCCAGAACTTGAGGAAAGTAATTGTACAAAGATCTCCTGATTCAGGATTATGGGAGAATGCTGAAAATTTGTTCTTTTTGGTGTTACTTGCATAAACCCCTGCTTCTTCCTGGATTCATCTGCCCTTACTGTTCGTCAGCTCTGATTGGAGCTGGCCCTATAGCGATTATAGTATAAAATAACTATTTTCAATAGTTATTATAGTACTTATTTTAACCTTCAAGATGATAAATAGAAGGGTGTGAACTGCTGAGAAATAATGTTACCTTTTTTTCTTCCTTCATGTAAAGGTTCTTAGTCATTTTGCTTATAAAAGAAGTATATATCCAAAGATGATGGCAAGAGAACAGATTAGAAAAACGTCTTTTACATATTTCAGATTCAGCTGAATTTATAGTCTGTGTATATATGTAAAAACTTAATTTTGCAGGTAGTATTACAAAAGCAGGAGTGGTAATATTTCTAAAACACCTCTGAAACTGGTTTTCTGTGCAGTAAGTGGTGAATACACAACAGAAGAGGGAAGGGATTCGGTTAGGTTTGTACCCACACAGAAGGAGGTGTTGTGTGCAAGTCCCTGCCTGCACAGGGCCTGGGGTCCGCATGCTCTGCAGCAGGCAGATACTGCACCCTGCTTACTGCCCAGAAAGAGTAAAAGATGAGGCCTGGCCAGAATACTGGCACCATCCTACCTAAACATCTTGTTTGGCAGTAGATTGCTGCTAGTTTGGAGCAGTTTCTTGCTTTCTATGTGTTTATGTTTTTAGTTTCTAAAACTTACGCCAGGATAGTTCCTCCCACACCACATATATACTTTGCCCATTTATTAATGGGATGTACCTTCTAGACTATAGCAGAATTAGGGAATTCTTGTTTCTTGGTAGTGAATTCCTGGCTATTACTGATTCAAGTGGAGTCTTGATGAGTTTACATAACAGTCATAACTCCAAATTCATAACCTATTGATGTGTGTACCAACTGCTAAAGCATGCATGAGCTGGAAATCTTGGCAGAGTCTGGAGTGAGTTATGGAGGGTATTCACGCATAAACACTGTGGTGCTAAATATTAGATGATGATGCTCCTCCTCAGCAGCTCGTATCCGCTTTCCAGGTCTCAAATTCACCAGTTGCAGAGGCTGTTTCTTCAACAAAACAAATCCAAAATAAAACAAACAAAAAAAATTGCTTTCTTTTTTTCATATACTACTATGTAAATCTTTCATTAAATAAAATGTCAGGGAGGTAGAGATTCACTTCAGTGGTGGGAACGCAGTAGAAACTTCAATCCCTGCTGCTCTGAATTTTAAGAGGAAAAACTGGAATTTACGAATGAGTGGAGGAAACCAAGGCTAGCAGTTCTTCAGAGGCAGAAATAACTCAAACAGAATAACATGATTGCTCCAAGGGCTGGGTATGAGGGAGCAACAAGAAAGCATTTCTCTTCGTTTCTGAGTGATAGCTTGCTTTGTTGGAGAACAGATGAGCTCACAGCGGAGCCAAGATTAGGCACAGTAAGACATAGGCACGCCCCTGGAAGAGAATTAAAAGAATGGATTTTTTTGCCTTTTTCTTCTCTTTTCAAAAATCCTATCAGAAGACTCAGGAACTGAGATCTACTTTTCCCTTATAAAGCAACTGAAGAGCGGTTAGCATGAGAAGAAACTGCAATGCCATTTGTCTGACATACTACTTCATACCCTTTCCTGTGTGCAAACCCTAAGTGTTTGTATATGAGAGCAGGGAGCCAATGCATGTTTCCCTGTCTGGATTTGCCACTTAGAATGTACTGCTTGGATGCCGTGCTAGTCGGCGTATGCAGCCTTGGCTCTGCTCCTTAGAAAATGAGCATGGTGATCATAGCGTTTACTGAATAAACAGCTGAATACCACAGTCTTTTTTGTTTATCTGTATTTGTGACAGACATAATCATCATATGCGAGGACAAGGAAGGCTATGGGAGACAGTGTGGACATGGGAAAAAGATTAATGGGCTATAAAGCAAGAATGACTAAATTCTGGAAAGCTCTTTTGAATTAATCTGATACTCTTTAAAAATCAGGCACGAGTAATAAATTCTTACACCTGTATGGCTAAAATTGAAAAATTCTTAAATTATTAATTTTATTATTGAAGTTCTTTGCTTAACAGGACAATGTCTAGTTTTGTGTATAAGCATCCCAAGTTGTTGGTATCCAGAAAAGAACAACAGGAATGTTCTAAAGCAAAAGTTGAATGAATTTGGATTGCTCAGGCTGAAAAAGTTGCTGAGATGAAGGGAGTAAATTCTTCTCTGTATCCATAGTTGATAGGACAAGAAGTAATGGGTTTAAATTGCAGCAACTGAGAAAATTAGGAGGTGCTTTCAAAAAGTCAGGGTCATGAAGCAGTGGAATAGGTAAAGGGAATGTTGTGAAGTGTCTGAAACTAGTTCTTGTTGAGAATGAATGAGGCAGACTGCTGACAGAAGTGTAAAAGATGCTGTGTGCCTGCCTTGGTGTACAGGGTGGCATTCTGATCTCTTACAGTCCTGATTTCCTTCATTCTTTGATTTTAAGCAGTGGAGAGGAATTAGTCAAAGGCTTTTAAAATTGCTTTTAGGCAGCTTTCTTGTCTGATTATTTCTTCTTGCCTTACTTTATGTATTCATAACCCTTATGCTTTTGGTCTCACTGAAATTTGTAAGGGCTCTTTAATATATCTGTGTGAAAAGTTAGGGAGTTTAGCTTGAAGTGTTCCTTTGGTGCCTTGAACTAAGCTGGCTGACGCTATGCTGAAGCAAACAAGTAGCTCCCACAAAGGGGCTGAGAGCAGGCATAGTAACTTCCAGCAGCAAAGGGGTGGTGAAGTCCTAAATCACTCCAGTCCTTAGCAAAGTAAATGTGACTTAGCTTTGTAAGCCGCTCTAAACAAGACACCCTAACTTCTCCAAAAGCCAAGCGTATTTAAAAACAGAACAATAAAGACACAAAAAGTGTGGATTTTTTTTTTAAATAATAGTAAAACAAGTGAAACAAAAGTAATCTTGGAACCACAAATTTCCCCAAAGTCAGAATGTGGAATCCAGTTTTACAATGCTGTTACCAGTGGTAGGAAGGGGTACCATGGGGGACGTCCTGTGATACTAGGTGGATGTTTCACATTTGGAGGAGATTAATCATGTTAAAATTATTGCCTAGATCCTCCCTTTTTGCCAGGTAATTTCTTTTCTTTCTGGTTTCAAATATGTCCTGCAAATATGGTGACCTGAAGATTTTGTGGCAATCCATATATCAAGTTTAGAAGCCCTCACCTTGTATAGAATTAGCCAAAGTCTCTAAGTGTGCTGGTTTATATATTTTAAATTCAGAACGTTTCAGAAAACTCCCTCCCTTTTCTATTTCATTCTTACCTGAAAAAAATCTTAGCATCCAAAAGGCAACAGTATAAATTTGTGACATGACTGTCAGAATACTAATATCCTCCATCATATGAGGAACACAGTTAGTAGTTTTACACCTCTTTGTATGTTTTTGTAGATATGCAAAATCACCTAACTTGATTAAGAATTTTCTCCTTCTATTGGGACAGTGTGCAACTCCCCCACGTTTCTGGCCAGTCACTTGGGTCAAAAGAACAACAGCATGTTTTGTCTGCCTGGATTCTCAAAGGTATAAATCACTAGACCATTTTCAATTGTACATTGAAATTCTCTTTCCAGGTTCTCCTGGGGGAACTAGACACTGCCTGTCAGCTTTCCCTATGTGCCTAGCTCTGCTATCTCTGCACGGGGGAGCACCATAGTAGAATGGAGATTTGCTGTGCAGATGAAAGAATTTTGCCCATTGTTCATAAGTTACAATTTAGCTCCAGAACCTGGCTGGTTTCACCTCTCTTGAATGTTCTCGGCATCCAGCTGCCTCACTTCCAGTCAACTTTGTCCTGGCTAGTTTCATTTTGCTGTGAAGAGGCTTCCTCACACCACTTCCTTAGTGGTACAGCTGCATTTTTCACTCTTGTAGACAGCATTTTCCCCTTAGCGCTCTTGCCTCTCAGCCCAATATTCCCACACTTTATAAATATGCTTGCAGTGGTGCCATAAGCTGTCCCTCCTTATTTATGGATAGAATTGCAAATTTGATCCAGATGGTGCTGTTTTCTAAAGTCTGCTTCTGAAATCTGTTTGCAAGATACGATCTGCCTGAACATATGCCTGATCGGCTGTTTTCAGGAGATCTCCTTTCAGCACTCTTAGTTATTTTTGCTGTATCAAAGTTATGCTTCCTTAAATGCCTTGAGTCAGTGGGATTGGATCCTTTTGTTTGCTACAGCAGCACAGGCAGTGTCTAAAAACTGCTTAGTCTTAATTGCTATTTTGTCCTAATCATTTCCAAGAGACACTGTGCTCTTTGAGCTTAATGAGAACAAAATACTATTTTATGATATATAGTAAAATGACAATTAATGATACCATTAGTAATAATTACTAGCTTTGTATCAAAGACATTTGACAGTAGCTCTAGCTATAATAGGGGATGTGGTTTCTCAGAATGTGTAGCAGAGTGCCAGCCACATTTACTGGTAGACGTGCTGACTGGGTGTGTCCAAGCTACCCAAGACCACTCACAGCCTGCACACTATCCTTCTTGGTTTTTCTTGTGGACTTAATCTCATACAATTCTTATTGCCTCTTTTTCTTTTTTCTCCCTCTGTTATCTCTTTATGTGCTTACATTCCTTTGTTCTCAAAACTGGAAAAAAAAAAAATCTTTGGCGTGTAGCGTGCCTTAGCATTTTTTCTTAAGCATGCAAATTATCACAGAAGACCTTGAGGAGGTCTCTGACAGCTTCAGTTTTACAAAGTTGTATCTCTGGAGAGCAGAATAAAAAACCCCACAGTTGTACAGCAGAGCTGTGTAATGGAGTATGGTGAAGTCTGTGCTTCAGTCAAATTGAGACCAGCTTGTGGAATAAGAATGTACCAGCACTGAAAAGACAAAGAATTAAAATACCACTCTCCCCACCCCCCACTCCCAAAAAAACCCTACCGAAAAACCCTTTTGATTTTAAAGATGGCTAAACTCTTATGGTTGCTAGGCCTCTGCTCTGTATCACTTGTCATGTAGCTCGTTTGTTGGTCCATAATAGTCAGTTTACACATTCAGCTGCTTGTTCTTCTAGGTAGAAATATTGCTGGCAGTTTAGCAGGAGGAGCATGGGTGGCATTGTCGTCTTCCATGGTAAGCCTGAACTGTGCCTCTTCATGGGACAGAGCTCTGGTTTGTCCATACATTTAAGTCCATTAGTAGCTGGCTTTGGGGAGACTGAATAACTAATAACTGGGGGGGGGGAAATAATGCAAATGGCTTTTGTCCTGAGCTTTCAAGTCACAGTGGTTGCATTGCAAAAAGACGACTTGCAAAATGGAAATGTTTTACCATCACCTTCCACAAATTCAGGGTCAGGGGAACTTAGCAAAACCTGCTTTTGAGTGTTAGTGCCACATGGCACAAAACATGTACGACAGTGACCCAAAGCCTCTTTCAGGTGACCTCCAGCTGCTGTTGACAACTACTGAACAGATACGTGCTTTGATGTGTAGAATTGTTGAGGCAATTTGACTTCTCTGTTTCAATGGATATAAAACCTCAATGGTGTGTTAAGTGCTTGGTAAAAGAGAGGCTGGAGCTCCCTCCTGCAGCAGAAGGGCAGTTGTTCTGTTGCCTTGCACTGACGTTGCAGCTTTTTTGATAGTTCTGTTTCCATAACCTTCCAACACAGAGGCAATGCATATGTCTTCAGACAACATGTTAATAAGAGTAGCCTCTGGAAGAAGTTGTGACACCAGAAATCATTGATATTTGTGGACCACTACTTGATTATTTGGCAAAATTGGTATGTAGGACTGGGAGAAGAGTTACTTCTTACCAAGAGTCACCATCCTAGCAGTGACAAACTGTTAAATTCACTCTTCCAACAGCAAAATAATGTTAACTGAGGGCAGTCTTGAAATTTGTTCCTTGGAGGAGTTTGACTTCGCTGTTGTCACTGCCCCTCTGTGTACACCTCTGGAAGTGTTGTGGAGAGTCATACGCACATCATGAACACTCCCAGTCAGAAGAGATGAGTGTATAGCACAGAGAGAGAGAACATATGAATGAAGAAGCAAACTGATTAGGCTGCCTTCTGGTGTTACTCTGTTATTCTTACAGCTCTGCAAAGAGATTACTCTACTGCTCAAAGTCATCTTCGTGTTAGTAGAGTGCTGAGGCAGGTTGTTTAGAATACGGACTTGTCCTTTCTTTGTATCTTGTGCAGTGTACTGCTGAGCAAACTTTGTAAATGTTTGTTTTAAATCACGTAGATCTCCAAAATTGGGGAGAGTTTTCTAATTCCATGTCAAAATTGGCTCAAACAGCCACATCAAAAATATCGACAACTATGTTTTCTCACAGCAGAACACTCAGTATTGTACTAACCCTTGCTGAGAAGGCCTCCTCCCTTCTGCACTGCTTTTTAACTAATTGGAATAAAATACAACAATAAAATGTTGTTTTTTGGTTATGACCTCAAATCAGATTTGCTTATAGCTTTTATAATTTTTGTTGTTATTACCAGGGAAGTCATAACTAGTTTCCACATGCTGTGTCTTTTCTTACCGAGCTGCTGGGGCAAGGGCTGGGTTGTCAGGGTCTTGAGGATGTGGAAGAAAGAAGGGGGTCAGAGGGAGGTGCCTGGTTTGCCCTGTTTTAACTGATTTGAAAGAATAAGTTGTCTTGATTTCATTAATATTTTTTGAAACTTTCTGAAGATCCTGAAAGAAACAATGGATGAATTTTCTCTGCTGCCCTTCCCCACTCCCCCTTTAGATTTTCTTTTGGACAAATTTTCACCCATATGCCCATAAAGTAGATTCTTCAATTGCTTCTTCCAAGTAAGGTATTTGAAATGAAACATCCTGTCATCATATGTATAGCTTGGTTGAAAACTAAGATGTTTCCTGATTTTTATTTTTCTGCAGATCATAACATTCCTTTCTCTAGATGAGAATTTTCAACCAAACCCCAGGAAGTTCCTACAACACAATTTGTTTAATTTCAGACTTCTGGTTCAAAGCTTTGTTTTTTTTACATTTTCGTGTTGAAAGAATATTGTGAGTAGAAGACAGAATTTTCCTGATGAACTTTTAAACTTCAGTAAATCCAGTGTTTTCAGTGGGGAAAGTATTTAATCCCAAATTTGTGAGATAACTCTTGTGTCAGGTGACTGTCTCCAGCACTGGTAGGTGATGATTTAGGAGCCCTTTCTAATAGCTGACACTGCAGTTGAATGTCCTCTCTACAATGGCTGAGGCAGGAGCCTAAAGTTTCAGATGCTGGGAGCTAGGGTGGGAGGGCTGTGCATCCTGACCTTAGAGAGGTTAAAAGCAGTTTTGTCACTGACTTAGCAGACTATGAGTTTCATGATCAGATTCTCGTCCTGCCCTCACAGTGGTTCAGCAGATGCATTAGGCTAGGCAGCTTACTCTTCTGTGCCTGCTCCTGTAAAGCAGATAATAACTATTATACAGAGTGGTTGTGAAGCCTACTTAATTATTATCTGTAATATACTTCCATATCTTTGGAAGTTCTGCAGGAGGGTTAAGTTTTAACATCAGTGTTGCGAGTTTTGTGAGCCAGAGATGCAGTGAACAAGGATCATCACGGGCAGAATGACAGTGGAAAAGAGCAGTACAATGGTAAATGTATGTACACAATGAATTTGCCTTTTATGGTGCTTTTGGGTGGATTCTTTAGTAAGGGTTTCCATTTTCGCATAAAATCATGGCATTGTAGGTGTCTGGGGAGCTTGGAAAGAGGGGAGATGGAAAAAAGAGGTGAAATTTTGGTTATCATATGGCACAATTAACTAATTAACTCTGGGGGTTTGTGTCTTGGGTTTCCCTGGGCAATGGTGGTTTTACTATGGCTCTTGGTTTTGGCACCAGATTTTCCTCTTTTTGACATAGCAACTGTCAAAAAAGAGTCCAGTGTGGACTCTAGGTCCTTTCAAGCTGACACCTGTTGCCTTGTTTATTTCCTTTTTTTTTTTTAACACACTACGGACAGTGTTAGTAAACTAGTTTTGCCCAGTAAGTGAGAGCAGAAAGTGACATCACTGCAGCCAGAATTCATGTTGCAATGGGGAAATCAGAGTGTGTTATTTACCCTTTCTGCTGCTTCTCCATAGTTAACTGTTGCAGAAGTTACAACTTCGGTTTACGTATTTTCCTTTGAAACTTGCTGTACAACACAAAGGAGATCCCACCTTTGTAAAGGTTTAGTTATCAGTGAACTGCTGTTCAGGTATGTTAACACAAAGCAGTCTGCCCACGCATTTAGCATGAGGGATAGCAGTGGGTTGGTTTGTTATGTTCTGCCACAGACTTTGACACAGACTAGAAATTCCTGCGGAAGCCTGGGAGCCATTTTAAGAACAGGTGCCAGCATTTGAGAGCTTTGCCTTCCCTTCCCTGCACACATCAACATCTCTGAGAAGAGTGAATTTGATTTATAGGGAGACAGAGAAAGAAATGTAGGATGGGAAAGGGAACAGGAAAGAGAAAAATTGGAGAGGAGGGAGGGGGAAGGGGAGAAGTGGCCAAGGAAAGGGAAATGGTGACAGACAGACAGAAAGACAGAGAAAGAAGTGTTTCCCCTTTTATGAGGAAAGGGAGCCTTCAAGTCAAGATGACTTAGTTCAGCTGTGCAGGCCACTTAATACCCATGAACTTGCAATTAAATGCGGAAGTGGCAGACAAGAGGCAAGCTAAAAGAAGATATTGTTAAATACGCAGCATTGAAGGATGCAGGGGGAAACGCAGAAAATGGACAGAGCCCAAGTCATGAATAAGCACTCAGTTTCCTGGGATTCTGCTGCTGGTGGGAGGAGTGCTGGAGGTGCTGGAGGCCTCTGTCATTCAGAAACGCTGCAGTGGTAGAGGCCCTTTGTCCTTCTCCCCTGGATGCTGCCACAATGAGAGGTTTTATTCAATTTCATGGTGCTGAGTTGACAGGCCTCTTTCTACTAAGGGAAGGGTTTCTTCCCCAGGCCAAGCTCTCAGAGATCTTTGCAGAGAGGCTCTGTGAACTTCAATTGTTGTTTGGCTTGGAAGTACATTGTTTGCTGCTTGGAATTTTTTTGATCTTTTGCCTAGATAACCTCAACTGGTTCCTGTTCTGCTTTGGAAAATTACATGTGCCTGATTAGTTTTTCCTGGATTATTTTACAGTATGGAGACACCCAAAAGGAGTCAGGACTGTTACTTTGTGGGCTGGCCAGAAGGTTCTGAAGTGTTTTTGTTTTCTTTTGGGTTACAGGGTAAGAGCTTACCTACTCTCCTAATGACAGTTTGCATGTAATTGTGTGTTTCTAGTAACCTCTGCTGGCTGGTGAGAGATAATCCCCATTTACTTCTGTAAGTCTGTTTTACCTCTTGCTTCTGGCCAGAAGGTAAACTCTTACAGTTGAAACATCAGCTAAAGTCTGGAAAGCATTTTGGAATTCTTCAGGCTGGAAGGTGCTCTGTGTGTGTGAGGTTCCTGGGAACCAGGGGCAGACAGTGATTTGATGGGATAAGATAAAGCTATCACGTTTATTCCCCTGTCATATACCTTTTGAGTATTGGAATGGGAAAAGGTTTTCTTAATGTTTATGAAGACCTTAGTGGAACACAAAGGATGCTTTGCTGACTTGGACAACATCTGAGCTACAAAATTCATAACCTGTGAGAGCAGAATGGGGGTTCTTGTGCCATAATCTGCCAAGCTCACTGAAGTAAAGGAGATTTAACTTCAATAAGGACTCAACAGAAAGTGAATGCATTCTTTGGGATCAAACCTTATCTCATGAATCCGTGGCAAGCATCTGAAATGCTCATGTATTAAAGATGTTTCTGTAAACTAGGTTTTTAGGGTTTTTTTTTATTACTCTAAGGACTAAAGCAATATTCAGATTATAGCACATGATTTAAACTGAAGTGTGTATATTATTAATAGGGACTAGGATGTGTCCCAGCTTGTAGAGAGTGAAAGTAGGTCATTCTGACTCCTCTGTAGCATTACAACTTCAACACCAATTTGCCTCAGCATATGAAATCAGGCTGAGGGAAGCCCTTGAATGGGGTGGTTATTTTGATAGCCTCTCCGACTGGTACTGTCACAACATTCTGCCAGTTCCTTTTAACTTGGTTATCTTCCCAAGGCTGTGTCTGTTTGATTATTTGGAATTGTTTAGAAGGTTATTTTATTTCTTTCACGTGTACAGGGTTGAATTCGAGAGGCTGACCTGTGTTGGTGCTGCTGTGGAAGGGACAACAAGCAGTTTTTCCTGCTATCATTTGGCAGGGAAGAGATCCAGAAAGCTGATGCAAAGCTAGTAGTTCTTTTTGTTATTACAGTGCTGTGTGGATTAGGCATTGTTGTAAAGGAGACATTTGGCTGCCTGGTACCAGTTGTCTGCAAATTGTCTCTACAATGCAAATGTAGCTGTTAACCAGCTCTGTTGCATTTATAACTTCTCACAGTCAAGTATACTGGCACTGGATAAAATACCGCACTACCCACTATCAAATATAGATTCCTAGTAATTACACACGTTTGGTGGGACCAGCTTTGTGTGAGCTTCTGATTCTGTGCCCAACACACCTTGTTATCCACATAACATGCTCTCTGACACCAACAAGGTGCACCCAGGCATGACTGGGAAAACCTATTGAAAATTTCACCTCTTGTATCAATATAAGCAACTGCTTCAATTGCAAACCATGAAATGATTGGAAGTCTGGGAATGACATGCAGTCTTAAGCATGTTATGAAACTTTCTTTGGATTGGAGGAGCCCCCTAAAAGTTTTATGGAACATTTCATGTCTGCAGAAGAACTGGGTCAGTAATCACAGAACAGGATGTGTCTTAAATACACGCTATCAATATATGCCTACTGCTTGTAATCAACACTGTAAGACTTGGATGGAATTTGAAATAAAGCATCTCCCCAAACTGAGACTGCTTGTGTCTCCCAAACTTTTGTTTGTGGTTAGGGAAAGCATTGCTGGGAATTTTACTCAAAGTAGTTCATCTCTCCCATCGTTTCCAGCTCTCAGTACTCCTGGCTGATGTGGTGATTTGGCCCTTGTGCAAAGATTCCTGTCTAAGGGAAGAAGTGTCTGTTTATAATTTTTATTTCATTCCTCTCTATTTTCAAGCATATGGAAAAAATGTGGAATAAACAATATTGAATAAAATTGCTCTGCACTGTCATCTCCATGATTTAGTCACAAACTACTGGGGCTGCATTGTGCTCTGCCGGCATGAATGTTTTATCTCATGAGGCCTTTCAGACTGCTGCATGAGTTGTCTTTGCTGCCTATACCAAATCCCTGGAAAGGATTATTGCCCCATGGCAGGCAGCCATTTGACTGTTTATTGAAACACCCAATTCCAGTGGCTAGTTCTAGTTCTGTTACTGTGACCAATTGGCCAGCATGTAACCTGTGATTCTTTGCTTGAGCAGAGAGAGACTGGTGGAAATGGACAGTGGATTCATGGGAGGACAGGATGAACAATAGGAAAAAGGACAAGACTTTAGATTCAGGTGGGAATCAAAGGCAGGTAGAGGAAATAAACATTTTTGTTCCTAGCAAGGCTGATTATGCATTAGCAGCTGGAATTGACATGTGCAAAAGTTCTCTTTTGTTGCAGTCCTGCACCAACAGCCATATGGTAGCACTGTAAAGGAGTTATACATCAGACAAACTCCATACCTTCAGTTGAACTTTCATACTCTTTTGCCCCAATGTAAAGAGATGCCCCTTTCCACTCTTATTCATGTTTCACAGGGATTTCAAAATAAGGAGACAGGAATTATTTTCTTGGTTTGGGTAATATTTCTTTTTCTGTGTAGACCATAAAGCTGGTAAGAGCCCAGTGTAAAGAAGTAGTATCACAGTAACAACTTGCATTGTATGTTAGCAGGACCCTGAGTAATGTAACATAAAATACAAACAGATGCAGCAGCCAAAATGCCCCTGGTAACACCACAAGCATTTTAAAAACATATACATGTGTGCATGTTTAAATGGGGAAGTAAGAAAAGATGGCAAGGAAAGCTGATTAGTGTCAGCCAACACCTTGGTAGAGGCTAGGGCAAGCTCTCAGAGTTGGGTTGGGTGAAGTGATGCAATGGAGACAGATTGTCCTCTACTGTAAACTGGCTGAATTCTTTGTCGGATTCAGTGCAGACAGACGATTCTGGCCCATGCTTTTCAGGGAGGAACTATTTCTGTCAGAGGCCAAAGCACAGTCATAGTATACAAGGAGAGAGATCCAGCACTGCAGGTTAGTGTGGCTGAGTATCCTGTAGCCAGGATGGGCAGTGTTAAAGAGGAAATGCTGTCTGTTCATGGAACACTGAGTAAGGGGCACATCTGCATCCTAACTCGGCGTATCTGAGGTGGAATAAGTTACGTGATGGACTTTGTGTATAGCTCAAGTGCAGATTCAGTGGAGCTTAGTAATATCACACCATGGTGTGCATTATGTCTTTCCTGCGCTCTTTGTGTTTCATGACTGTTGCGACTCCCTCGTTTTCTCCTGGGAGTTTGCATCCTTTTGCATATGTAGTCCTGACCAGCCTCATCGATATGGAATGTGTGAATAAAATCTTCCAGTTGAAACACCTTAACCCAGTTCTCTCTAGAAAGGTGATCCTTTTCAGTGATTCCTCAAAATGGTCCTGACTAGTAGTCCTGTTGGCATTTGTACAAAAAGTTCAGGCTATTGTGAGAACAGATACATCCATCTTTCTCTCTGCCTGAAGAATGCAAGGCTGCTGCATATTGGTGGGGCAGTTGAGATCTCAAGTGTAAGTGGAATGAATCTTGTGTTCCTCTTTTGATGGGTTTAATTTTCTAAAGTGTGAGTCCAGCTTTTTTTATCAACACTTGAATCCTCTCTCAAAAAAAAAAAAAGGAAGAAAATTTAAAAAAACCTTATGAAATCTGTCACCAAACAGTTTTCTCTAAGGATGAAGTAACTAAGGGCAGTAGAGTGGGATATAAAGGGTCAAGAAAACAAATTTTTCACTTTGTAATGTCTGGTACAGGTTCTGGAGTCACCTGGATTTTAGCTGGGAAAACTGTGAGCAGAATGTGATTTGGTAATTTTGTTTCAGTCCTCAGTGAACTATCAGGTGTTCTTTGTTCTTGTGGCACATGTATTTTTTAACGATCTGAATATTTCTTGGCTAAATCTGTGTTGTTCTGATACCCCCATAATGCTTTTGAAAGCTGAAGCACAGCAATGGGCTCACTTAGCTGCTGTTGGCTGGAGCTCCCTTGGCATTCACTGTTGCTCATCTGTTGTTGTACATTATTCAGAGGCAGTCGAGTGGAGACAGTTTTATACAAGTTCACAGGAAGAAAATGAGGGCAAATCTCCAGGAGATGGTTCTGGCTGATAGTAACTTCTCCCAGATGAGACCACTGCAGAGAGGAGCTGCTCAAAATGATTGCATTTCCTTCTCATAAGTTACTTGTTACTGACACCAAATCAAATTGAGCTCAGGAATAATGCAGAGGAGTTTTTAAATCTTCATATATTCCTTGCATCTTAAAGACCTTTTGTAGTTGTTTACTGCAGTATTTTACAAGGTTTAAAGCTGTGTCTGCAAAGATAATGATAAATAATAAAAATTCTTAGCAAGACCCCAGAGTTTGGAACTGAATCACTGCTGCTCACAGGATTTATCTGTCTAAAGAAGTATCTAAGTCTAGAGAAGAAAGGGAAAACTAAAGAGTTAACCCTGATTACAGCCTGAGATCACCAGGAAGTTTTGGCACTGATTCTAAGGGCAGCTATAGGAAGTCTGAAGGTGATGTGTGTTACATCCTGGTCTAATAACATCACAGGTGGGATGTGTCTCTCTGTGTTGTTGTTTCAGTATTTTTTTATGTATTGTCTTTTCTAATACATATATTTTTTTGGTGAGGTACCACAGTCTCGCCAGCAACTATTCTGGTGGAAAAAAAAGATCATTTTGGCTTAGTAGTCTTCCTGAAGAAGCTTTGTCAACTATTGAATTAAATGTCATTTCATAATTAGCCCTTTCTATGAAAGGGCATCTGAGTCCAGTCAGTGACCTAAAGATCTCGTCTAACAGCCATTAATACTGAGGGGGATATTTTGTATAATAGACTGGCTCTGAGCTTTAACTGACATTCCCAGGTGTACTGCTTTCTCTTTGTCCTGGTTTCAGAGGCTGTGTGGTGCTCAGTTTGCCAGCTGAGGTTAAACCAAGACACTCTTGTAGTCACTTGGGCCGGAGGTTGGTTTCATATCTGCAGCCTTGTTCTGCATCCAAGACAGTGTAGGTGCTAAGTATTTACTGTAATGATAACACTGGCATATGCAAACAGAGCTAACCTGTATCATTGTCATTATTATTATGCATCTATTACATATATTATGTATATATTTTACATATTTATTGCTTGCAATTGAATTAATTCCAGTGAACATCATTTCACTGGGTCAAATGAAATCAAACAAATAGGATGCTGCCTGCAGAAATTTTGGAGCCTTCTTCAGTCTTCCTTTATCCCTTTTTCCTGCATTCATGTAGCTTACTAAAATAATTTCTGGATCAATTGTGTGTTTCCAGGGTCGGAATTAAAAAAGGTGTTTTGAATTCTAAATCGTATTGTGGCCCGCGGGCTGCTTTTGTAGATAGCTTTGATTTCATGTGTGTTGATGTTCAGCACTTGCTTTGACTGCTGTATGTTGCTGCTAGAGATTAATAAGACATGTTCTTTGCAGCCTAGTAGCCAGGAGAGAGGGAGACAAAGACAGGCCTTTCTCATCTGTGATCTTTAGCAGAGAGCTATTAGTTACTGGAAAGGGGATGTGATCTTGTAGTTACTGCAGCAAAAGAAGATGCTGGACTTCATGTGCTCTGTAGTTCAGCAAGATAATTATGCTGTAGTTTGGATCACTTTTCTGTGCAGAAAAGATTTTTTTTTTTTTTTTTTTGCACCTCTTGGGGTGTCATAATTTCTGGATAAAAGCTTATTTTTTCCTGTTTTTCTGTATTCCTTTCATTGGATCGGACTGGGTTTCCAGGAAGACTGCAAATAATTCCTTTAGAAGGAGCTTCATGCGGCAGTCTTGAGGCAAAATTCAGCACGTGTGTAACCAAATGACCTGCTTTATAGTACTAACTGACTTTCAGTATTCCCCTCTGCAGTGCAGATGCATGCTTGCAAAGGGCTGGAATGATGGTGAAACTGCACTGAGGTATTAGGAGGAAGAAGCAAGTCAGGAATGAAGCAATAGAGAAGGTAAATGAGTGGGAAACGGACTGGGAACGCTTTCCTTTTTTTCATACATGCCATTAGCAATAGCGGAAGTGACAGAAAAGAAATGGAGCTGAAGGGAATACACGCACAGAGCCATGGCTTTTGCTCATGGCCTACCTATTTTTGCCTTTTCTTCTGAACTAGCCTGTCTTAACATGCAAGCCAAGAAACGTGGCTACCCAGAAGCATCAGATTTTCTGTACACACGCAGCATAGCCAGTATTTCCCAGGAAGTGATGGGTTCTTGCACGCTACTCCAATTTGGCTTTGAAAAGGAAATAGTGAAACAAGATACAGAAACAAGAAACAAGATAGCCTACCTATCCATCCGGTTGAATACGTCTGGCTTAGAGCATCAAAAAGTGCAAGGCTTTTCCAGGCAATCCCCTCAGGAGCTGCTGTCCCAGCTACTGGCCAGCTGGAGGTTTTCTGTTGCCACGAGTTTTGGAATTGGTTTCTTGCACCCTTCCCTCCTGTTTTGTGTGACTAATTACTGTGGTAAATCTAAGTCCTCTCACCCTAAGGGGTTAAAAATGATTTCTCAAGAACAGCTTTGTATCGCATCTCTGCATGGGGGATTCCTTGCAACTAGTAACTCAATTCAAATGAAAACAGGCCTGAAATCCAGGGACCCACACCTATCAGTTAAGTGCTACGATCTCCCCCATGGAGCTCTGTGTTTGAAATTATTCACAGCTTGGCCAGACTGCATACAGGGAACAACACTATCTCTGAATTGGTGTCTAGGCAGTGTCTAGCAGTTTAGCTCTTTCTGTGTCACCTCTGCTGATAGATCCAGATGTCCTTGTAGATACTCATCACTTCATTGGCATTGCAGATTTGCTACTGAGGCTTCTACATCACTTCAGCAGGCGGTGGAGTATGTGGGGTGGTGGGGGGAGTGCACAAGGACTGCCCATCAGGCAGCTAGGTACCTTTGCCTCCTTTTCCTTCTGTTATCCTGTAGGAGATATGACAGTGCCTAATTGCTGAAGCAGATGACTGGGTGGAACTGGCCTCAGAGTGCCAGCACTTTAGACCTACATGCATATATTTAATACCACATCATAGACTGTGGTATAAATAGAAGAGTTGTGATGCTGGAGTATCCTGAGAAGCTAACCCTAAATTAGAGGTGTGGTTCTGAAGCTGTTCCCATGGGTGGAAAGAATAAGGAAAGGAGAGACTTCCATAACATGTACTTTCCTGTTTAACCCCAACAGTACTGGTTAATGTGTTACACTGGAGGAAATGGGAGTGCAGAGTAAAGTAACTTAGCAATTTGAGGGAGGAGGAAGAGAGGAAGATTTAGATGGCATTGATCAGTAGGCTATAGATCACAGGTATCTATAATCTCCCCTTATGAGAGTGAAAGGAACAGCACAGTGCTAACTTCTGGGGCGTACAACTGATTGCATGGCTTGGGCATCTTTGAAAAGAGTCAGACTCAAGCAGTGCTATATCCTTTTGCAAAAGAAGCTAAACTTTAAAGAGCCCAAGTCAATTCCTCTAGTGTGTTACAGAAGAATCCAGAGTAGTTACACTGACTGGGTAGAAATTATCTTCAGGGAAGTCAAGAGCAGAAGTTAGCTCAAAATGTTTTGCCCAGAGAGATTTGATCTTTTCTCTGTTGGGGCAAATCCAGGTTATGATTCTGTTCTGTACTTGGGCAAGAGAGGAGCTGACATGGCTGCTATTTGTTTGTGTCTGTGCTAGCAGATGCACATACAGTGGGCAGGATAGACCATACTTTTTTTCCTGTGTAACTCCTCTGGGATCCTTGAAGACCCCATGGAGTGACATAGAGAAGAATCAGGCCTAGTGATTTTTCTGAATATTTTGTGAGAATTGAAATACTCCCTGTCTTGCTTGGTTCAGAGGAATGATTGTGGCTGTAGTGAAGAAAGTTGAGGCGTGTTGCAGTGAGTGCATGGATATTACTCATTTTCGGAGGCCTTTAGACTCACTGTTCCCTGCTAACGCATTTAAGGCTGTGATCCATTACAGGCTGAACATCTGGCTCGGTTTTTACAGGCATCACTAGAGTGTCATCTTCTCCTGAAGTGTTAAATTCCACAAAATACTGTAATTCTAGCCAAGCTGAGAAGTTAACCTCTACAGCATCATGAAGCTTGAGCTTCACATGGCTGCTTGCAAAAGGCTGGAAAGCAAACACAACATTAATTGTGATGCCATTAGGAATTGTACAGGACTTAATAAGTCAGGTAGATAGTAGCTCTCCCTCACTTCCTTCCATAGTAATGTTTTAGATGTGTCTGAAAAATATATCCCCGATCAGACGTTGTTGGTATCTTACTTGTTTCACTTCCATGCAATTTTGGTGAGGCTGATGGGCTTGACACTTTTTGAGACTGAGGCCTTCTGTTGCAGCAGGGCAAATGCAGGCAGTAGCAGCATGCTTTAACCTTCAGTGCAATACACCTAATCTGTGTTTGAAAGGAAAGTTAAATTTCTCTCTACTTAGACCACCAACAAGATTGCAGATGAATGCCTACAGCAGTGGTGGTTTTGGAAGAATTAATTTGTGACCCACAGAACTCTTTTCACACAGTTGCCAAATGAGAAAAATATTGGGGCATTACTAGAGTGAGCTAAATTCAACTTGATGACCAAATTTTTATATAATCATATAAAAATATTTAGATTAATATATTTTAAATATTCTTTACCAGCTCCAAGCCACTGAAGTACCCAGTCTTCTCTTCCCTGTATTGTAATTGATTAATAGCTGTACAGCAGCAGGATGTATCAGCTTATGTCTTCTATTCACATGTGTCTTGCCCCAGGTGAGCATTACAACTGCCTTGCTGCTGAGATAGTAAATAACCAAATTACAAAAGAATCCTTATTCCAAAAGGAGCAAGGAGAGCAAAGTAAAATGTTGGACAAATGATGCTACAAAATATCACTGAATGTTTGCTGTACTTGGATAATGCCAAGGTGATCAGCTGATTGTTCTGGTACAAAGCTTCTTGTCTTGGCTACCAGAACATGGCAGAGTCATTGAGAAAAGATGGCACTTTTCAGGTATGAAGGCCATCAGTTTTACGGGAAAATCTTGAAATTATTTTGGCCATGGTGTTCATGGAATTCTAATCCTAACTGAAGCAACTCATGGCGTTATCTTACCTTTTTTTAGATAACCTTGATTTTTTTTTTTCTCCTGACTAAAGAAAAGGGAAGTCTCATGTTCTTAGGAGTATGAAGCTGGGTTGAGCAGTTCTGTGTGTGCAGCCCTTGCAAATGTGTGATTATGCACATAATAGGATGAGGATAAATCCATTTTGTGGATCTTTGGGCCTCTGATTTCCTCTGGAAATGATTTCCCATGAGTTGAGATGGATTTTAGTAAAGCAGAGAGAATGCTCACAACAGGGAGCCACTTGAATGGGAGCTTTTGTACAGGCACAACATGAACAAAGCAAAATGATAAATTGACATAAGTGTGTCTGTCTTCCTCAAAGGATGATTTGGTGTCATATTTACCAACAGATTCTGAGGTCAATTCTTTGCTAGAAACAATGGGTCTGTTATTCAAAAGCCAATTCTATAAAACAAAATTTAATTAACAGCTACAAATGACAGAAATATAAAAAGATGTTCAATATATGTATGTTTAAATCAGTGAATTAAGGAACCTAAAGCAGATCAAGAGAAATGCATGGGTCCTTGACTTGTAAGCCAGAGGAGCCATCTGAACAGAAAGGACAAGCAAAGTAAGAAAGAAGTTCTGCTCAGTCAGTCAGACCCCAGGGCCCTTTTGAGAATTAATGTAGCATTGGATGAAGCCATATGAATTTGCACTGGCTGTGAGAGCCTGGATCTCACCACAGCCCTCACCATTCTGTCCTGTCCTAGACAGCATTTGCTTCCATTTTATTTAAAAATAAGCCACAACCTGTCTTCTGTGTGACTAAAAAGAAAAATAACATCACAGCACATAGTTTAGAGATGTCTGTATGAGAGTCTGCCTATAGTATGATCAACTTCATTGAATAGCAGAAAAAATAGTTTATAAGCTGTTGTGACTAGACTGCTGATGATTGCACTAGTTAGTTCAGTTTGCATAGGCATGGCTACTTATATGTTGCTAAATGCAGCATAGACATACTTCTGAGTCCGCAGAGAGCCTGAAAGAGTAGATCTGAGGATGTGAACTGTCACACATCTAAGTGCTGCACTAACTGTGAGGACGCTGTTGATAATGGCAACTGTGTTAACATTTTTCCTGAGATGTGAAAGAAGGGGATGACTTATCTGCAGAGTTTACTGTGAGCAGCATCTCCTTGGTACCATGAGTACATCACGTGTGAAGATCCCACCATTTATTTCTAAACAAAGTATGGTCCAGTTATTTGCATGTCTCTCTTAAAAGAGACAGAACATGCTTTCACTCCCAAGGCAGTAGGAGGTGGTGAAGGCAGTTGACGTCTTGCACTGGATTTCTCGCCCCCCAGCAAAAGTGTCCCTAGAGCAGCTGTTCAGGAGGCAGTGGACAGCGGGGATAGATTGTGTAACCCAGCTCAGTGAAAGCAGTCATACAAGGTGTTCCATATTAGAAAGGAAAAACATCCAAGATCTATCCCAGTAGCTACCTGAGTTTCAGAGCGGTCTGGTATCCAGCGGGTATCACTGGTGTCCCCAAGCAAATGCATACTTAGGATGTTGGAAAATTAGGTAGATTTCTGAAGTTGATTGGAGCAAGTGAAAGTTAGTTTTCTGTTTTAGAAACTGCTGGCCTAAACCCTTTCTATGTTGTTATTTGTTTCTCTAGTAGTACAATTTTTGAGTATTAAAGAATAAAATTTACAGGTCATCATTAGTACTGACTTTCAATATTTTTGTTATGGAAACAACATTTGCATCTTGAAAATAGTCTTCGCTTCTTAAGTGTATAGTGAATACATATATTTTTTTATATATATATAAAAATATATAAGAATGGAGTCTCATTGTTGTCCAGTGAAGACCCTTTTAGAGTAGAAAACTATGTAATGGAAAAGTTTGTACTAGTTTCATATGTATTAAAAAATGTATCTTCTTGTGAAATGTGTATGTGTTAGGGCCTGACAATGTTTTTAATTCTGAAAGCATTCTATAGCATTTACTGAGAGATGAGAGACTGTATGTGCTTTCACGCAGATCCTCTACAAAACATTGTGTCCTCCACTGCTTGTTTTACAGAATTCAAGTTTCATTCTACGTTAACCTCATTAACTTCATTATGCAATCCTCATCTCTTCCCCAGAGACTTGTCCATTGTCAAGGGCAGCTGCATTTGCTTATTACAAGAACCTCCGTCATTAGTAGCATCAATACAAAGCTCTTAATGGAACCCCAGATTACAATTATAAAACAATCCAAATTTCTTTTTAAGTGCAGTAGCAATATATAGCTTTGGATGCTGTGGTGAGTGGGACTGCACGGGAGACAGTCCTCCACGAACTTCTCCAACCTGAGTCCTTCCTCTGTGGGCTGCAGTTCTTCACGAACTGCTCCAGCGTGGGTCCCTTCCACGGGGTGCAGTCCTTCAGGAACAGAGTGCTCAAGCGTTTGTCCCCCACGGGGTCACAAGTCCTGCCAGCAAACCCGCTCCAGTGTGGGCTCCTCTCTCTCCACGGCTCCACAGGTCCTGCCAGGAGGCTGCTCCAGCGCGGGCTTCCCACGGGGTCGCAGCCTCCTTCGGGCATCCACCTGCTCTGGCGTGGGGTCCTCCACGTGGGCTGCAGGTGGATATCTGCTCCACTGTGGACCTCCATGGGCTGCAGGGGGCCGGCCTGCCTCACCATGGTCTTCACCACGGGCTGCTGGGGAATCTCTGCTCCGGTGCCTGGAGCACCTCCTCCCCCTCCTCTTCACTGACCTTGGAGTCTGCAGAGTTGTTTCTCTCACGTAATCTCACTCCTCTCTTCAGCTGCAGTTGCATAGGTTTTTTTTCCCCTTTCTTAAATATGTTACCCCAGAGGCGCTACCACCGTCGCTGATGGGCTCGGCCTTGGCCAGCTGTGGGTCCGTCTTAGACATGGGGGAAGCTTCTAGCAGCTTCTCACAGAAGCCACCCCTGTAGCCCCCCTGCTACCAAAACCTTGCCACACAAACCGAATACAGATGCATTCACCCTAAGGGCTGCTACTTATATATACTTTTAATTGTTTTCCCCCCAAAGAATAAGTAGAGTTTTGTGCCTTGACAAGTCAGATCTTATTTATTTTCAAGATGAATGGGTAAAACTGAGGATCCTACATCTGTGGAAATTTGTGTCTCTCTCCACGGTTCTCAGACGCATTCTAGTGCATTGCTATGAAGTAGACTGAGTATCCTACATGCAAAGCTGGTTGAAATTCAGATCCTGCAATTCAGATAGATCCTCTTATATGTTAACTTCTAATATTTCAGAAAGTCCTTTCATCCCAAATCAAGACTAATTGGCTAGCTCTAATTATGAGACTAGTGGGTCCTAACATGAAGGATGAATCAACATTTCTTTTGCTCATTGTGGAGATGGGTTATGAGTCGAGCCTGTCCAGGAGCTACAGCTCTTAAGGACAGACTGGCTTTTGCAACATGATTCCATATCTGTTCAGGCCATAGTTTCTTTTTTAATCATAGTATTTATATTTTGCCAAATCAGAGTTATTGCTACAGATAATTGATGCACAGAACTAATACATTGTAATGCTTCTGTAGTAACTGGGGCAACAGAATGTGAGAAGCAAGCAATGCAATGTAAGCCCTTGGTCTCACTCCAGGACAGTGAATTGTTGTGTTAAGGGGAAAGCCTAAAGTGTCTCGCTATTACACCATCCTTCTGGGTCAAAGGAACTTTGCTTCTTGCCCACTGTGGAGAGTGGTGATATAATTTCACTGATCCTCTCCTTCTGGTACCATATACTACCAGTGCACTGGAATTTCTTATATACAAGCGTATCTGAAATCTCTGGGAAGGAGACCCCTCACATCAGAACTGGATTCAACTTTCTAGGCATGTTTCCAAGATTCAAGTGTTACTGAATGCTTTGGGAAGAACTCGGAGCTGACATTTCTCTGGGAGATGTTAATGAAAGGAAGGGGGTGAGAGGCGGCTGGTTTCCTTAGGAACACAAAGACTTTAATAATTCCAGTTCTGCATTCTTGTATTGGTTGCCTGTAACATTTTATATTGATTTCAGGATTCTTTTACATTCACTGTACTGCAATAATTAAGAGATTTGTGAGCATTTGACTAACGTTCTGTCATCTGATGTACGTTACGATTAAAAATCCCTGGATTGTTTTGCATGTCTCAGTGTGATTATCATAACAATTTAGAACACTGCTTCTTGAAAGTAATTTGATTTTTCTAGGGACATCTGTGCTGATCAGTTACTCATCTTATTTATAACAAAATTTAAATAGCATGCGCACTTCTCCTTTTAAGTACTCCTAGCACTGTTAATTTTGCTTGCATTTAATAGTCAGATTTCCTGTGGCTTCTTTTGTGGGTACTGAAGTTGTAAGTGCATTTTTGTTGATAAGACCTCAGAAATAGAGAGAAATGCAAGCAATCAGTGAAAAAGTCTGCTGTGTGCAGAAATACTACTAGGAATATCACTTGCAGTGGGAGACTTACCTCTGTCTTCTGTAGTTAGTGCAATGTAAAATTGATGCTTCTGGGTCAGTGACAGCTTATGTTGCCATGTGACACTTTGGTAACTGAGCCTATCTTTCTTTGTGAGGGAGGCTTTCAGCTCCTCATATTTCTTCTTACTGGGTGAATACTGAAGAGAGCACTGAGGAAGTAAGTTTTCATCGAACTTTGGAGGCTCTCAGGAATCCTGAAGTTGCAGTCTGATCGTGTCATCGTTCCTCTAGTTCCCAGAAGGGAGAGTTGCTGAACTACCAGGCACGCTGAAGAGACCTTAACTTTGGTACATTCTGCTTCCAGATAAATGTTCAAAGCCAATCAGGCATGTCTGATGCTTTCATTTTGTTAGTTAAATGCCCCAAATCCTGGGAATGCTGGAGATTCAGGAGTGAGAGCTTTATGAACTTCATGAATCCTCAGATTTTAGAAATAGTACAACATCCTTTTTCACCATCTGAATATGTGGTTCTTAACGAATAACAAAAGAGCTTTGGAACAAAGAGGAAACAGCCGTATTTTTTATGAGAGGGTTTGTAGGTAGCATCAATTATAATGGTTGCTATGTGAGAGTGAGGGCTGGAATCCATCTCTGTGTTGCTATGTGACATCAGTGTCACACTTGATACCTGAGCAGTAAAATCACATACCTTATTCAAAATGCCTTTCCAGATTTCACCCCATAAATAGAACCTTTAAGGAGCATTTTAGAATTGGAGCTCCTCAGGAGCCAGCATCATTGCAATCAGCACACACAAATAGGTTACTTCAAGCTATGAAACTGGGCCTTGAGCAGAATCTTGAATCAAATGAACTGCTGGCAATGTTATGCAAATGCCAGCCTGACAAAGGCTCATACTTTTTGGTGCTCTCGTTGACTTGAAGCAGGCTTTGAAGAATGGATAGAGCTGGACTGTGACTTCTTTTATTATTTTCATGTAGCCCTGTATGAAAAAGTATTCATTTCTTCCCTGAATTGTTTCCTCCCAACCTCTGACTGCCACTCTTTCTCCTTACATGCAGACTGTCACTTTAATCCTTGTTTACACAAGCAGATGTGCTCATGTAACCTGAGAAGTGATTTTAAACCAAATCACTGCTTTTATGCAAACCTCTTTTAGCAGTGGCTGTTTGCAGTTTAGCTTAGATCAACTGGGAACAGTTTAAAACTAACCTAATGTAAGATACTTCCATAGAAATCAAAGCATCTACATAGAGGTTCGCACCTGCTTAACTAAATCCCTTTAAATCAACAAGGTCAAAATACTGTCCTTTCCCCACATTTGAAAAATACGATACTTCTTCGTTGTCATTTAAAGTCTAGATATGAGTGGTTGCTTCAGCTCAGTTATTGTAACTGCCTCATTTCTGGCCTCAGTGATAACTGTTATTTCCTGCCAATTGTCCAGTATTTGCCAAAGTCAGATCAGTGCATCAGTAAACCTAAACCTTTGCAAACCATTAGCCTTAGCTTCCTCAGCAACCCAAGCAGTGAAACACTAGTTCTGGCTTGGTGAAGGATTTTTACTAATTTAGTTAAACCAGTGTAGACTTGCGTACAAATAATTCTTTACATTCACTGGATGAGCTAAGGAGGTTTAGGATTTTGGTAAGTACTCAGTGGCTTCTAGCTAAAGCCTCTTTGGACTTTTCTCAGTTGCAAAATTTGACTAGAAATTGCGTGAATTATTATTTGGTTTTTTGTGATGTTGCCATATTTCTGTAGTTACATTTTCAGCACTGAAGCTCAGAGATATGTGAACTTAAGGAGTAAAGATGGGAAGAAAATAGCTGAACATCATGCAATCAGAAATAATATTGACCACAGGCTCCATCTTGAAGATTAGGTCTGGTGGCTTTTTTGGTCATCGGGCCTTAATTTCTTTCTCTCATCGCTTTTGGTTTCTGAGAAAGCTGTCCTGTACCTGCTTGTTGAAGGTGCAGTTGTTCACAAAACTGGCTTCACTGGGATGCTAGTTCCTCTCTGGCATTGTTAATGTAAATTTTTCTGGATTTGTGTTATTTGAAAACCTTATTCACAAAGACATTATGAAAATTCACTGCTGGAGGAAAAAATACTGTATAGGTTGCAAAATTGTGTTTTGTCTTTTGATTCTTTTTTCTTTTTAAAAAATAATATCTATTTAGAGCTTTTATTGGAAATTTTATCTGTCCATCAGATCTTCCTGCAGGAGATGCATTTCTCTGAGCCCTTCTGCACAGGGCCAAATATGGAAAGGATGTGCTAGGAGGATATCACTTTTATTTCTCTTTCATATTTTGTAATTGTCAGGCTGATAGAGTCCATGCTGATCTCTGTAATTGACTTAACTGTGTTCATTTTGGCAGACTGTTTTAATTTTCTGTACCTTATTTGAAGAGCAACATGTATCTATTGTTATTATTTTGTTTTTGTTATTGTGTTTGCTTTGAAATCCCTTTGCAGAGGTCTGGGGGCTGTAAAAACATGATCACTGCTTTTATAAAATGCCTTGAGTACCTCTGATGACAGACTTAAAAGAAATGGAACTTTTTTTTTTTTGCATTGTCATGGAGTTTAAGTAATTCCCAAAGTGTCAATACAAAGCACAGAGCCATTCCAGCAGCTGGTATTACCTCTGAGTAATAATACCTGCTTTTCTCTCTTCTGTTTTCCACCCAGATTGTAGATAAGAGATTTCCGTCTTCATTACAGTGGAACAAGATGTGAATGGAGTTCAATACTGCATTATCCTACCACTGCTACACTTCATGGAGAAAAGAATATAGTTGGCTCATGGTCATAGCAGCCAGCATGTTGATGGTATCAATAACAGCCCAGGGATATTGTAGAACCAGTGATTTTAAGAGCACCTTCTTTATACAAAGAAGCTGTAAATCTCTGCAAGAGGCTTGTCATTTCTGGTGTACATTGTGTATAGGGTTTGGGTGTTTTACAGAAAAAATGCCACTTCCTTGTCCGTGCAGCCAGTTCAGAAGCAATCTGTCAATCCTGAAAGATGATTTACAAGAGCCAGGTGTAAGTGCATGTCCTACAAAAACTATCAAAACCATAACATGATAGAATACAGGACATGGAAAGAATAACTTGTGAGATATTTAGCCAGTCGCAGAATTGTCTCTGGAACATGCTTAGATAGGACAAGAGATTCTATGATGACTGAAATTTTATCTGGTGAGTCTGAGCATTTAAAACATCCTTGAATGACTCACTGGTATTACATGGCATAAACCTTCCCATAGTTAATGGTGACCATAATGAGCCTTTGGACAACAATAAATGTCTTTTAACCATTTATTCTGTGGCTTATGTGGTAGAGGCTAGCCTACACTAGTATATGTGAATGAAACTTCTAAAATCTGTTAACATGAAGGTTTTTTGAAGGAAAATGTTGGAAAATGTTCTTCCTCCATTATTACTTTTTTGCTGAATTTGAAGGGTGTCAGTGACTGGTGTGATGACTCAAAAGGAAGCGGCACATAGGAGAGGCTTTTTTTATAAACTGTGCTCTTAGTTCTTGAATGCCAGGTGAGAGTCAGCAAAGAAGGTTCCCCTTAAGGAAAGCAGTATTTCCCTGCATATTTTAGGCAGATAACATCTATTGCCTTGCAGTTCAGCCATATTGGCTTCTATCGCTATGTAGTTCAGTCGTATCATTTTTACCTCTAAGGGCTTTGCTTTCCAGCCTGAAGATACTACAATGGAAAAATGCAGGTTAGACTTAATTGTTCTTGGTAAGAAGAATGGTAAGGAGAAAGGATTTAAGTGTATTTGCCAGTGTCTTTAGATGCTTCTGTGGTATATAGCTCAGTGGTATATCATAAGGTATAAGCTGATTGACTTAATCTTTTGCTGATTATGGAATAGTTTTGAGGAGCTTAACTTCCACGTTGTGATCAAGCAGCTTTCTGGTACCTGCTTCCTTAAGGACTACTTAAGCTACTCCATGAAAAATTGATGGCGGCTGTCATGAATAGAAGGTACTTCATGTGCAAGATAGCTCCTTTAATAGGAGATGTATATTTTTGTGTCCATTCGTGAAGTTAATAGTAGCTCTGTGTTGTCCTTGATTTAGTTCCCTTATGTTGTCCTGGAAGCACGTTTTTTGACACGCACACACACACACCCCACCCCCACCCCCCACCCCCTAAAATCTGATGCTTTATCCATTGCTAGGATGTGAGTTTTCTATTCTTTTTTTCTCGGATCCTTTTTTCATGTTCCCCTAGTGGGTTTCTTTTATGCCAGGGTGCCAGAAGAAATTAAAACTAGAGGGACTTCTATTTATATTTACTCCAAAATCTGTATCTTAAATAAGTCCCTTAAGAACATAGGTAATTGAAAACAAAAGCTACTAACTGGAGACTGGAAAGGCTCGGTGATTAGAATGGCTGGACTCTAATTCTAGTCCTGCTGCTTGTTTGTAGTTTGACATTGTAATCTTCTCAGAGGCCTAGATTTCATGAGTTTGCTTCCATTTTTAATTGTCCAGCCTCTATATCCAGCGCCCAGTTTTCTCAGGTGGTCACTGCCATGGCTTGTGTTCAAGTCAGTATGAATTTTGTCACAAGACTGGTGTCTCTTCTGCTCTGTTCACGTTTCTCTGTTGATCATAATTTAAGGGCAGCTCTGCACAAGGATGTTTCTTGTCACGATGGTTTCTCTGAAGGGTTTAGCTTATTCATATCCTGTTTCTCTAATGACTCTCAATTTATCATCTAGTATAGTTCCTACAGCTTTGACGTAGTTTAAAAGCATATATGCAAGTATGTGTTCTTTTAATGTTTATATATACAAAATAGGTCAAATGTGGAAAAACAAGATGGTAATGCAGTAGATGGAAAACTGTTCATGGACACCTAATATTCATTAGAAAAGAAAACACCTAAAAACCCCAATGGGGACCAGGCCATATATGTAATGGGTAAAGGAAACAGAATAATAGAGACTTACTCAGAGTTTAGACTTTCTTAGGGGTCAACTTTTCACCTCAATGACATACCTGGTGCCCCGTTGACTTGATAAGATGTCACACATGAAAGCAGCTAATTCACCCCCCAAAACCGGATGCCAAGTACATGGAGAAGAGGTGCCCTGGTGAGTATTAAACGTTATGATGTGAATGTCATCTCTGGAAATTATCAGAAACTAGGAGAGTATGCTGGTGGAATGAGCAGTTTGTACCTGTTCTCTTGTACTTTTTCCTTAAGCAACTGCTCCTTGCCATTATAAGAGATAGGATGGATAGGCTTTGTCTAAATCTATATAACACTTATGTTGTCACAGTGAAGACGCAGACAAATTATGCTTTTTCCATTTTACAAATGAGGAAATACAAGTGGAGAAGTTGAAGTGATTTACTGCAGGTTGTAGGTGGCTTATTCCAGGTTATAAGTGGCAACATTTTATTGGTGGGATTTAAATTCAGACATTGCTAGTTTGTCATTCTGTGTTTAACAACACTGAATAGATTGTGACTAGAGAACAATAAAAATTAACCCTTGACACTGAAAGACAATGACTTTTTCATCAATGCAAAATATTTTTCTCTAAACAATCCTATGTATTCTGGCAGGGGGTGAAGTAATTCCTTTCTGTTGGGCTAGTCATGTTGATTTAAGAAGCTGAAGTCTCTGGAAACAATACACAAGAAACACAAAGGGTAAGAATAAGCTGGACTCTCAGGAGAGAAGCAAATGAGAAAAAAGTCTCTTGATACTTCCTGTGAAATTCTTTACCCAAACAAAAGTCTTGGACAACTGAAGAGAGGGAAAGTGTAGAGAGGGTTAGAGGAACTGAAGATATATATGTGTAAACCGTAAGCCTTGGTATAAGCCATAGGTATTTTGGTTTCTATAAAATCAAAATCCTTTTCAACCAGTTGTAAGTTGCATTGGTGGTCTGACATGCAAGCCGTGTCCCATGGTGTCTTACTGACAGGGAGTTCCCATGTTAAATGTCTTTCTGAGAAAGAGGTAGATGGTGAGTGCTTAGCATGAAATTTGGAGATCCAAATGCAGAGAATGCAGAGGCACCAAGACCACGAGCAACAGATCCTGCCAGATCTTAAAACCAAGAGCATATCTTGGAGTAATGTGAACCAAAAGGCATAGAGCAGTCAAGTGTGTCTGCTGTCTTTAAGGAGACTCCCATGAACTGACCACATGGAGCCAGTGGGTTGTGTTTCCTGTCCTCATGAGGCCTGGGAAGAGACTGTCCCATCAGGAGAGGAACTACCTTAGAAGTACTATAGAAGTGATGCATTTGCTTTCTTCTTGCCACTGAAGTAGAACAAAACATCCCATCACATATTGTAAACCCAAAAGCAAGGATGTTATAACTGAATTTATCGAAGAGTGAGAAAAGAAACAATGGAGCATAGAAATCTTGGCAAGGTATGCGAGTATGTTCCTGGGCAGTGCTCATATTGCCACCATAACTTTTTTATCATGTCAAAGATAGCATTTAATTCTGGCTTAGGTCAAAATTAATTAATAATTTCTGGCACAACATTTAGGCACGTTCTAAATTTTAAGCAAGAGTTCTCTGAAGTCACTCCACTGAGACGTAGACTAGTTCGCGCTTCAGTGCTGTCTTAAGCCAGGACAGTATGTGAAACTTTGTAAGGAAAAATTGGCCTTCTATTCACCTCCCTCACTTCTTTACAGGTCTGCCTTTCTCCTTCACCCATATTCTCTATTGTTCCTTCTGCTGTTTCTGGAAAAGGCTGAAGGAAAGAAGTTTGAATTCTGGGAAGGAAATTGTCACTTGAGCTGTACCTCCTTTTAACAGGCCCTTTTGGATAATTGTGATTTCAATGTGATACACGTATATAGGTATCATGAAGCTATTTTGACGAAAACAGTGGGCTTCAGTATCTATAACATGTCTTTGTCCATGCCTAGCTGTACTATGATTTTTTTTTTACTTTGTTATCCAGTTTCTGACCAAAGTTCCTCTCATAATTACCTGAAAAGACTTAGTTTCTACCTATTTTAATATGATCAGTGTTCTATTTGTTTTACAGAAGGGTTTGAAATATTCTAATATTTTGCGTAGAGTTTGCTTGAACCACATCATCCCTCCCTTGCAAATTAATGGTTATTTATTAAGCTTTTGTAGGAAAGATAACAAAACCAAGAAGCACTTAAAACAGATTTTCCTGTAATAACCCTGTGGTTATTTTGTGGCTTCAGCATTCAGATCTCAAAAATGAATTCTTTTAATTAAATAGAAATGATTATTAAATAAAATACTTAGAAGATGCTGACATTTTTTGTTTTCTATGATGGAAGAAAGGCATTTCCTAGAAATTGCTCTACTTTGTTTGGGGAATAAGACTGACTGTTATTTGTTATAGTAGTAAAGGTATAATATTATTTAATTAAAAGCAATGGATTTTGAAAGGAATGCTAGGATAATGGGAAGGTTTTGTAAGTATGGGACTATAATTAATAGTCTAGATTCTGAACAGTCATTGCTATTAGCTTCCTGCCTCCCATATAAAGTGCCAGCAGCACTATAATGCACAGGAGGACCTTGGATCCAGGGCCATGGGTTACATCTCAGAAGACTTCTGGCATCCCTGCATGCATGTTTCATTCCTTTAAGAGTTCTGCCCTAAAGATAAAGTTTGGTTTGTGACAGTTCTTCTGTAATTAGAAGCATTGCTGGCAGCTCCAGGGCAAGGGGTAAGATAAAGATGAGGTACCAGCCTGCCTCTACATTCAGTAATTGACAAGGCATCAGGAGCGATATGATGAAAGCTATGTAAATTAGCACTATGATAATGAGATGAGCCAGAAATCCCATCAGCAGGAAAGGACCTGTCACCTTTAAGGCTGAGGTCAATACTTCTTAATTCTGTAGAATTATGCCAGTTCAATGAGCATGTGCATTTGAAACAGATTGATCCTTTCTTACATGGTGCCAAGGAGGGAAGAGCAATCAATTAAGTGAGAGTCAATACAGACAGTGAGTATGGAGTAATTCACATTCTGTGGTGTCTCAGTCTGTGCATCTGTATTGATAATTACCCTTAATATGTCCTTCCATCTGACCAATGCAGCTTTTCAGATTAACAAATAGTATGTATTTTGGTGACACCTTTGCATGCCAAAATGGCAAAGACTTGTGTTTTTATGCTACTGGCATTCAGACACAGCAGAGTTGGGAGAGCACCAAGCCCTTTGTCAGAAACACAGCAGAGTTAAGAGACCACCTAGCCCTTTGTCAGAACAGGGAGAGAAAGTAAACCAGAAGAGGAAGGAGGGGGGAGACAAGCTGGAAGACTCTTCCTCTTAAGAATGTCTTAGGATCTCTCTAATGTGTACATCACAGGCTGAGCCTTGTTTTTATGTTATTGGAGAGAAATCCCCATGTAGGGAGTGGTACACTGCCCTCTTAATCTGTTTGTAGTGCTGAAGGGCTTAAGCAGCATGGCTGAGATACAGTGCCGGCACACTGAGGAATTCGTAGATTCTTTCTTTGAAAGAGTGTGTTCGCTTTTGATCAATATGATGGATGACCTCTCCTTGTCTCTCTCTCAAGAAGTTCTCCCATTCTGATGGAGTTATGCCGAAGTAGCAGCATGTTCTTCTTGTCACCCAGTTTTCTTGTTTGTAGCTCACACAAACTTGTGGGATGGATACTTGCTGCAGATCCCCCAGTGCAAGCAGTCCACCTGCACTGACCTTTGAAACTGTATGGTCATGCATAGCTTTACAGTAGTCTTTAATAAATAAAGAGGCTCTATACAGTTTCTATATCTAGCAAGCAGTAATAAAATGCTTTGCTTTTACTGTTTTCTGCTCCAGTTGCTAGAAGTCATAACAAAATAAATGGCATATAGACTTTTGTGGGTAATCACGTCTTGCCTTATGTTGCTTTCCAGAGCAGTAAGTGAAGACAACAAATGTTTGGATTTCTAGCTGGAGAGAGCCAGGAGTCACTGGAAAAGTTTTAGAGATTGCAGCAGCCATTTCCCATCGAGGTGTCTTGCATAGCCTCAAGGACTGCGCTACTGGGGTGGGAAGTAAAAAGAAAAAAAAACCAGCCACCTTACCAGGTATATACAAAGGGATTGCAATGCTGACTTCTTACAGGTTCCACTCCAATCTAGAGGCACTCATAGCATGACAGACCATATTTTCTATCAAAACTGAAAAGATAGCAGGCATCATAATTGAATCGTACACAGGCACCTAGCTATAATGGTGATGTGTTTCCAGTTGTGAGGCTTTTTCAGTAGAACATGCAGGAATGTGCATTGCCCTGAAGGAGGTTTTAGGTTTTTTGGAGGGGAAGAATACTTAAAAAATAAGTAAAATAAATATAAAGACTTCTTGTGACATCCTATGCTTATTACTTCCTGCTGAGGTTTCTCTGTGTTTTGCACGGGTGTTTTGTATCGCCTACTTTCTGTCTTTAGTGGGTGGCTGACAGCAAGAGCAAGCCACTGTTCTTTGCATGGCTGTTTTTATGTTGTCAGGAATGTTGGTGTCAGAGCTGTGTATTGGTTTTTCAAGGTTCAGTTAAGTGCCCTGAAGATTTTTTTCAGTTATTTGTCATTTTGCTTCCCTTCTGCTTCCTATCTGGGGAAGCAAGGGGAATATTTTCTCTTTGGCTGAGCTTTCCTCCCAAGACATCCAGCAGAAGTTTATCCCTTTGGCCACACCAAGGCCATGACTTTACCCGTCTCACAGCCATTGCTGAGCAGACACGAAGCTGCACCAGTGCAAACCTTTTACAGAGTGGCAAAAGATCCTATCTGCACTGGATTCCCTAACAAAACCAGAGTAAGCTGCTCCAGTGCCAACTGAGGCTGGCAGCAGTTTGTCCTGTATACATTAGGGTAAAGCAAGAAGGATGACTTGGGTCTGGCTGCTGATGGTCATGACCGAAACCAATCCCTCAGTGTAGGCAAGACCTGAGTTATGTCTCCAAGTCTTTCCTGTGCTTGAATGTGGAAAGCAGGAAGCGTGCATCAGGAGTTGTTGACTCTTTGCCCACTGCTTTGTGCTCCAGCTTAACAGATACAAAGTGAGACGTGTCCCAGAGTGAAGAAGCCTAGTGCAGTCTTTACAAAAAAAACAACAGGGAAAACGAAACAGGTGGCACTGTATAAAATAAAATGGGGAAGTTTATTAAGTGTACAGGCAAGGTCCTTAGATTGCTGAGAGGCAGACACCATGTTTTGTTTGTAGCTTCATCACTGCTGAGCTGCCTGTTACTTGTTTTAATTTAAGGACAAGCAGGCTGCCTTTTTAACAGGAAAAAAGCCACAGTGTTGAAATGAAAGCGGCTCTCTGTACTTGAGTGGATGGATGGAGAAGGCTTGACACTGAAGCCCCATGTCTTTGCTTTTGAAAATTTTTGAGAAAAATCCTGTGCCCTCCCCCTCCCTGAATATCAAGCCATGCTTCTTTCTTACATGTACTTGCCACTCAGTTAACACTTCTTCTCATGCACACACCAGCAGGGTGTTAGCCACAGGATGTTACAGTGAAACCCTAAAGCCTCTGTTACTTACTTTATAGTCCAAAAGTGTACACAGTAGTAGATTAATGTCGCAAGTTCTCTTGTCGCTTTGGGCTTGATGTATGCAGAATGGTCGACTGCCCTGCTCTACTGGGCTATGCCGGGCTACAAAGACAGGATGTAAATCTAAACTCCAGTTTAGACCAAGCATTGCAGCCCCATCCTCACTGTCTCCCCAGTTTAACTTGAGTAGCTTAGTATGTTCTAGTGGAAGATGGGTGCTCTCCAGGGTAAGTTTTAGAAAGCATGAAAAGAGCTGTGGGTGCAGTAGCTTCATTTATGTCTAATTTGCTTACATATATTAGCAGTAATGCTCAGGTGAGTGGGCGATGACGCAGTTCAGGAAGCTAAGGTGGCTGTAAGGGAATTACTTAGTTTTTGTGTGGTTAGTGTTTGGCTGTTTGAGTTACCTCAGCCAGCTGCAATCAGGCTGCAATTGCCTAATTGCATAAGCAGCAACGTTGGTACAAGGCAGAGGACAGGAATGTGCAGCCAGGGACTGGGTGCAGAGCAGGGTTTGGTTGGTGTCATTGCCTGTGGAATCACGCTCTTATTTCTATCTTGTATTGCTTCTTTAATGTCTAGGCTGGAGAAAACCACAGGACAGCTTTCAACATCAATAGATTGAAACAGGAGGATGGGCTCTTTCCAGGTCAGAGAAGAGTGATTCCCCAGAGTACGGAGAGCAGGCAACTCTGCTTGGGCTGTTAGCGGAGAAGGAAGAGTGGCAGTCCCACTTTTACTCCTGTCTCTGCTTTATCCGCCATCTGTATTTTATTTAAACACAGTTCCTTAACTTGGTACATGGCTCAAATAAAACCAAAAAAGGTTGTATAAAGGATCCTGTATTGAGGTGATAGTTGATGGAGCATCCAGAATTCTTTTCTTGGGATCTTCACTGTACAAGAAGGCTGAAACAAATTCTTTAGAAAAGATGTTGCCTCTATAAGCTTTCAGGGTAATTTTTATAAACACTTATTCCTAAAAAGCTTTTATACCTATTGTATTTCTGTGGGAATGGCCAACACTTTAAAACTCAGATGTCTAAATGCGATTTTGTATGTGTGTTTTGCCTTTAGGTTGGTTTATGCAGTTGTGCTTAGGTATGCAAATGGGATGTGTTTTTTCTCTGAACAGTCAGCTATTTAAGCAAAGTAACTGTGTGAAAAGACATCCACAAATGGAGCCTATTTACAATCCAGGACCTCACACTTTATTTTGTATAAGTAAAATTGGTTACTGTTTTAATACAAAACTGAGTTAAAACAGGCATTTATTTAATTGGCAGAACTTGAAAGTCCAGCTTTATTTATGTAGGGAATTCCGAGCATCTGAATAGATGCACCACAAGTCATTGGCAATCTGAGACTGTTGCTTTTATTAAATTCTGGGGTGTTTTTCCACTCTAAATATTTTATTACAAATAAAAGCTCTGCTATGTGTGAGCACTCAGTAACTGGCAATCATCTGGGTTCACAGATGCGGTTAGGACTCTTGCAAAGGCTAAATTCAATCCAGTGTGTAAACGTGGTGGATGAAGTGTTAAATAAGCTATTTGCTTTGGCCCAGCATGGACTTGGGCTTTGGCAGCATATTTAGAGGTTTGTTCTTTGGACTGGTAGAGATGGGTCATTGGGGGAAGTAATGCCAGCACTGTCTGAGGTGACTGACGATGGACTTGGATGGGGAGCTGCTGCATTGACAGATAGGATGAATGGTGGGAGTATCGGCTCCAAAGGGAACTCCTTGTGTGAATTTCTTGGCTAGACAGTAGGTGCTACTATTCAGCCTCTAATGAAAAGGCAGCTGAGGGGAAAATATTTGAGAAGAGAAAATGGCAGCCTGAATGAATGGACTGCTAAATGCACCAGTCAGTGCACTGGCACGTAGGCGGTGTGGTCAATGTCCTTTTCTTAGCTGGGACAATTCCTACAGCTGGATGGGGGTGGTGGGCAAAGCCGTATCTAATCCTAGCTCCAGGTCTGCAGATATGAAGTACTGCATTAAAAATAGTTGTTCCAATTTTCAGAGGACTGTCCTGGTAATAGGGCCCTAAGCTGCTTTAATCATTCTTTTTGCAATGCAAGGGAGAAACCTGTGGTGTTATTGAGAAAAGGGCAGGTTGCAGAAACCTAAGTTAGATTGGAGAGATGTGCTTCATGTCTCCCAGCAATGTAACTCAGTTGACTTCAGATGAAGGGAACTTAAATTTTAGCTGTTTTTCATTGAAAAACATTGGAATACTTCGAACAAACTGTTTTGATCACAAAGCCGCTTCTAGTAAAATTAAAATTTTAGTAATTCCTTTTAAGCTTTTCCATCTATTTGCACCTCTGTAAAGAAAGAGCAAATGGATACCAAAGCTACATTTTTAGCTTTGCTCTAGAATATATATAAATTAGAAACACGACTGCTAACTCACTTTCAACGCTGCCCTCCTAACACAGCACAAAACATTTGACCCATCAGTTCTAAATAGCTCCAAGTGAAGATGACCTTTTAATACAGCCTACAGTTAAGAGACCCCTGTCCATCCTCATACATACCCAGGCAGTACTAGTATGTCCTCGCAAACATTCAAAACAAGTCAGAGGCCATGGGAATGCTGGGGAGGGCAGTCTGCTTGCTGGAGCCATTCAGTTCAGGGTCTGCTAGCAAGCTTCACTCTCTCTCAACTTCCCCTTTATGTTTAAAATATAATGGTCTGATTCTTTGCTCTGATTCAGAGGAAGCTGGGGTTTAAGACTGTGTGTGATATGATTGTGTTCTGCAAGAACATGTGTGCAGAGAAGAAATGCCACAATGAGAGGGACCTTTTCTTTAGTCTGTCACAACAAAATAAATGTACGTGAAGGGGAACTATGAAACCCGGCTCTTTGGCTGGCTTGGGGCAGTAGGACAGGTGATATTTTTAGCCTGTGCTCGTCTAGCTCTTTGACCTGGCAAAATGGCATAATTTTCCACTTGTCTGAGAAGGAATGGGACAGGTTACTGTTGAGTATTGGATGCAGTGAAGAATTTAGGTCTGGCTAGGCACCCCAAACTGGTGCTTTTTTGAATAGCCCAAATATTTTAAGTCTGTAAAACTGGGCAAGAACCTTGACATGAATAAGCCCTCTGAGGATGTTTCCGAGATGCTCTGTGGACAGAGGTTGGCTCCAGACCACTTTGCAGTGGGCTTGTGCTTCTGTGTAGAGGTTAGGAGTGTAGTGCTATTTGAGAAGGAGAAGAAAAAAAAGCAAGGCCCATAAATGGCATTGTCTGCCTTCAGGGAGATTTCTGGTTTGG
Source organism: Aptenodytes patagonicus (assembly GCF_965638725.1). NCBI lineage: Eukaryota > Metazoa > Chordata > Aves > Sphenisciformes > Spheniscidae > Aptenodytes > Aptenodytes patagonicus. Next base: position 10,239,483 of record NC_134962.1, read on the forward strand.
TTAAAATTTTGGCATCGTATTTCATAATTAATTGAGGATTTTCTCCTGCCTGTTTGTCCAGTTCAGTCTTTGCTTACTACTTTATTCCAGTATAGGAAAGATGGCTGGAAAACACTGTGTGCTATCACCATGAACAGCTGCAGTCAGATGGTGCACACTTTAAAACGGTGCAGAAGTTGTTAGATTGGGCTTAGTTAGGAAAACTAGCTCAGATCAGCTACTGTACTTTCAGCAAGCAGCTTTTCATCAGCTAAACTGTTTGTTCCTGCTCAGGGCTAGTGACGAAAAATGTGCTTGTGAGGTTAATTTTTCTAATTCCTCTTTTAAACCAACATGTGAAAGACGCTTTTTCTTTTTTTCCTCTTTTTTTTGTGTGTAAATAATTGCAAATACATCAAGGCAGATTTTGCAAGGTGCAGCTGTGTGTGCAACCCATCTCTCTGCATGCAAGCGTAATCAGCGGTGGTGTGTGAGCACCGACAGAGGGTAAAGCAAATGCAAAGTGGCAGCTCTGAAGCTGTGTTCCTTTCTTTTCTGTGGTAGGAAGTATAAATGCATTGTGTTTCTTTCAAAAAAACCCAAAAAAACCCCAAGTCTAAATTAACAGCTTTTTTGACTAGTTAGATTTAGTCAAATGTTGAAATATTTCCTGCCATGTTGCCTGGAAATACCTCTCCTGAGGTGAAATTGTGGTGTAGCTGAAACCAGACAAAACTCCCTGGGTTTTTTTTGTTTGTTTTTTGTTTGTTTGTTTGTTTTAAATCAAGGTTGAGTGAAAAAGCCTGAGTGCTTGGATAGAAAAGGTGCATTAAGTGCTGGGTAGTTTTTGCAAACTTATTCTCTGTACTTACTTATAGAGAGGTTGGTGGTCTGATCAGAGACCAGGGACCTTTCATTCTTATTTAGAACATTTATTCTTTAGTGAATTGTGAAACTGTAATACAGACAAATACTATGTAGTCAAAATATAGAAATGGATATCTCTGTAACCAGATACTTTCTTTTCTCAAAAGACATCTAGCATGGCCTAACCAGCAGTTTGTATAAAGACAATAAATTGGACACTAAACTTTGCTTTCATTGATTTCAGGTGATGTGTCACATTGCCTTGTGGCCTTTGCATTGGGAAGACAAAAATTCAGATCAGCGACATTCTTGAGATTCACTTTCCTTTCCATTTACCTGTAGAAGGTTAATCCTTTAGCTCACAAATAAACATGCCCTAACTGCTGGTTTTATGGGGTGGGAGAATTCATAGCAGGGAGAGCTTGACATGCTGTTCACTTCTTGAAAGCAGCCCAAGCTGCATGAACCACACATTATCTGGTGTGCTCTGGTAGGAGGGGGAGAGAGCCGATTCCATCAACATCAGCCCATCCTGCCTTTAACAGAAAAGGGCAGTCAGAGTCCCCGTCCCCCGTGTGTCCCCCCCCCCCGTTCTGGGCTTCTACTCCTTTCCACCAAATCACATATTTTTCCATGCATTTGAAGTTCTTGGAAACCTTTCACAGGCTAGAGAAACAGCCGCTCTCCTTAGGCTCCAGTGGTGAGAATCCCAGAATGTCACGGCCTTTTGTGGAGTTTGTACTGCCTCCACGGAAAGCTGCGTTCCCCATTGTCACACCACAGGCACTTAAGCAGATTTCTCCCAGCAGGAAATTTCAAGCTCCAAAGGCCAGGAATGCTAACGCTTGTGTGCTGCACCAGAGCCCCAGTTGCTGGTTATGAAGGAGGAAAAGTTCCATAAGAATTTACAGCCCCAGCCAGGGAGTCCGTACAGACACTGCTGCTTGTAAGGAGCCTGAGCAGAGCTGACTGCGGTTGCTGCACAGGCAGATACCAGGATAGTCTCCTAAACTAGAAATAACTTTGGAATTTAAGTCCCTTGACCCATGACTGCACCTGTGTCTAGTATACCTGCATGGAGATTCTCAAATGCAGTTATTACTACTTGCTGCCTAAAATCGGTCGTCAATGTGCCTGAAATCAGGACAGATTCATTGCGATTTCTAGTAGTTGCTGCCAATTCCAGTACTAGTTTTCTGGATAGGGCACCTACAGATTTCAATGCTTCCCATTTTACCTCAGCTATGAAGACTGATTAATAGGAAACCTCTGAGTGCATAAACAGATCTGATGCAAATAATTCTGAGGACCTCTCTAAGGTGAAATGTCTAGTTTTGACATGTTGATTGGTTCTTTTGTAGCTCTGAATTTTATCAGTTGAGAAGGTACAATTTTTTTCAGTCAGCTTGCACTCTTGGGTCCTTTTAAACTTAAGAATCAAGCACAAATATTTATATATTATACATGCATTTGAGAGTTTGATTTGGTACACAACCTGATAGAAACCCAGCGTGTGTAAGTCAGTGCATGGAATACTGTTTGTTCAGCTTGTTAGTCACTTATATACACATGAATTGAGGTCAGGTAGACATGTCCTTGAGAAGATACCCATAGAAGCAATCTCAATACTTAGATCCAAAGTCTGATGCTAAACTGGCTTATGAGACTCTATGTACGTATCAGCTGGGCATAGACAAAATGTTCCTAGTGAAATAGGATCCTGGGATTTTGTTACATGTTTGCAATGTAGATCAAGTTTGTGGGTCACCCGAGATCATGGTACTTGGGCCCAGTGTAGATTCACAACATAATTTAGAACAAGTGTCAGTGAACCTGATGGCAGTAAGCTGAACTGGTCTGCTTCAGTTAGCTCAGAGATTCAATCTAAGCTTGAAAATTGATATTATTCAATATCATCGCATAAACTCAGTTGGAAGACTAAGGGCCAGGTTGTCAGGTGGGTCTACTCACATGTAAATCCACATAAACTTCCCTGATTTGCATTTTGGCAGTTCTGTTTACCTGACCATTCACTTGAAGTACCATTGTTAACTTTGTGGCTCTGAAATGATCAGCTCATTACACATATTCAGAAACTGAGTATGAAAGACAAGATTCAACGTTTTTTAAGCTTTTATCTATTCTCTATGATCCTTACCTGCTGAGGGGATAACACTGGTGAAGTCCTAGCCTGTGTTGCAACTAATGTAAAAAATTCCATGGACTTTAATGATACTAGATTTCACCTTAAAGTTTTTATCTGTCTTGTCTATTTAGTGTTTAATGTATTAAGACACCATCACTGGAAAGAGAAAGAGTAGAAAAGGGAGAGAATAATCTTTCTGATATCAAAGTTCTTTAGCTTAGATTGGAAACTTGAAATATTAATTGAAGAAATTCCAATTTTTGCTACAATTACATTCAACATCTGGACTTTACTATTTTTGGGGACCGCTTGATGTTTCTAGTCACTCTGATGCTTCTACCTCCCTCTTGAAAAAGGAGTAGCTGTGTAGAGCCTGAAACCTGATTAAACATTCCCTGGTACTGATAGGTTCTTAGTAGTTGGAGACATCACTAATCTAGAACTGGTTGCAGTCTGCAGGCTCCTTTCCGTTATGGACATAGTGAATGTAAGTAATATGGGTCAAATCCTGAAGTATTTATATGTTGTTTACTGGGCCCTTACTCCTGAAGCAAACTTTTGTTAAAGTAACATAAAGGCTAAGCAGACACAGACTTGTCAGGATTTATTCCTCTACATAAAAGAGGAATGAAATAAAACACACTATTCAAACAAACTATGTCTTGAAAGCATTTTGAAGAGTTCCATGGTGCAGTAAGATGATCAAAATTATCTCGTGATTGTAGGACAGGGAGAAAGACATGAAGAGGCCAATAAAAGGGAGAATATTCCAAAGGCTTGAGAGAATTAGGCACATAACTTTCTTAAGCTCCTTTGAAAATCCAAACAAATATATTTTCTGTTGATATTAAAAATGGGCTGGAGTCATACAGGGATAGATATTCACAGAAGGGCATGCTTAAGCTGTGGGTCTGCAAAGAAGAGGAGTTTTTTAAAAATCTACAATAATGAGACTATTTGAAGTGATTTAGGGGTAGTGTTGGAGAGGAGGGAGAGCATGAAGAGGAGTCAAGAGAGACAGGGTGCGGGCGATATGAAGAAATTAGTAGAAATGAGTCCTGAAGGATTTTAAAGGTGAAAAATGTAGCTTTTGTTGGGCCCTGAAATGAACTGGGATCTTCTGCCCTGCCTGAGGAGGCAGGCATTAGTGACTGAGGGGCGGAGGGGATAGCAGAGGTCAGAGCAATGGTAGAGAAGAGACAATGGACCCCTCTGCAGCACCAGCCTCTCTTTCACTTCACAAAAAGTTTTTTGTAATTCAAATGAAAACAAACCCTCCTTAAGAAAGGGATATGTCTTTGGAGTGAGAAACACTGCAACATATTTCACTCTCACTTCCCTTTGGTTTCACCTTCCTTCATCAGTCAATGCATGAATGAATTTGGTCTGACTTTTTTTGGCATTGCAGAATTCTGGTGTAAACATCAGTACACTGGAAATACAGATGTAGTCCGGGATCTTTTTGGAGCTTTCTTTGTAAATTACTTTTTCTGGAAAGTGCTGCTGGATCAATTCACTTGTGATGAGTCCTGGAATACTACTGTGCTGAGAATGTCTGTGCACATTAATTTTGCATGTGTCAACTTGCAATGCCCCCATTTCATATCATCCATGTTGAGGGACACAGTCACTGGTTCACTTCTAGAAATGATTCAGTAACACTCACTACCCTGGAACTTTGTATTTGCAGATACTGTGAAAGTGGTACAGGCAAGGAGGGTGGTCTAATCTCAACTTGTCAGCCAGGCTCTCTCTTGATGGAAAGAGAAAGGCATTTCTAGAGGGTAATTCAGCCTTTCTTCTTAAACATCACTCCTAGAGCGCAGTGACTCATCCTCTGAAGTTGCCTGCCCGTTGCTTTCTGTTGTAGAGGGAACCTGTATCACTAACTTAGGGTAGGCTTCAACTTTAGGTGGGTGCAGTTAGATGAGGTGAATCCTAGCCACAGTGATTTGTTGACAGAAACCATTTTGTGGTGGACCCGTGTCAAGAGAGTCAAAGTAAGTAAAAAGCAATTGGAATGTCTGACTCTCTCAAGCACCACTGAAAATCCCAGTGCTATGCAATGCCAGTATTTTGCAACTGTTTTTCATTAACTTTGATGTTATAGACAGTATAACACTCTATGGCAAGACAGATGTAAGATAAATCAGCCAAGTATGGTCATAACTGCATGAGCCTTAAAATGCAGGATTGGTTAAGGACAAATCAGTCTGATTTTTGGAAATATCTCAGGCATATAGCTTACATAAGCAGTGGCTATTTCTCTTACGTTGTATATAAAGAAATAATCCAGTTTATTTATTCAAGCATTTTATTCATAAATACACTTACATAATTTTAAACAGCTGAGTTTCTGGATGCTTCCCCATATTTAATTTGGTATTTATCGGGATTCACCATATGTCAAACTAAGAAGTGGGGAAGAAGTTTCAAATTGCCATGATCAGTGCTTAGTTGATGTTTATTAAATTGCCACTATCAATGGATGTTTTGTAATATGTATAGATGTATTTATTGCTTATATATCCATACAGTTATAAAAAATACCTGTTGAAAGTATGCTTCAGGTAAAAAGATCTCTCCCCTGTGATACATCTGGATTTTGGAACTGAAGCTGCATTTGTTTTCTGATGGTCTTTGCAGTTTCACCTGAGATGGAGTCTACTTTTTTTGGAAAAGGTCATGCAGTCTTCTGTGGGAAGAGATGATTCATGCTGTAACATCCATGCTTTTGTGTGTGTGAAATGATTGCTATTCTAAATGACAACACTGGAATGAAAAAAACCTTCTTAAAAGAAGGAAGTGTGGGGGTGGGGGGTGGAGTTGGGGCATATGAGCAAGAAGGACGTTGTCTCCAGGGGTATGGGAGTAATAGTTCTGAAGACAGAGATCTTCATATTTGCTTTCAAAAATAGTGAAATGAGTATCATAGAGTATAGGTGATCAGTATAAGTAGTTCACCTCATTTCATGTCTGACATAGTCCAAGGTTATGCAAGGGCTGTAACCTTTGGAAAAGAAGTGTCATTTTAAAAACTGTACAGTAGAGTCTATTTGACCTTCTGCTTAGCAGTAGGCAGTGATGCAAGCTTACAGCTCAGGCTGCTTGAACTGTTTGCAAAGAATGTGTTTGATATTCCGTAATGTACATGGCTTTTTTTTTTTTTTTTTTAAATCATCTTGGTTAGCTAATAGTTTAGTTCCTCTTCAGGGGATAGATAAAAAAAATAAATATATACCAATAAGCTTTGAGGCTTTAAAGCCAATCTGATACACAGGAAGCCTGAAATTAGGGCAATAAAAGATATTTCTGATGCTATTTCCTCTTACTAAACACCTCTGCCTACCAGGCAAGTCCCTGTTCAGCTGTTTGCTGATGAATTAATTTGGTTGTAGATCTGAGCTACTTTTTGCAGAGTTGCTCTCTCTCACAGCTGTGGCTCTTTATTGTTTTAAGAGGATCTAGAGGAAAATATTCTTCATAGGTGAAATACTCTATGCAGGAATTTCAGTATAATGCACTCAACTGATGCTTGAGTTCTTTCTTCCTTTACCGGACACTGATAATTTAAAATGTGTTTTTACAGAAATATTAATATAGCAGCCAGTAATTGAGCAATGAGTGAGTACGGGATTGCCAGTTTACAGTGTAAGAGGTACAGTAATACACTCTTTAAAGGTAGTAGAGTTGCTTCATTCTTGCTCCATTTTACGTGTGTAATGCTAGTGATGTCAAAGGAGTTGCTTCTGATTTCCAATATTCTAACAGAAATTTCACAACTGAAAAACCTGAATCAGGCCCAGTATTCTACATGTATATGCTGACTTTTGTCCAGGAAGGTAAGAGATGTTTGAAAACCAGTGTCTGAATTTACACAAGAATGACTTCATCTGTCTTTAAAATCCAGGATGGAAGTCAGTAGATCTTGGTTAACAGTGCACAGTACTGCAGACCACTCTAGGAACAATAGAACTGAAGTAGGTTCACCTCCAATTGAAATGACTTGATTCCCAGTTGGTTGGTAACCCAAACCTGTGCTAGCATGCAGTGAAAGATCTGCATTCAGATATTTACAACATGCTTAAAAGGAAATGCTGAAAGACTTAGTTTTTCATAGAAATGCTCACTTAATTGTTACGAAGGGGGAAAAAAAAAGTTGTGGTGGGATTTATTTTGTATAAATAGCCCTGTGCAGTCATTGTTACATTATTTTGAGATCGTTTATTGTATTGTCTTTCTGACTTCAGTGCAGATGAGAACTGCAGTTCATGTGTAGGATGCAGGATATTTATGTTTCCTGTCATCTGTGTAGAGCTTTAGCTTATAAACTGCATATCTGATAGAATGCAGAACAACATGATCAGGATGACAAGGTTCAAAGCTAACAATTGAGTAACATGAGCAAGGATGCACCTGCTCTTAAAACACAAACTTCACCAAACGTTCATTTTAAATCATCAGACTATTTCAGTAGAGCCATATTCCCACAGGACTTTTAAGCAGCTTTGCTAAAGACAATGGAGTTTTTTGGTATCTCACTTGTACTGCAATGGAGGCAAAGGCTTATTTGACAGCCGCATTTAGTGGCAACACTTACTCAAGTGAGGGAAAAAAAAGAAATTGAAATTACACCTGCAAGTTCTTGTACAAATCTTTATGACAAATTTTACTCTGTATTGTCAGAGACAGATTAATGCATAGCCCCTATGCTGTAGTTGCAAGGTGAAGATGCTAGTGATGGTCAAATGATGAAATTCATTGTCCATGTCACCTCTTCATTTTTCACTGTGAGCATGTTTTCTTGGAATCAAAATGTCTGCACTTGCAAGAAGCTTTAAACAATTGATTGCACAAGTGTAAAGCAATTTATTCATTTTAACACTGAAAATACTAGGCTCATCTAGATCCCTGCATTGTTCTGAATCAGTCCTGATCACTGACGAGTTTAACAAAATTGTCTCACTTGTCTCTTAAGGACAATATGAAATTCCAGTCACCTGTTCAGAAAACGGGTTTCACAGGATTGTGCTTTCAGATATTGCTCCTTCTGGATATGGTAGCCAGTTGCCTCATCGTTGTTTGTTTCTGTTCTCCCTTTCGTTTCCCTCAGGGTTATGCACAGTTTGCCTGCCTTGCTGTTTAGTCAGAAATCTCTTGCTATTTCTGAGCATTTGAGGAAGTATCTGCCTTAGACATTAATTTTGAGAAGGGGCATGAACAAACTATCACTGCCTCGTCCCTAGTATTTGCCACGTGTTACTTATGCTACATAGAACATGGTAAACACTAATTTTCCCTAATGAAGTTAAGGCTACAAGTCAAGGTTCAACAAGGGCCATTTGAAAAGCATTTGAGAGAAATCCCAGTTGCTTCAGTCTGTTTCATGTGAGGAAAAACTCACAATTAGCAGATTCTTTCCTTAAAGTATGCTTTGTGCTTTTGTGGTTCAGAGGTGCAGCAAAGATGCTCAAAGCAACAAGGTTTCCTTGCAATAGTAGATTGTAAGGATAGTGAACTGAAGAAACACCTTCATGAAAAAGGGGCCATTAAAAAGTACTTTTTACTGAAATGAACTTTTATACCGCAATTGCATTCTAGACGTGTAATGTGTTTGTCTTAGTATTTATTGGAAGGAACTTACCCAACGTGACATGGTGCAGAAAGGAAGCATTTCACTCTGCTCATTCTAATTTGTCATAGATTTTCTTGAATCCTGCAAGGCATTTGTACTGTAAGACAAACTATAAACCATGTTTATGCATGACAGGAGGAGCATCAGACATGGCCTGCTGAGTTTGGAAGAGGCAGACCTCTAGGGCAACAAGTCACAGTGCACAAATAAATGTTATGTTGATGCAGCAGCAGAATTTTAAACAAAAACAAATCCTCTGTGGGCTGTTTTCCTAATGATTAGCGCACACGCATGGAAGATGAGACCTTCACAGACCTTTATCAGGAGAATGAAAATTTATCAGTCCATTTTCACATTTTTTCCCTACGTTGTGCCATGACCTGTTTTTGTTCTGGACCCATGGGCTCTACCAGTCCTTCTCCCCTCTTCTGTTGTGCAAGCAGTAGTCCACCATGCAGCTTGAGTTGCTCAGAGACCTGGCCCGGTGTCAGCACAGCAGAACACTACAAACAGCAAGAAAGCAAATGCAGCATCTGTGGGGATAAAAAGGAAAGATGTCATGTTATCTGTCATCTTTTTATCTCTTTTTGTGAAATTTTTAACCTTACATCAGTCCTGACCAGTGTACAACAAGCAGATAGAAGGAAACAGAGTTTACTTTTGTTGTCTCGTCATCTTCTCTAGCTCTTCAACAATGTCTTACTGATCTGATGTGTGATTGCTGTTTCAGTATAGTCTATCGTAAGCTGCTGTCCTTCCCCGAATCCCTGATAGTTTGTAAGTGTAGGAAACCAACAGCACGCCACAGTAGAGAGTTCTGCTTTTGATTGCAGCGAGAGGTGATCGTGATCATCCTGCTGTGTCCTAGGAATGATTTTCAGAGTCCCCAAGTCCTAGGAATGTTTTTCAAGAGCTCTCAAGAAAGCTGACCCCTATGCTTCCGCATATCCCTGGAGGATAGTGAGTTCATTTTTGCAGAGATCAAAAGTGTTCCAGATGAAGAGGGTATACCGAGGGGTCCCTGGAAGTTCCTCATGGAAAATATCAAGGACTAGACCCCTTGAATTCATATATGAGTTGTGTAGAGTGTGAAGAGGTTGGAGCAGCCAGAGAGCGCGTTTGCCTCAGTAATTTTTTAGGTGGCCAGAAAACCCTTTACCTCTTCAACTACTTCCTCTTTAATAACAATTTGTTTTGGAATATAAATAAGATGTGGGCATGGCAAGTTTCCTAATATTCACCACCACCACCCTCTCTCTTTTTTCATCACATTTGTCATGTCCTGGCCCAAATACCTGTCTGATTTTCCAGATATATCAATTGGTCTAATAGAAGATCGTACCACTCCCTCTAGCTATGTTTCCCAAAGAGAGTTGCATACTACTTGTGTAATGGGTGTTAGAGTCTGTGTCACGAGGTGAATAGAGGGATGGTGTTGGTACAGATGAGCTTAGAGCCTAGTAAAACTGGTAGCACAAAAAAATCACTTGAGAAGTTTGGAAAACACCGGCCTAAATGTCTGAACAACATCTGTGGGAAAAGGGCTGCTTTTTCCAAGCTAGAAGTGGTTTGGAAGGAAAGCTGTGTTGTCATGTGAACAGGGCATGCAACATTAGCTCTATGAGCTGCTGTTTAATAGCTTGTGTTTATCATGCTTTTTAATTTGAATGACTGTGTTGCAAAAGATTCTGTTTGCACATGAGAAGTTATTGAAAACTGGGGAACAAATAATTCTGCATCCACTAAGTTTTTATTTTTGGGGGGATTGCATTTTGGAAAGTAGACTAAATTTCTAAGACCAAAATCTCTTGTTACTGTCTTATTATTACTGGAGAGACTGCTGTTCATGCACATCAAGGCAAATCAGAAGCTGTAGGAGATTTGACAAACTATTGATAAAGTTGACTGCCTCTTTCCCTCTTACATCTTTCTTCCTTTCTACTCTCTCCCTGCTTCTATGCCTTTCTCATTTTTTTTAGTTTGATTTTTCTCTCTCCTTTCTCCCTTTCTCATGCTCACATTAAATGATCTTTTCAGACAAGCATCACAGAAAAGCTGTTTTTTAGATTAACACAGACTGCTTTTTTATTGACTAGTCTGTAACAGCTAATGTGATTTGCACTTCTGTTTACCAACTTTCTATTATTAGACCCACCATATGACTAATATGCAGGTAACTATTAGTCACCAGTGGAGCTGCTAATTGTGTAGATTAATTAATCATTCCAATTGGATTTGTTGTCTCCAAACAGAGATGTGATTAAAGTAAGGAAAAGTCTCTGCCCGGCTTATCTTTTGAGAATGAGTGAGTTTAATATGATGTGCTACCTCATATAAATCAGATGCCTGATTATTAATGCTCAGATATCGCTCACAACATTGAAGTAGGAGGGCAACAGCTATTCCTGTCAATCCTCCTGCCATTAGTCATCATGCTGAACACTTCATCTCAGACAGTTCCCTGACTGTTGCCAAGGTGCTGGGCAGTACATTAACATTGCAGCAGTTCCTGGCCAGATTATTGGCAAGGTGGAGTGGCTGGTTTTTATAAAATGCCTCTTCTGCTGCTGGCACACATATCCTGTTCCTTTAACGCAGGAATCTGTTCTTCAGGCTTCTTAGCCCACACAACCTGCTCCAAGCTCTCTATGTCTAGCTGGAATCTAGCCAGGATCTCCTTCCTGTTTAGCAATACAAGAGGAGCAACGTGGTTATAGTCTTTGAAATTTGTTCAAAAGCAGGTTGAGAATCCAGGGCCAAAAACAAATGAAGGGTCTGTATGCCTCATTAATTAATCTCTTTTGTTATTGGTGCCTGTCCTGTAAAGTGTGAATGGCTGACAAGTGACAGAGAGCCATGGCTAAGCAGAAACAGAGATGTGCTCGTTTTAGTGCTGGAGTCAGACAGAGCGACATGTTCACTGTCTTCCAACCAAAATACCAGAGGCAAAGGCATTCTATAAGCTTTAAGTTTGGTTCAGTGACATTGCTTCTTATCAGGTTGTAAGCTGCTGCCAATCCCAACAGGCAAAAGGCAAAAAGAAAAAGCTGAGTGTGCATCAGCTGACATGGGCATTGCTCGGGAATAGTTCAACTTTTAAAAGCCTTTTATTATCAAGCTGTAACAAAGCTGCTTTGTACCATAAATACAAAGAAATGACCCACTTCCCCTCTCTGTCTCAGGTGGGTAAAAAAGTTCCTTTCTTCCTTGTTCACAGCACTCCCCAGGGCTCGCTCTTTTGTGTGGGAGGCAAGTTAGAAACCACTAACAAGGACAGAGAGGAAAGCCCTCTACCGTTCCGTGCATGGGTCATGTAGTTTATCACAGCAGATTCTGTCCTCACTGGCTTCCCTTCAGTCTCACTTGCGGGTATTTGCATCTCTCTTTGCTGATGCCTGTGGAAAGTAAAAATCCCTACTCTCAGTTCAGAAGTGCCCTTTAGCCGATAGTTGCTACAACAGTGGAGACTTGAGGTAGAAATCCCATGCAGTGTGCTTTGATAAACCCTTCCCACTGGATCAAGTATGTTGCGGATATGCTCAGTGCAAATGCAAGTAGGTCCTGACTTCCAGTAGCCAGAATTATGCTTTGAAGGCTGATACTCGGATCCCTGTCCATTTGTATCTGGCCTGGAGCTTTTTATTGATTTGCCTGTTAAAGCCAAAGTTGTGCAGAGCTGAGGGAAGGGGAAACCTGGCCTAAGTGTCAAGTTCCAACATTGTTCTGTCTGTTTTTAACCAAATGAAATACAGCGAACAGGATAATGTGTCCCAGGCACTGTCTAGTGATTTCCATTTCTCTTCCCCCAGTATTGAGTCTGTTGAACCTGTCCATAACCCTAGCTCATAGCTCTGACATGCCTTAGCTCCAGCAGCATGAGTGTCCTTTTGTCGTTCTTTGCAGTCCTTTTTGCTGACATACATCTTGATGTGCATCAGGCATGCTCCCTCCCAAAGTCAAAACAGCTGCATCTTAGAGAGAGGGAAAACCTTCAAAGAAAAAACAGTCAGACCCTCACTGTGGTCTATTGGTAGTAACAGATAATTAAGTCTAAAAGTTTCAACAGAGGGAAGACATTTATGGCCAGGCAAAACCCAACAGCGTTGTAGGATATGTCTTTTGTGTTACCCTGAATGCAACCCTGAGTCTAAGAACTGTGGTGGTGATTTGGTAAATGTTTACATTCTTTCAGTCTTAAAGGTAATCAGCCACACTGTGTTGATGGGAACCTAGAGGATATAAAAGAGTGAAATCAAACTGTATCAAGCCATTTGAACATAATCTTTCTTATCTCTGCAGGCATTTCTTCACCGGATCCGCCAGAATGCTGTGGACAAAGCTGAGAAGTACATAACAGAGGAGAATGTTAAGGTATTTCTTCTATCTGCCTCATTTTCTTGGTAGGGAAAATGATGTGTAATGAAAGGCTAGATTCAGGGATATGAATATCAAATATCCTCATGTCATATTGATGCTTATTATTAAACTGGTTCCCTAAGGAAGAGGCTCATGTTGACAATTTATCTGTGAGTCTGTTTGCTCATTCGTATAGCTGTCATATTCCAGCAATTTTTCATCCCACCAGCTAATTTCAGTAAAATTTTACAACAGTGTAGTGTTGTCAGAGATACTAACTTTTGGCAAGGTTTGTGAAATGGTGGGTAGAGGACAGAGAGGCCCTCTCAGTGTCTTTGAGAGGAAAGGCAGGGAATGCACAGCCCTTATCTATTTTGCTTGACAGTATTCAGTTAGCCAATTTGCATCTGCTGTCTTTTACAAATCTGAAATTGATAGAGCTTATGAGAAGGAAGCAGGAATATTCCTTTGTGTTCTACTGGGAAGGAATTTGGGTTCTTGTGGGAGGACTAAGTAACGGGAGACCCTTGCATAAGGAGGTTCCTGAATGAGTTTTGCACTGGAAAGAGACGTGGGACATAGAACACAGCTGTGAGGCACTAGCTTCTCTAGTGCCTATGGTCACAGGAGGCCTTGTTGGTTATTTTCATAAACACAAGCAACACTTTCTTGTAGTAATTTGGCTTAAACCCTCCTTGTACACATATGCATGTGAAACCTCTGTACACATATGCAAATAAACCCGGATGATCAGTGGGACAGGGAGCAGTTTGTTTGCCATTGGAGGCTTACTTATTGGGCTTGCTTTTGATCCTGTAGCTCCTAAATCAGCAGAAACTTTGCCCTTTACACTTGTGGGAGCAGGGCACAGCAATAGTAGGTATATCACACCAGCCAGTGCTACTGCAGCTGGCACGTGTTTCCCTAAGGCTGGTTCCTCCATTTCACATACTAGCATCACCTGAGTGTATAGAGATCCTAGCAGGGCTCTAGCCCCCATTTTTGCTATTCATTCTACAGGCTAGCAATACTGTAGTATCAACTGACTGGCATTAGCAAGACAGCTTGGCAGCTTTGTGGAGCTAAGCCTCTCGCTGTCTTCAAATTTGGAAGTCCCTGCTCCTCAGAAACTCACCATCTAGAGTCTGAAGTAAGTTTGGGGGTGGCTGAAGAAAAAGTAGACAAGTGATTAGTGACAATAGATCTCGTGTGCAGAGAAGTGTGCAAAAAGCAAGCTCTGCACGGGAAATAAACCTACACAACCATTTGCCAATTTGATGAACAGCTGCAGATGTTGATGAAAGTTATTATTCTATCATTATTCATATATCATCAAAATGAATATTAATTATGACTGCCACATAATCAGATGCAGTGCCCACAAAGCCTGTGCAGAAGAATCCGTATTTTCTCTGCTGATTTAAATGTACTTGTATTTGAAGTTTCATCACATTCCTCAGGGGAAGTACAACTTCATTTTTGTGTCATTCTTGAAGTGCCTGGGGGGTCTTTTTGAGGCCACTGTGAGACCTCATTTATTCTTATTATTACAATACCCAGCTTTCAATAACAGAGCTTCTCCTCAGTAATAAAGGGCCTATGCCTACTGCTGGTGAAATAGAATCACAAAGGCACAGTTTCCCTGATCAGAGTCAATATTATCTCCCCCTCCCGTCCCCCTTCCGCCCCTACCCCAAATAATTTCATTGTCTTTCCTGCAGTTGAAAGATATTTGTTCTTTCTTTCCCTCTCCTTTCTGCCTCCTTGCTGCTTAGAGGCAGGGCAAGCAAGGTGGTGGTAGGACTTCTGATAACTCTGCCTGCTAATATTATGTATCTTGAGTCACCAGAGAGCTGTGAGGTGGCTGGCAGCAACAAGGATGGTAGCAGAGACTGTATAAATGGTTTGGCAGCTTATGTAAGGAAAAGCCTGTCTTTTCCTCTCTTTCTTCATGCAGCAGAAACGTCTAGAGGAAAATACAGGGTATTCTGGCAGTCACTCACCTCTGAGCAAAAGGAAAGAAAGTGCTTTTTAGGATAATTTGGGTTATTGCTCCCAGTATTATTTTTGCAGGTTTCTCCTACTGCTGGTGCTAAGCACTGGAGATTTCAGTAATCTTTGGCCACTGTATCCCCTTCCAGAAAGGCCACATTGAGTGTCCTGTGCCAGGCCCAGATTTTACAAGTACTCCAGTGACTAACAGCGGCAGCAACATCATAAAAAAACATTTTTAGTTTATTCGCTGCCTCATGTGGGAATAACTCTATTGATATATTAGTATTATGCTACATTCACAGCAGGGCACTAATGTTGTTTTACTGATACAGTAGATTGAAGGCAGTACAATTTGAGGGTGTACACGAGCTGCCAGACATAGATCCTCGTATAAGGCTTATAAATGGTAACTGCGTATTGGATATAGAAGCACATGCAGTCAAGGTCTCTCTGCTGCCTTGATTTTCAAGTGACTCATCTGCGAATACTACTGCAAGCAGAGCTCTACTGACCACCATGGAATTCATTAGATTACACAGATATTCCTTGGATCAAAAAATACCCTCTGAAGACTGCTCCTGAAGGACAAAATCATCCCTGACAGATGTTTTCCTCTTCCTTGTTAATCCCCTTTTGGCACAGCTTCTGGCAAAGCCATGCAGACAGAGGCTACTGTGTCATCACATCAGTTTCAGCCATGTGACAGAACCGTCGTACGCTCCGCTTGAATTAGCGCAGGAAGTTTTCTGGAAGCAATCAAATGGTCCTAGCTCCCTGTCCTTTATTTTGGTTCAGAGCCCATCAGTGCAAATTCAGTGTGTTGGAATCTTTTTATTTATTCAGAGCCAGAAGGGAGCTATGAGGCACAAGTATGCATTAATGATGGTGCATACTACCGTATCTCAGTATTCCTGAAGTGAGAGGGGAGCAAAGACAAGGAAGATGCAACAGACTCTGCTCTGCACATACAGCCAGCTTGCAAGAGGAGTTTGAGAGAAATGCTCTGCCCATCCTTGAATAACAGAAGGTATAGAGTTGAACCTGGGTACATGCAGAGAGGAAGGCTCCTTGAATTCCTGATCTTGTCTGCCCCTGCAAAACCAGAAAGAAACTGGTTTTAAACCATGAATTGAGGTTTCATTCCTGTCTCTAATGATTAGACTTAATTTACAGGTTATTGTTTTTCTGAATTACTGCCACATCACCAGCCACCAGGCTGAATCAGTGTCACATCTGGTGAATAAATTCCACTGCATGAAGTTTAAAAGCTTAGTGTTACGGTAAGGTGCTTTGGGAAGTATTGTAAGATGTTAGTCTCGGTCACTTCACATACCGACTGCCAGGAAGATGAAGGCTGGCTCTGTCAGGCAGCATGCTTTGGGGTTCAGAGGAGCATCACCCACTCACTGTGCAAGACCTGGGAGGCTGCTTCCAACATGAAAGCTGGTTTGACTACACTACAGATCGTCTCTTTGCAAGTGGCATAGTTAAAGCAAAGTGACAGAAAACGTTGTCTGCAATATGTATGTCACTGCAGACTCCACTATTTACTCTGCCCATTCAGGCTTTCCTCCAGGGGCTGTCAATACTAATGGCTGTGTCACCAGGCATCAGGACTTCTCCCTCCCCCTGTGTAGGTAGCATTCCATCTCGTATATGTGTACTCACACTTTCTTCTCACATTTTGTATGAAAAAGATTAAGACTTAAAAAGCTGTGGTGGGTTGACCCTGGCTGGACGCCAGGTGCCCACCAAAGCTGCTCTATCACTCCCCTCCTCAGCTGGACAAGGGAGAGAAAATGTAACGAAAGGCTCGTGGATCAAGATAAGGATGGGGAGATCCCTCAGCAGTTACAGTCACGGGCAAAACAGACTCAACTTGGGGAAATTAGTTTAATTTATTACCAATCAAATCAGAGTATGGTAATGAGAAATAAAACCAAATCTTAAAACACCTTCCCCCCGCCCCTCCCTTCTTCCCGGGCTCAACTTCACTCCCAACTTTCTCTATCTCCTCCCCCACCAGTGGCACAGGGGGACGGGGAATGGGGGTTGTGGTCAGTTCATCACACATTGTCGCTGCTGCTCCTTCCTCCCCAGGGGAAGGACCCCTCACACTCTTCCCCTGCTCCAGCGTGGGGTCCCTCCCACAGGAGACAGTCCTCCACGAACTTCTCCAACCTGAGTCCTTCCTCTGTGGGCTGCAGTTCTTCACGAACTGCTCCAGCGTGGGTCCCTTCCACGGGGTGCAGTCCTTCAGGAACAGAGTGCTCAAGCGTGGGTCCCCCACGGGGTCACAAGTCCTGCCAGCAAACCCGCTCCAGTGTGGGCTCCTCTCTCTCCACGGCTCCACAGGTCCTGCCAGGAGGCTGCTCCAGCGCGGGCTTCCCACGGGGTCGCAGCCTCCTTCGGGCATCCACCTGCTCTGGCGTGGGGTCCTCCACGTGGGCTGCAGGTGGATATCTGCTCCACTGTGGACCTCCATGGGCTGCAGGGGGCTGGCCTGCCTCACCACGGTCTTCGCCACGGGCTGCTGGGGAATCTCTGCTCCGGTGCCTGGAGCACCTCCTCCCACCACACTGACCTTGGAGTCTGCAGAGTTGTTTCTCTCACGTAATCTCACTCCTCTCTTCAGCTGCAGTTGCACAGGTTTTTTTTCCCCTTTCTTAAATATGTTACCCCAGAGGCGCTACCACCGTCGCTGATGGGCTCGGCCTTGGCCAGCTGTGGGTCCGTCTTAGACATGGGGGAAGCTTCTAGCAGCTTCTCACAGAAGCCACCCCTGTAGCCCCCCTGCTACCAAAACCTTGCCACGCAATCCCAATACAAATGCTTATGTGTTTATAGCAGCTTTCACCCTGGCAGTTTATTCCCCTTAGCACATGTATATTCAAATCACTAGGGATCATTTAGCTGTGAGATTGCACAATTACCTTTTAGTACATGTCTAAACTAGGGGCCTTTATCCTATTACATACACCTTTTAGAACCACTGAGATCAGTGAAAGGGAACTCTAAAATGCTGCTCTTGTGGTTTCCAAGTGTTTTACACTGTTCTGTACTCCTGTCAGTGAAATGCTAGATCCCACGTGGCAGAGATTTGGTCTCTTATTTACAGGTACATCTTTGTGTGAGATAGCTTCAAGTCCGTTTCTTCCAGAAAGTGATTTCTAATGCATGGGAAGGAAAGGCAAATGACTTCCTGCTTCTATCTCCTGCAAAGTGTGTTTGGTCCTTGTGATTCCATTCACCTGGTTGGTCCCATAGAAAATCTTCTCTAGACTTGAAAGAGGTTGCTCATATTCATCATGCTCAGATATCTGGAAAGATAACCTTCATTTACAGCAGGTACTTCAGTAGCAATAAAGATTTCCATAGGGGGCCAGGAAAGGGGCAAATACAGTGTAATTCATTCTGTACAAGTCCCTGTCAGTGCTTTAGATCCTATCACAGCAAGTCTAGAGCCACAATATTTTGGTGCTACTACTTTAACAAAACACTCTCAGATCTATTAACAGCTAGCAATGTTTTTCTCTTTATATTTCAGATCTTATTTTCTAACATCGAAGACATTCTTGGTGTTCACAAGGAGTTCCTGGCTGCCCTGGAATTTTGTTTACAACCAGAACCTCAGTCTCAGCATGAACTGGGAAATGTTTTCTTAAAATTTGTAAGTACAATGACTTAATGCTATCTGAAAATGCAGTTTCCTGTCATAAGCTCCCATGCCCCTTAACTAGCCCTAATCTCTAAGGCTTGTGGCAATACTATGACAATGTGTGTCTTGTATGAAAGTTGTAGGTAGGGTGGGAAAAAAACTTGTGAATGAGGTTAGAACAATGGAAACCACATCAAACTCAGCTAAACAACGAGGTATTTTTGGAAACTCTTCCTTTTCCCCTTGAATGTTTTTTTTTCTCACCCAGCTGATCACATTTTACTGCTCAGAATTTGTCTGCTTTGGTTCCAAATGTTTCAAAAAAGCAGCACAATTTCAAGTAAATGAATAATTTTTGTGTGTATTTTAAAATTTTTAAAAATTGAAACCCTCAAAGATCAAAATTAAAAACAAAGAACAATACATCATTTACAGTAGTTAGTGTCTGTGCATACATTTATCCTTCAGTAAATGAAAGGTAGTGTGAGATGGCTTATCTTGCTGAAATGCAGCACAAGTTACAACATGCAGCCTTTTACCATGGAATAAATGAGTACCTGCATTCTGTAGCTCGAAAGTAAATAAAATTTGGCTTTTGGACTCATAATGCTAGCTCAAGAATGCCAGAGATACAAAATGCGAAGTAGTCATATGATAGAAATTCACTCTGCCAGTTCCAGGTTGTTTAGAACGTTTTGACAAGTTACATTTGTGTCATCTGACTTTATGCCTGATAGCTGTATTACTTGATGTCCTACTACATCCATAATATGATCATGTGTGCCAACCTGATCCAGTCAGATTGGTACTGCTAGGTGATCCAGGAAAGCACAGACCCATACTAAGGATCGTGCAATTGCAGCTTATGATCCTACCATTGCTTCTCTCATTGTAATTTGTTTCTTGTACTGTGAAATTCTTCCTGTGGTAGATTTTTGTTTTGTTTTGTTTTTTTAACTTGGTCCGATTTTCAATCATGTATGTGTGCCGTCTTCTGACTAATATGTATATAGAGCATGCTGTATATGCAAGATCAGTTATTATATACACCTAGTTACAAGCTGGACTCATTTAAATGCAAAGTTACCTAATTTACATGTATAATAATTTGAAGTTGCACATTTTTTTTCACTTGGAGCAGCACTCCCGAGATGTTTGAAAATTAGAAAGCATGTATATAATAGCCATTTCTTCAAATTCTTATTAACTGCATTAAGCCACAGGCCAACTTCCTATCAAAATATATTCTATTACGCTTTCATAATCAAAATCCATGCTTTCACAGTTCATCAGGTTTGAGCGGACAGCAATTATACAGCCATTCATTATTCATAGAGGTTTATGAACTACCCCCCCCCCCTTGTTTAAGTTTTAAGTTTTATTTATGCTGTGACAATTATTAAAATAGTGTCGGAAAGTGTTATATTGAGACCATGCCCAAAAATTGTATCAGATGTGAGGACTGACTGTCAGCTGCTGAAAAACATACTGGTGAACTTAGTTAAAGCCTTGAATACCACTAGAATCATTGCCTACCAAAAAGATGTGCTGTACTAATATATTATTCATTAGCGAGGGTATCAAAATTAGAGGGCTTTTGAGTGATGCTGTCAAATTGTTCACTGTGTTTCAGAGTGGCACTGAATAACCAGGAATGTTAACATCCTGTCATTTGACTGAATTCAAGCCTGGTGTATGTAGTCATTGGTAGTGTTTTCTTGTATATGAACATATAATTTTGTAACTTTATTACTGTTAAATTTAATAATTATGTAATGTTCCATATTTATCAAACATGCAACAATACAGGAATTATGAAACTGTAATGCATAGGGATGAGTGCTGGTGAGAATTTGTCTTCTGATAGAGGCAGTTTGACTGAGATCAGCTTACATTGTTGTCTGTGGAGTGCATTGCAAATAACGTGTACATCAACCGTTTCATGATCCCCTACGGAAGAAGCAGCTTATGCGGAAGGAAGTAAAACATATATTTGATTCAGAATACATAGAAAAAGCTGGTCTCATCCATAAGTACCTTAAGGAAATTTAGGAATACCATTAGGAGCATTGTGGTACCTTAAGTCTGAGTAAGGAACAGTCAACAGAAGATTATCAAGAGAGGAGGAAATAATCTGTCCTTGCATGCAGATTGTGCCTAGGTTTTAGAAGACAAGCTTCACTGTGGGTATTTGGGAGTGAGGGAGGTGTGGGATTTGTGCCCTGTCACAGTAAAGGCTTCCATAGTGAGTCTCCAGCAAGTGACAGGGAGATGCCAGTGGCAACTGTGGTTCAGAGCTAGTATTCGGTTCCTTTCTGCTCAGGCTTCCAAAGCTCCATTTCCCTAATTGGGGCTGTTCTGATGAAGCAGAGGCATTCATAAAACCCTTGTGCCTCAGAAACAGTACTCCTGAAGGTGTTTCCATGGTGCTGAAACCAGGTGGGTTTTTTTTAAATGGTGTACAGTATTTTGCCACCACAAGAAGCCCTTGCAGCACACTTGAGGTTTCCTGGAGAAAAATCCAGCCGTTCTTTTCCAGTGATGCACTCCTGCAACATGGCTGAGGAGCTTTTTTCAGAGTGCACATTGTTAGCCAGTTTACCCAGGGAAAACATGGGTAACATATTTGTTTGGCCTTTCATTTTGGGTAAGGTTCTCTTGTTGTTGCAATGTGCTTAGAAGAAGTGCTAGGAAGAACACCCTTAGTGCTGCTTTCTCATTATCATCAAATCACGGTGTATCCTCAGGGGAGTTTGCAGTGAGGAAGTGATATAAGGCCTGTGAATCTTGAATGTATCAGTGTATCTTCTATCATGATCACCTGGCAAGGTCATTCTTAGTCCTGATTATGAACCCAGTCCTTGTCAGCAGCCAGATATTATCACAGGTGCTTTTCTTCAAAAACTCAATGTTAAAAACGATCATAAATTTGGTGAATAACTTCAGAATTCTTGAAGCGCTGTTTTTTCCAGACACTGCATTTCTTAGTGGTGCATGTTTTCTGTAAGTTTCCTTGTATCATATATCCTTGATAGAGATCCCCAGATTCCCCATGTGGAGTTCCACCAGACTGCAGTGTTTGGGTCCTGTTCGTGAGATCTGTGTATCCTAAATATCTTCTAATCTATGTAGGCCTGACTCTTTTCCTGGTTTACCTTGGCCTAGAAGAGCCTCACTCAACAACAGTCCACCGATTTTCAGAAACAGGACACCGCTTTTAGTTGTTATCAGCATCTAGGATCAGAGTTGATTCATTTGTAATAAAGCTAGGGTATTCTCCCCTGGATGTCCAGCTCAGAAGGATTCAGATCTTGAGTAACACCTGAAGCAAGCAAGAAGATTTTGCAAGGGTTCCAAAAGAGCAATTATTGCACATTAACTTTTCGAAGTATTTTAACAGATGAGGAAATGCACTTGCTCTGATATTCAGGTGTGAAAAATTATTTTACTTCAGAAGACAGATATTGTTTGCCCTACTGTACTCCATTTGATCAGATGATCATGAGAAGTTCATTGTCTGATGCTAGGTGCTAGCATTCCTTCTGGAGTTGTAGTTCGGTATGACCATAGCAGACAGTAAAGAACAAGCTTAAACATTAATTCAAAATCAAATCTGCAGCCTTAAACAAAATGGCACATAGAACAAGTCTTTAACATCAAAGAGAGCATATACACTGAACTTGGAATAATTGCACCTCATCAGCATAGGCTCTTTTTTGCAGGTCATGAATGCGTATGACTGTGTGCAGAGCAGAAGGGCAGTGAATTGACAGATGCTTCATTTCTGATATTGCCATATTGCTAGAGGTTTGGTGATATAATAGCTAGAAACTTGTTCGAGGGAAAGGTGTTTTCTTCTCATTTTTAGGAGCAATGTTGCATGAGTGATCAGTTTTACTGTCGAAGTCATCAGGGATCTTGTTTTCTTGAGAATTGTATCTTCTGTTTTGTTTAGGTTTTTCATGTTGACAAAATTGGTTTCAGCCTGCTTTGAAACAAGAAAATGCCATGCCTTGTTAAAAATATGTCCAAATAAAATTGTTACAATTTTCCAAATGTCATATTTGCTTTTTCTAGTCAAAACTATTTTCATATTTGCACTAATTTGTGGGCAGTTCTAATGGACCCAAAATAACATATTTGGAGAATAAACTGTTGGTTAAGGATTTATTTTAACCAAAGTAAGAACAGTATAGACTTATTTCTGTCACCAAAATCAGAAGGTCTAGCTGTGTATCCAGCAGATTTGCTGAGCAAGAAGGTGGCATTTTTATGTGGTCACACCTCTGACCATAATTGCACTTTAATATAGAGTAACTGCAGGTTCAGAATTCCTGGGCTAACATCTGTAATTATGTAACTGATAATTTCCTCACCAGGAGATGGGAGAGTCCAGTACTGAATGTCACCCAGAGAGGAAATTAAACACTTCAGACACTGAGTAATTTAAAACATAGTTCTCATATTTGTGGGTCTCATGCATGAAGGACAGCTGGAAAAGACTTGATGAAAGCACTCTGGTGTGTGTATAATTACTGTACTGACTTGAGCTTTAGCAAAGAAATTTTGTCATGATCTAAATATAACCTCCCAAAACTCCAGACACTCAAAGCTGCAGTCAGAAACCTGAGCAATGACATTTTGTGTGCATTGATGTAACGGATGCTGTTGTGTTAATGGTTACTATTTTTAGTTTCAAGCATGCTGCTTGTGTGCATCCAGGGAGTTGAGAAGAAGTGACAGGAGGAAATGTCGGAGAAACTCATATATCTGTCTTCTCATTCTGTAACTCTCCAGTTTTTATGGTTGAAAACAATCCCATGCCTCTCAGTTGCCTCTTTTCTATTGTGCTATGGACCCAGCCCTGCCTTTTCCTCCATCTGGTGGTCAGAAGCCTTTGTTTCTTTTCAGCTTCCCAGTATTAAACTCCAGTACTAATATGAACAGCTGTAGATGAAGGATAAAAGTCTTGAACATCTGCATTCCAGCTCTCTGCACCATACTCTTTGTGGCTGTTGTTTTATTTGCTTTGTACCGTTGTTGTTGTGTTTGGACATACATCTATTTATTCTCAATGCTTCCTTTGGAAGTACAAGGAGGGAAAAAAAATTTCATCAGATTAGTGATAAACCAAACCCCCAAAGCATTTTACAGTCTCTGAGCATGTACATCTAGCCATTGAGCATCTGACCAGAATGTCAAATTCTCCTAAACTAATATTAACACAATTTCTTTTCCATGTGACAATAGTGAAGGGAACGCCCAGTTAGTGCAGCTATATTCCCATGGATTCATGTTACTTAACTCCCCTCAGTTGGCAGTAGTTTTTTGTTTGGATCGCTATGAACTGTCTTAAAAGTACCTAGATGCTGCAGATATCTTCAGCTAACACAAGAAGCTCTACATCTCTGAAGAGTGCTAGGAGTCCAATCAAAACTCAAAAAAAATTAACTTCCTAGTTCTGGGGAGATGAAAAGGTTCAGATAGAATGTTTTCAGGCCAGGTTTCTAAATAGAAAATTAATGATGTGAATGCCACAACAAACTCTGGAGGGCATTGTCTACATGGCATGGTGCCCTGAGATGCCAGCTTTGGAAGGCCTCGCATATTACCCCTGGCAGAGTGCCACGCTAATGCATCTGAATTACTTTTGATATGCAAAGTAGCTTGTCTGAGTGCCTCTGCATGGCACTGCATTGTGGCATAGAAGCCGACCTGAACCAGGAAAGAAAGTACTATTGTGAGAAGCACCCAAAAAATGATGGGTCTTTTTGGCTTCTGAATCATTTAACCTGGCTAAAGCCTAATACCGGCTAAAGCCTTGACCCCCCTTTTTATTCCAGTGAATGCAATACTGGAATCTTGTAACGTAGCTGCTGAAAGTTCAACCCTTCCCAACAGCCTTGCAAGGATCAACTCGCTCCTTGCCTGATCTGCTCAGGCATGGAAATAGTTGTTACTGCTTCTTTTGTGAATCATTTCAGTGTTTCCAGATATCTGATGTTTGCAGTGGGTTCAGCATCTCTGATCATTTTAGTTAGAAGAAGTTGCACTGTGTTTGATTCTGGCGATCAGTAAAGCAGAACTTGTTGCTGCCAGCTGACCCTTGTTTCTTAACAGGGGATTTCATTCCACTGCATGTGCTGGTGGGTGTGACATGTTCCAGTGTAAGTACCTCAATCTAGCTGTGAAGCTACCTTTCCCTTCCTTTAATTTCTGTAATATGTTGGTTATTTCACATGTATTTGATGAAATTTTTCTATTTAGGGAAACTGTTATGGACAGCTGACCCACTGTTTAGTGTTGCATCAAAATAGTGAAGTCTGCTGCTTGTTTCAGAACACAAAGTGAACCAGCCAACTTAGTGGGGGTTCCCTCTCAGCCCTGAAAGGCAGGGGCTTTCCAGCTGGTTGCTTTGTGTTATAGTTCCCCTCCAGATCTCTGAGCTTCTTCCAGGCCTTGGTTCTTCCCAGGCACCTCTGTTTCTTCCTCCTGCAGGAGTGGTCAGCACAGCTCAGAAATGTCAGCCCACTTGCTCCTGGCTACTCTGCTGCAATATCCTGACACATGTGCAAGTATCCCTGAGATAGCAAAATCCATTCTTTCAGTAAAGAGTATATTATTTCAGTGATGCGTTCAGAGGAAAAGTGCGGGAAGTCTCTTTGCTCAGAAAGCTGATGTTAACTTGCAACAGAGTAAGTTAGGAACTAGTGGAACACCTCTATACATTATTCACATTAGAAGAGTATCACATGCTTCATGTAAACTGCAACCCTAATGCCACTCTGAGTGCACACCCCTTTGTAAAGAATTTGGTATCAGACTGTGACAAAATAGTCATTCCAGTTTTGTCTGAGTCAATAAGTTACTATGTTTTTCCTTGCAGAAAGACAAATTCTTTGTGTACGAGGAGTATTGTAGCAACCACGAGAAAGCACTCAGACTGCTGATGGAATTGAACAAGATCCCAACAGTGAGAACATTCCTCCTGGTAAGCACCTTCTCTAGCACTCTTGACTTAATGATCTGGCTTTGCACTGTACTCATAATAACCCTTTGGTATCCCAGGAACGCCAGGCATTTTGCAGATATTACCCATTCCAGGTATGCAGCACTCAGGGTGGATAGGTATTGAAATCACTGATGAGTTCAGGCACAGAACTAAGCACAGCTCAGGTATGAGTGATTTCAGTGGAAACAGGGAAGTTTTTTTGTGGTTTTTAAAAAGAAGCAACAGAAAATTCGAGCAAAGATTGTGAAAGGAGTAATGCAATAAGTCAGCAGCAGGGCTGTGACTAGTTCCCAGTGGGTCTGATTCCCTGCTCAGTTCTCTGACCAATTCACCATCTGCAGACCCACCAGAAAAATGTGGCCTGCTTCTGACACCCTTTTCCCCATGAGCCCAGTTGTGGGCAAGAAATGTAGTCTGGATGAATTCTTTTGACTGCGTCATTGCCGCTTGTATCAAAAATGACCCAACTCTCCATACAACCCATGATGTATTAGTATCTATGTTGGGAGGAACTGTGGCATACAGCTTTCAAATGCCTCTATAGAGGCTGAGCTGGGAGGAAAAACAACCAGTAGACAGTGCCTTCTGCCCAACATTCCTTATTTTTCTTTCTTTTCTGGATGTTTCTCCTCCTAGCCTTCACCCCAATTATGCTTAATTTTTGGGTGTCTTGTTTTCCTGGCCATGGATGCATGGCATTTGGAATGGGGTTGGCATGTAGGTGAGGGACTAATTCCTTAGCTTTTTTTCTTAGTAAATGCTATGACGTAAAAGAAAGGGTGTCTTTTTGCAAAGGACCTGCTCTTCTTTCTGCTCTTCTTTCTGCTCTTCTTTCTGCTCTTCTTTCTGCTCTTCTTTCTGCTCTTCTTTCTGCTCTTCTTTCTGCTCTTCTTTCTGCTCTTCTTTCTGCTCTTCTTTCTGCTCTTCTTTCTGCTCTTCTTTCTGCTCTTCTTTCTCCTTTCTGCCAAAGGTCTGCTCTTTCCCAATATAGTACAGCAAAAGAAAACTTCTGCATAAATGTCTGTCACAAGCAGGGCCAGAGCATTCTTTTAGCCACAAAATATAGGCCTCGGAGGGAGCGGCAAGGACAAGCACTCATGCTATTGGGTAGTCAGAATCTCTTTCTCATGTCTGAGTTTTAATGAACCTTGTTAAACCATTAGTTTGAGTCACCAAATGACCCTTTCCCTGTTCGTGAGTTCCTCTGGGTGCTTCCGTTGAGGAAAACTAATGAGAAAGAGGAGAGACAAAAGTGCATGTAAACACCATCCTTCCCAACATTCAGAGCGTTCTACACTTCCACTGGATTGGCAAAAGCCTCCTGTCTGCATTACCGGCAGCAGCTGGCAAACTGATTATGAGGCACATAAAAGATGTCACACTGTCTGCTGTGGCTTGCTGCAGCACCTGAATCCAAGAGACTTTTAAAAAAGCAGTAAATATGGAAGGCTACACTGAAGTGTCTACTTTGCTGTGGCTGCTGTAATTTCTTCCAGGCCTCCCTTCTCTTCTCCACTGCCTCCTAAAGCCAATGCTATAATGCCACCATGCAGAGAAAGCTGCATTAAAATACAAAGCTTTGCTTGTGAGGATAGATTTGGCCCGATTGCCCCCTCGCAGCTGCTGAAATATAGAATGTGGGAATGTGTTTGAAAAATCAGTAAGTGTTAAAGGGCAGTTTTGAGCCCAGAGCTAGAGAGGGCTGAAAGAAGAGACGGGAAGGACTGAATCACTCGAGACTTGGAAAATTGGACAGGGAGCATTGTGAGCTGGTAGCCAACGCTACAGATCTAGAATAGCCTGGGGAAGGGTTATTTTACAGATGATTGTCTGTAAAAATACCAGTTAGGACTAATGAGATTTATATATGATGTCCGTGAACATTCCTTGAAGAGGAAGATTGTTGAACTACAGCCAAAAACCCACTAAATTTCAGAGTGTGTCTAAGTCACAGCACACATTTCACAGGGGAAAATGTTGTCAGTGATGCCCCAAAGCAAGCACGTCTTGGCTGAACTGAATTTAAACTTCAGCTTCTGTTGACAGGACAGGTTTGCAACTGGGGTGATTTTTGGAGCAAAGTTGCCCAGATTTATGGTTGAACATAGGAGCGTAGACTAGTTTATCTGAAGTAGATTTGAAGTCCATCTGAGTCCACAACCTGTCTCTGGCAGCAGCCAATAACAGAATCTTCAGGGAAGTGTATGAAGAGCTTACGGTAGGTCGGTATTTGTTTATCACACAGAGATTACAGATTATTGTGACAAAATAAGGACAGGTCAAGGACTATAGATTTTTTTTTTTTTTTTTTTTCCCCGATGCCATGCCCAATTCTTATACTCCCCTTCCATGTCAATCCTGAGAAATGAATTTCCATAATCTACTGAGAAGTTGAGCATCACTTGTTTTGAGGTAGTGTGCGCAAATTTATCTGTGAAATGATTCTTTTGGAATGCAGGGCCCCTCCAAATTTGTGTGAGTATTGCAAAGGTTGATCAGTTGCTGCTTCTGTTCCTCAACCTAAAGTCTATTTGGACTTGGATTTCTTTGGTGTATTGGTCCAATGCTTGTCCCCTTCCTTACTGTGTTTAAACAACACTGGGAGAGTAGTAATTTTTCTAGGTAGAGAAATGCCCTTCACCTTCTTTCTGTTTGGAAGTCACAGAGCTTCACAAAATTAATGCCGAAACCCAATTTTTTTTTTTTTAATGAGCATCAGAATTAATGAAACCTGATTTCCTTAAATTTCATTGCCTCTTGCACCTACTACCTACAAGGTAGCCTTGCCTGCATGTCACATAGCTTTTTTTTTTTTTCTGGGCAAGCAGCAACATGTGCTGTGAGACTGGTTGAGAGCTACATGTGTGCTAGTTAGCCAGCCAATGCACCCATGCTGTTTGTCCAGCTGTGCTTAGACATAGTGTTTTGCCAGAGAATTGGTGGATGTAATACAGATGACTCATTTATTTCAATTCTACTTCGATTTCCTTCAGGCATAAGGATTGGACTAGAGTACATGATTACTAGTTAGTAAGCTTTATTTTAGCCTTCAAGAGTTTTCTGGACCAACAGTGCAAATTTTGCATACTGAACGAAGACAAATGGTCGTATCAATTGTGGGGTTAGGCTGGATTCTTTTACGTAATGGTGCATCTAGGTTTGCTGATTGTCATCGTATTGTTATGACACTTTTTGAGTCACCAACTGTATAATATTTCTCTGGGAAGATACCTTTCTACACAGCCACTGTTCTCCACAGCAAATTCTCTTTTCCTGATGCACAAAGAACTTTGCAGGCTTGATGGCTGTATTTCAGTGGTGAATGAAGTCCCATTTCCTGTATCTTAGGTGTGGCAAAGTGCTTTCTGACCATAATACATGTTATAAGAATACAAAATCATGTCAAAGAGCATCTGAAAGCTTTGTGTCTGAGGTAACATTTGTTTCCTTTTTTGATTATAGGGTTGCATGCTTTTGGGAGGCAGAAAGACGACAGACATTCCACTAGAGGGTTATCTGCTGACTCCAATTCAGAGAATTTGCAAATATCCACTCCTGCTTAAGGTAAACCAAAGAAAGTATTTCTTCAGATGGTTCTTTTATTCTTGGAGTGTTTCTGCAATTTTTTAGTCCTGACTTCTGTTGTCGCTACTGCCTTCCTGGTTTGCACTTCTAAAAGTTGGATCCTCTCTGAAGAAAATGGCTTTTTATGGGTACAGTCAGAAAGCTGGCTGATGCTGACAGGCTGCTAAATCTTGTAATGGTGTGGGTAGACCAGGCAGGGTAACTTACTGACTAACTAATGCCTTTTGGCTTTAGTTCTCTTTAGATGTTTACTAAGACTTGTGAGTGCTATTTTAGCTGCTTCCTGAAAAGCTGTGTTCAGATAGAATTCTATCAGTGTTTTGAGGGACTGGATGGCTCTGGGGACTAGGAATGGGATACATCTTTCGTCACGAGGTCTCCAGTTTGAGTGTGTTCAGGTCAGTAATGATCAAAATCCTGTATCATCTGACAGCTGTTTGGCAGCTTGTTTGAAAACTGTTTGGTTGTCTCAGATGAGTTCCCAATGGACAGATGTCATTGCAGAAATGACTACTGCAATAGGCACTAATTGGCCCCCTTGCTAGTATTCTTACTGTAGGAGCTAAAGAATAAAAGACCTAAAAAGAGCTAACTTGCCTCTCATCCCTCCAGGTCAGGGCTGGGTCACATGCCTGTTGGGGACAAGGAGAGGGAAAAGGCGTAATCAGTTTCTGGGAGAGCTTGCATCACTGGTGGCCTTGGAGCTGCGCTGTGGCTAACAGCCATCAATCTTCAGTGATGTCAGTCTCTTTCTCAATCAGCGTAACATTACATTTACTAAAAGAAAATTAAATAATAAAAAATGTAAGAAGAAATTGCCTCATATTTTGAAAGAAAGGTCCCTTCCTGGGTTGTGGTAGAAAGTAAGAATTCTGTGACGAGCTGGTGCTCTTGGTCACACACGGCACAGCTGACCACATGAGTCAACTGTATGTCATGTAAAGCTATTGCAGGGCTCTGTCCATACATTCAGCATGAATAAGGGTGTCGTGGTTTAACCCCAGCTGGCAACTAAGCCCCACACAGCCGCTCACTCACTCCCCACGCAGTGGGATGGGGGAGAGAATCAAAAGAGTAAAAGTGAGAAAACTGGTGGGTCGAGATAAAGACAGTTTAATAGGTAAAGCAAAAGCCACGTACGCAAGCAAAGCAAAACAAGGCATTCATTCACTCCTTCCCATGGGCAGGCAGGTGTTCAGCCATGTCCAGGAAAGCAGGGCTCCATCACGCCTAACAGTGACTTGGGAAGACAAACGCCATCACTCCAAACATCCCCCCCCTTGCCCCTTCTTCCCCCAGCTTTATATGCTGAGCATGACGCCATATGGTGTGGAATGTCCCTTTGGTCAGTTGGGGTCAGCTGTCCCAGCTGTGTCCCCTCCCAGCTTCTTGTGCCCCCCCAGCCTGCTCGCTGGTGGGGTGGGGTGAGGAGCAGAAAAGGCCTTGACTGTGTGTAAGCACTGCTCAGCAATAAGAAAAACATCCCTGTGTTATCAGCACTGTTTCCAGCACAAATCCAAAACACAGCCCCATACTAGCTACTGTGAAGAAAATCAACTCTATCCCAGCCAAAACCAGCACATTCTCCACCCCTTATTCCATACCATTTACGTCATGCTCAGGTCCCACACTATCCAATACAACCTCATTAACCACCACCCCGCTTCCCGTCCTTTGGTGTAATAAACAGATAACATTCCCTTAGTCTTTGGACCACCCTTGTAAAACGTCCACAAAATGTCCATTGAGTTCATTTAGTCCATGACTTTGGGCTCCATCTGTGTTGGTGGTCACTCAGGACAGGAGAGGTGGTGTGTTGCATGGAGTTACTGGGCACCTAAGCCAGCTGAGGTCGGGTCACTGCTGCACTTGCACTGCTTCTTGTGAGGCTGTCCTTACAATGTCCTCCATTGGTTCAGGTGGTTCCTGCTATAGTAATTCCCACAACATGCAACTCAAATCCTGGGTTACAACAATTTAAAGGTGTTTCCGTTACAATCTCCACCCCTGCTCCCTTTGGACCAGACCATCAGGTTTAACATTGCCATGAACAACTCCCCTTGCCCCTGCTCCGGCTTGGACTTATCCACAGACTGCAGTCCCTTAGGGGTGTACCTGCGCCAAGTGGAGCCTTACCTATGAGCCACAGTCTTTCCAGGGGTGCTGCAGCATAGACTTATCCACAGCCACAGTCGCTTTGAGGTGCACCTGTTCCAGCGTGGCCTTCTCCACAGGTCACAATGCTTTCAGAGATATACCTGCTCCAGCGTGGCCTTACCCACAGCCGCAGTCCCTTCAGAAGTAAACCTGCTCCAACACAGCCTTAGCCATAGCTGCAGTCCCTCCAGGGGTGTACCTGCTCTGTCGTGGGCTTATCCATGGCCACACGCTTTGAGGTGCTCCAGCATGACATCATGCACAGCCACTGATGCGTCAAGGTGTACCTGCTGCAGCATGGGCTTATCCTTGGGCCACAATCCCTTCAGAGGTATACCTGCTGCGGCACAGATATAACCACGGCCACAGACGCTTGGAGATGTATCTGCTCTGGCATGGGCTTATCCATGGCCACAGATGCTTTGGGGTGTCCTGCTCTCGCGCGGACTCATCCACAGGTCACAGTCCCTTTGACTGGAGTTGACACTGGAGTTCCAGCCTGTCCAGTACAGCAGCACAGAAACAGCAGCGATGCCCTGGCCATCTGCCAGCCCAGGCGCATGGCCATTGCTGTTATCAAAATGTTCCCAGGCACAGCAGAGTGAGATGATAAGCAGTACAGCAGTACAGCAAGCAGCAAAAGCGAAAAGCAGCCGCTAGTGAGCACTAGACTCTAATATACAGCGAGGCAAGCAAGCCCCATGGCAAGCACAGGAGCCTGCCAATTAATAGCTAAACAGCAATAACAGCTATAAATTCAATCTAGTACATTCCAATCAAACCTGTCAATATCCCAAACCCTTCGAGCCCCACGTTTGGCACCAAAAAGGACTGTTGTGGTTTAACGCCAGCCGGCAACTAAGCCCCACACAGCCGCTTGCTCACTCCCCCCCGGTGGGATGGGGGAGAGAATCGGAAGGGTGAAAGTAAGAAAACGCGTGGGTTGAGATAAAGACAGTTTAACAGGTAAAGCAAAAGCCGCACACACAAGCAAAGCAAAACAAGGAATTCATTCACTCCTTCCCATGGGCGAGCAGGCAGGTGTTCAGCCACCTCCAGGAAAGCAGGGCTCCATCACGCCTAACGGTGACTTGGGAAGACAATCGCCATCACTCCGAACGTCCACCCCTTCCTCCTCCTTCCCCCAGCTTTATATGCTGAGCATGACGTCATCTGGTGTGGAATGTCCCTTTGGTCAGTTGGGGTCAGCTGTCCCGGCTGTGTCCCCTCCCAGCTTCTTGTGCCCCCCCAGCCTGCTCGCTGGTGGGGTGGGGTGAGGAGCAGAAAAGGCCTTGACTGTGTGTAAGCACTGCTCAGCAATAAGAAAAACATCCCTGTGTTATCAGCACTGTTTCCAGCACAAATCCAAAACACAGCCCCATACTAGCTACTGTGAAGAAAATTAACTCTGTCCCAGCCAAAACCAGCTCAAAGGTTTTTCACAGGTACAAGCTGGTTAGCTCAATACTGCTCTATTGTCCCATTTAAAATTGTTTGTTTCATGTGATAAATGTTTAAATTATTTCTTTCTATCCAATTGGAGCTTTCAGAGCTGAAGTTTTAAAATATGGCTTTCCTACAGGTGGAATCATTCTGTTGCCTATGCAGCTGTGCACAAACTCATCTTACAGCAGACATTCGTGCACCGTTCCTTATGGACCTAGCTACTGGGATTTATGTGTATACAGCCAGTTTATCAGTCCAGTCAATCTATCCATGACTCCACTTACAGTTTGAACAAACAAAAGCACACGCAATTTAGGCAGATAGCAGGAGAAGCTAGTGTGTGAGACGGCTACAAACGTTTCTTCCACAGTATTAATAATAGTTAAGCCAGGGCAAGGATGCCTAGATCAGGAAAGGATGTAAATGGCTCCAGCTCTGATTTATCTTCGGAGAGGACTGGTTGTGTAGAGATAATTGAAAACCTGATGATGCCTCAGTTTAAGTCCACCGTGAGAATTTGGTGTCTATTCAGTCTGTGGATCTGCATGATAACTGTGAGCAACATTGATGTGCACAGAAAGGGAATTCCTATGGCATCTGATATGGTAAACAGACCAGGGGATGTGGGGATGTTAAAATGTGCATTCCTGACCAAGTATTTTGATAGTGTTTATGTTTTCTTGTTTTCACTCTGTGGTGTGTTGTGTGATTGCTATCTAGCTGTGTGTTCAAGACTGAAAATCAGAGATTGTTTTGCTTCCTTACAGAGATTTCTTTTCTATTTTCCAAGAAACTTCAACCAGAGGAAATAGTGGCTGGGTTCTTACTTTTGAACTGATCTCTATATTTGTGCTGTTACTAAAAGGTGAAGTGTTAATCTCCTGCAGATTTCTTTTCATGGTTACCCTTTGTATGAAGGGAGTCATTAATGGGTACAGAGCCTGAAGACCAGATTCCTTCATCTATTTATTCCATACTGGAAACATCTTAATCCAGCCAGAGCGGTCAATATCTGGTGTATCCTTGCTATGCTTATCTAAAAGTGATCTTTAACCAGTTTTATCCCAGTATTTTCCAAACTTTTTGGATGAAAAGATCACTGTGTTAGCACTCTGTATTTCTCATATTTTGCTCTGTGTCCTTGATAAGCTTGAAGTAGCTCTGAAGTCAGTGTGGTTTCATGTATCGGATCTGACCACTCAATATGTGGACCACCAGTCATCTCTGGAGCACAGTTTGGGGATCCCAGCTCTAAGCCATGTGCATGGCTGTCTTAGGGAACTCCCTACATTTCTTCTGTACCTCAGTACCTCTTCTTTTTAGTATGACTTGGTTGCTGAATCACCCATTGCTAATCAGACTTGCTTAATTTCTAAGCTTTTTGGAAAACATGATTATGAGTGGTAGATTTCTATCAGTTTGGATAATCTGTAGACTCTTTATCTACTGACAGAAGCTTGACTTGCAAATTAAAATCTCTGTTCTGTTTCAAAAGCTCTTCAAAATATTAAAGTGGCAGAACCTGCCAATACTACAAAATTTTCCTGAAATCTCAGGGCTTTTACTCAAATGCCATGACGATGCTGGCTACA
The DNA here is from genome assembly GCF_965638725.1 of Aptenodytes patagonicus. Lineage (NCBI taxonomy): Eukaryota > Metazoa > Chordata > Aves > Sphenisciformes > Spheniscidae > Aptenodytes > Aptenodytes patagonicus. The sequence goes on from NC_134962.1 coordinate 10,273,911, forward strand.
GAAACACACCTAAAAGAAATGCACATCTTTGATTACAAAGTAGTAGCGTCATCACATTTTGGTATTCTTCAGCTTAAATTTTCCCATTCCTCTGTACCATCCTAGGGCAGGTCTTTTGGAAAGTATGGGGTTCTGTATCAGGGATTGGAAGAGCTATGAATGGACTGGTTTATCTTGCTTTTCTTTAAGAATTTGTTTTGCAAGGGGGTGGTAAACAAAAGACTAGAACAAAACAAGTATTTCTAAACCATAATTCAAACCTTTTCAAGTTCAATGGCAACTGAAGTAATTGTGCTCTGGGGATCAAATATTGGCCTGTGGAAAATAAACTGGTGGTTTCCACTTTCTCACACGTGCACAGTTGTATATGTCAAAAGGCCTGCTGGCACAAACCTCCCTTCTTTGAAAGCCAAAACCAAGACCAGCAAGGCTAAGACTGAAACAGTGTTTCTTGCCTTCAAGTCACAGTGGGGTAGAATAAAGATAAATTTGTTCTCTGATGTCAACACTGTGCCTGCCTTCTGGGATGAGGACTCCGGTGTTTGGCTCTGGTGTGGTTCACCCAGACCTATGCGTACTTGTCGAGCAAATAGCCATGAAGGGAGCGAAGGGGGAGCTGTGACGAGGCATCTCCTGATGCTGCATTCCATTTTTCTATGGATTTCTTTTTGTGTACAGGCTGGTATAAATCACCCACTGTTCACTACTTGAAATTTCCTGGACAGGAAATAAAAGTTTTAAGAAAAAGCTGAGGGGAGTTTTGTTTCGGTTAGGAAACAAATCTGCCTCAGTTAGTGAGATTATGCCATTACTAGGGGTTGTTCAGCTCAGAAAACATCTGTGATCATTAGAAAATGTAGTTGATGCTGGTTCTCAAAGGTAGTGAATTCAGAGCAGATAAGTTGTATCCCATTCAAGACTTGTATGATACTTGCTAGGACAAAATTACCAGAGTGGACACAAATGTTTCAGACATGAGAACAGCTAAGGGCGGGCTGATTCTGTTAGTGCTGACCAGGAAAATGCAACTCTCCAAGCAAGCAAAAAAAAAGGTAGATTTAAAAATAACACAACCCTCAAATTAAGTATTTGCTCTCCCTTTGCTACTGAACTGCAGTTATTGCTCCTGAAATAGCTGTTTTGTATTCATGGGGATTGGATCTTATTTTATCTAATTCCCAGGGCAAACAGATACTATTGTATTCCAGCTGATTAGAAAAGTCATAGACCAGAGCTATCCTACTTTCCTCTTTTACTTTGTTTTTAGCAAGAGTTTGTGAACATCCAGATTTTCTGATAACTTTGATATGACCTTATTACAGCATAAGTATTTAGTATAGCTAAGTAGTTAGGTTTGATAAAGATAGTATGAACACAGTAATTCAGACTTGTCTGTGTTTGAAAGTCAACCTAAATAGTAGGGTAAGGGTAAGGCACATGTTTAAAATACTATAACTATTTTTTATATAATACCATACATGAGTATTTTTCTTCAGAAAATAGCATCTAGCATGGAGTTAATTTGGGTTACTTAATTAGGAATAATATGCTGGAATATCTCCAAGTGCAGATACACCTTAAGCGTATATTACCAAGAATTTCCAATATAAATTATGGCATTCTGCAATTGGTGATCTTATGTTTTCTCATCCTCTGATGAAACTATTTGTTTTTTTGAACTGACAAATGATGGAAACAGAACAATGATTCAAATAATGGTGATTGATAAATTTAAATTTTATTTGTAGTTTCCATTTTTTGTGAACCAAACATTGCAGCTTTGGAGTGGCTGACTGTAAACAGGTTTTTTTGGTTGGGTTTTTGTTTGGAAGTCTGTCTAATTTGCAAGCCTTATATATGTTTTGAAGGGTGAGACTCAAACCTAGCCATGGTGTTTCATAATCTCTGTGCAAATAGAGCAATAATGATATCAATGTTTTTGTCACTAATACAGTTTTTGTCTGCCTCAGACAGCATGCAAGAAAAATAGCACAGTATTTGTTGGTCAGTAGATTAGTTTTATCCCCAGTGCAAAACCTTCCTAATGTGACTTCCACTTCTTTTTCTTGCTGTCAAAGTTCAGCAAATGATTTGACGTCTGTTTGGGGATGTAGGAGTTCTGAATATTTGTTGGCGATGACCTTCATTATAAAATTTTCTTAAAAGTGAGAAAGGGGCTTTGGACCAGGCTCGAACGAAACAAAACTGTGCTTGCTGTGATGGGCATTATGCTTTGGTAAGAAGAAAAGAAGCAAAGGCAAACAGATGCACAGACCTTGAGAGCATATACTGTGTGAGTGACTTAAAACTCCAGTGCGTGTATGTACACCGGAAAGCTTGCCAAATAAGTATTTCTAACAGAATGTTTTAGGTTAAGGCAGCTCTGTCTCACCAATAATAGTTGCATGACTCTGTATTAATTAGTGTGAACTATACTACTTAAGAGTAGAAGCAGCTGTTGTGTAAACCAATCTCTGAACAAAAATAGCCTTTCTCTGAACAAAAATAGCCTTTTTCCCTTAATAAAGAGCATTTATGTCAGCAAGAAGAAAACCCTGGGGAGTGGTGATCATGAGTTAATCACACCATTGGGGGTGGGGATTAGGAGCAGTCCTTTCTGCCTCCTTCCTCCCAACACACAAGGAATGTGCAGCACATGATAGCCGCACCCCTACAGGCTCCTGATAGCCCACTGCATGTCACAGAGGTTGTTTCTTGTTTGATGCCTATTCTCTTAAGGAATTGCTTAGACTCCAGCCAGAAATGCACATTCCACCTCTGATCCTTTAAAAAATATCTCATAATGTACACAGTTCCATGGACGATTTAGGGCAGTAATTATGTATTGCTTCATGTGGTGGAAGACTCATTGGTCCTAGGAGGGAAAGAAAGACCTGGATGCAAAAAGCTGAGTGACCAGATTCAGAATCCTCTTGAAAGGGAGAGCCCAACAGTGGGGAACACGCAGGCCTTAATAAATGCAGTGCCTGGACTTTGAAAGGGAAAGATGGGAAGCCAGTGGTGTGGATACAGAACAGGATGAAGAAAGGTTAACTCACTGTCTCCCCTCTTCTCCCTCTCCATTTTTCTTAGAGCTGGTTAAGGAACAGAACCTTCTAATTTGCCATAATTGAATATATTTAATCTTTGGGAGTTTGTTTTTTTGTCTTTTTTTTTTTTTTCTTCCTTTTTTTCCCTCAAGAAAAGTGGTGCTGCTTTTAGATTCATGACATTGCCTGGTTGAAATCCAACTCTGTGTAACACAACATTAAGAATTATATATACACTCTACAGAGTTGTAAGGAACACTGCCAATTTATAAATCATACTTCTGTCTTCCACACTTTTTATATATAATCACAAATAACTGGTAGTATTTATAAAACTGGAAACATGTTTTTGTTACATTTTAATTTAGCAAATGTCGTAGATTTGATGGCATATTGAATATAATCAGTTTTACTGATTTATCATTGCTTGTCTAGTCTTCACCCTGTAGAAACATTGACATAAATTAGAAATTTTAAAAATATACAGAATAAAAAAACCTGCTTGGCAGGTACACAAATAGAGCCTGGTATAACATTTATTTTCTGGTTAGTTTAAGTGGAAAATAAATTTTAATACAAGCAAATATTAAAAACTGTAAAATACAAATGTAAAACTCCTGTATACGTTTATATTCACAGTAAGTTGTTTTTTTTAAAAAAAAAACACATTTTGAAGCTGAACTGTTTATTAACACAACTTTTTGAACTGATAAGCAAAGAAATATGTTGTCTTTGTTATCTCTGTAATCCTGAGACGTTCAGTAAGTAACCAACGGATGTATCTCTGAAACCGTATTTTATGCATGCACTGGTTTGTAGTGCAAAGCGAGCCAGCCTGGCGAGCAATGATTTGCACCAGTCAATGCACAATGTTAACATTCATTGCACAAAATCCATGGTAAGTCATGTCTGAGTGTCCTCAAGAGTATAAAGATAGGAGGAAGGAATTTTTAAAATATAGACACTTGTAAATTTCAGCTGCAAAACATGTGTTCAGTTGTCAGTTTTACGTACACAAACAATCATTTTTGTGTGGCAAGGGAGGACATGGGGAAGGATGACAGAGACTTTTTTTAAAAAAGATCAGTTAAGCAGAATAACATCCTTTTTTCTAGGAAATATTAAAATTGTGTTTACCTTTAAAAAACCCTCTAGTTTCCTCTGCCTGCCTGCATTGTTCGCTCGTCATCCCTCCTGCCACCTCTTTGCATCTTCCTGTGTAATGTTCTTTTTGCTGAGTTCTCTCCTCATAGGTTTTTTTGTTTGTTTGGTCGTTTTTTGGGGGATTAAGCACAATTAGTGAATAGACAAATGTATGAGCAGCTGATATGTCTTACTTATGTGATTTAGTTCTTATATTTAGATTCTATCATGTTTAGAACTCTTTTAGACTTAAGCTATTTAAAGCTGCATCTGAGATTGAAATACTTAAGTTGGAAATCCTTTTACTCCATTGCATAATCAAAAACTGGCATTTCTGAGTAGATCGGATGTAGATGTCCTATCCTTCCTTTCCGTATGCTGTTCAGGAGGACACTACAGCTGGCTGTAGATGTCTTGGAGTGCTCTGTTACTCCCTTTGTAAAATGAGTTGTGTTCTGTGTGTAGGTGTTATATGAGTGGCACCACCTCAATCTTTGCAGCTATGAGAGAGGAGTGAAATAAAAGGAAAATTCTGTGCCCAGAGGACACGGTTCCCATTTCTGTCTTAGTTCTTTAAAGAACAGAGATTTTTTTTTTTTCCCCAGCTTATGTTACAGGATACCTTTGCAACTTTCCCCTCTCCCCCCAAAAAAAAGAAGAGAGAAAAGTCAGAGGATAATGGTGAAGATAATAGAGGCTGTGAAAAATACCAGCTTTTCTGTTCTCCACTGCTGGTTAGTCTGAAGGATTAACAAGTCTGTAGCTAGAAAGTAGATGTGTTTTATGAATTAGTTTAAGAAACTCTTTGCAAGGAATAGTTTTCTGTGAGTGGCAGCAACCTCATTTCCTGGCCCTGTTAGTGCACAAGTTGCAATACATAAGATAGTAATTCCAGACAACAATATATATGAGCTTTATGGAGGACAAGACAGTCATACCCAAGGTTTGCCATCTGGTCAGTCTCTCAGCTGCCTTTCAAAATGTTGTCAAATGCTCTCAGAGTTTACACATCATAAATCTGTCACTAAAATAAATAAGCACCCAGAGCTCACTGACTGTATTTCAGAAGTGCTGGGCTCTGCTCTTTTCGGGAATGGCAGTGTCAGAGCAGCATGGCTCTTCCTCAGATGGCTTAAACTAGGCAGTGGTGGGACAAGTTCTCTGTCTATGCTGCTTATGCTGCTGAGGCAACTGACTGCCACAACCAGCACCCGCCCTGCCTTTTCCAGCCTCCTCTCTTGCTCCTTGGGCAGAACTGCAGGCAGCTAGCAGGAGTGGGGAAGATGCAGTGTTTATTGCAGCGGAGGCCTGCTGTGAATGAAGAGTTCTTTCTCTGTGTCTTGGTGATATTTCAGAAAGGGATGTTTAGACAGTGCTAGTGTATACATATCTGTTTCCAAAGCAGTGTGAGTGACACTTGAGCTGCAGAACTTATACTGATTTTTTTAATGAGAGTCATGTAGCAAAAATTCTGCACTCTGTTTTGGAAGCATGGGGCAGAGGCTAGTTTCACCAAGGTGCAACACCTCTCTCCTGCCTTTTCTTTTTGAACACTTACTTTCCTTGGCCTTATCTTCAGCAAAAGTGGGGTAAAAACTTCCATAGGGAATTTCATTTGTGATATCAACTGACATTTGTAGCAGCCAGCCTCTTTTTCCTGTGCATGTGTTACTCACTCTGTAAATCATCCAAGAGTTTAAGATCATTAACTCCTCTCTCTTAATGGGATTCCCAGCTGTCAGCATATTACCCATCTCCTCTGTCACCCATCTGACAAAAGCCATTGTCGATTTCCATTTACAATTTTCTGAAAAGAGAAATTGTAGCTACGAGTAAATTCTCAAAATACCAAATGTATGCAAAGAACTGAATAGGTATATATTTCATTGGACAAATATCCAACATTCCTGTCCATTCATTTGGGCTTTTCTGTCTCCAGGATCTGTCTATGTGAGAATGAGAGCACCTCCCATTGCCATATTTTGATTCTCATGAGACCTATCTCTTGCATTACTTAAAGGATTCTCAGTGGCCAAGCAGTTTATTCTCAAGTTGCAGATTTCACTTTAAAAGATTCTGCAAACCGAGAAGTTAATAAATAAATAATTAAAATACTTTGCACGTCTGTAACACTGGGTCTCAAGATAGTTTACTAGGGCTAGTGAATTAAGTCTTGTTCCAACCAGTGTGAGGAAGCAGAGAGGAAGCGCTGAGAGGGTCTGTGCAAAGGCAGAAACAAATCTGTACTACTTTTAACTCTAGCTTCCTCCTTTCAAATATGCCTTCCAGTTCTGCTGGTATCCGAGCACCTCACAGTCTAATTATTTATTCTACAGTTATTCCTGCTAGTAGAAAAGTACAGCTAGGTATGCACAAACCTTTCACATGCTAATGGTGACTTCTGTCTAAAGAATGCTGTAGAGCAGATCTATGAATCAACACTAGGACAGAGAAAGTTCCTTGATTTAGCAGCTCAGAGTGTCTGGATTAACAAAATGGTTGGATTAGCAGCTATTATAGTTACTATAAGTGAATGCAAGCTTCAGCAGAACTTGAACTTCAGCCCACATCCTTCCACTCTCTGACAGGCCATGTAACTTGAGCCTAAAAGTACCAGTTAATTTGATCTAGAGGTTGTGTGTGGACATAAGTCAGTTTAGGACCAGTGTTCATATTACAGCTTGTATGACCAATTCAGGCAAGGCAAGCCCCAGTAATACTCAGGATTATACCAGAAATCAGAGTATGTCAGCGGGCCAAGCAAGACAGCACGGCACAAAGATCTTTAAATTAATGCCAATATGGCAAAATTTTGTGTGGTGAAGAGACACTTGCTTAGGTTAACATGCTGATGTAGAGAAGCAAAAGACAAATCAAACCACAGATTAAGCCCAGTTGGAGCCCCTGACAGGCATTTGGGGATTGCAGTCACTTATTTTGGATGAACAACAACTGTAACGGGCTGTCTTTGCCCTTAGCTGTGGGAACTATGGATTGAAACAATTTAGCTATGTTCAGACCACAGTGCTGTGGAGGCTCTCTGGCTATATTCAAACTCATTCTTGTGTCTTGTGCAAAATGATGCAATTCAGCAGCAGTTTGCCATTTAGACACAGGACTTTAAAACAACCAAAGAACATGTTGAGGCAAAACAGAACATAGTGAGAAAGTTAAATATTCCAGGCAATCTAAAAATGTGGGTCTTAAACACCATATTATGTATCAAGATGAAATTACCAGCCTTAGTTAAGGTTTCTTTAATGTATTTTTATCCAATTGTGGCTGACTATAAAATACCGTTGGTCTAAAAAATTATTAATTGTGAGTTGACAGTGGTTACCCCTTTTGCCAAACTGGTTAATATTGTCAGGTCCCAAGTTTTCCCACTGCTGTTTTTCAGTGAGCAGTGTTTAACTGGGCTGTTGTACATTGAATCAAGTGAAGCAGAGTCTCTTAGGAACTCCTTCAGAGCAGACACGTTGTTCATCTCTATGTTAATCTCTCCAGTCAAAACATGTGCCCCAACCTCCTAAATGTAATCTGGGGAAGAGTCCCTGCTAAACTCCTGCTGCTCTCTTGACCTCTCTCTTTCCCACTCCAGCACTTTTTCCCACTTTGCCTTTTGGGAAGCCCTCTCCACTTGCCATGGGCCTGTCTTGGAGGTTAAAACACTGAACCGAGTGCCAGGAAGTCTTGGTTCTGCAAATGACTTGCAGAACTCTTGCAAGTAACTTGCCATTACTCTTCTGTAAATGAATTTCTTCCTTCATAAAATTATTATTATACTTCCTGACACATAAAAACATGGGACAGCTGTGGCTAGTGCATTTCCCTGCGATTTCTGGACACACAGACTCATCACGCTCAGAGCTATAGGTGCTTATCTACATGTAGTGGGTTGATCTTGGCTGGCTGCTGATTGCCCGCCCAGCCACTCTCTCACTTTTACTATTTGACAGGGTGGGGGAGAAAATAAGATGAAAAAATGCTTGTGGATCAAGATAAAGACAGGGGGATCACTTACTAATTACCATCACAGGCAAAACAGATTCGACTTGATTTATTGCCAATTAAAATATATTTGGATGGTGAGAAACAAAAACACCTTCCCCCCAGCTCCCACTGTTTTCCCCAGGTTTAACTTCACTCTTGCATTCCCAACCCCTCTACTTTCCCCCAGCCCTGAGTGGTGCAGGGGTGTGGGGAATGGGGGATTGCAGTCAGTATGTAACACTTCCTCTCTGCTGCTCCTTCATCCACACGCTTTTCTCTGCTCCCGTGTGAACTCTCCTGGGGCTGCTGTTCTTCAGGATAAACCTGGTCCTGCGTGGGTCCTTTATGGGCTGCAGTTCCTGTCCGGAGAACCTGTTCCTGCATGGGCTCTCCACCTGCCACAGTTCCTTCAGAGAATATCCACCTGCTGCGGCGTGGGATCCTCCACAGGCTGTAGTGTGGATATCTGCTCTGTCATGGTCCTCTCCATGGGCTGCAGGGAGATACCTGCTCCAGCCTGGTCTCTCCAGGGGCTACAGGGAAATCTCTGCTCCGGCACCTGGAGCACCTCCTCCCCGCCTTCCTCTCAGGCCTTGGTGTGCATAGGGCTGCTTCTCACATGTTTTTCTTTCTGCCCTGCTGCATTTTGCCCTTTCTTAAATGCATTTTCACAGAGGCACCACCGGGCTCAGCCAGGTCCTGCTGCGGGTCTCTTGCGGAGGCGGCTGGAACTGACATGGGGCAGCCCCTCACCTCTCCTCACAGAGGCCCCTGCAGCCTCACCTGCCAGCGCCTGAGTACAGACACCCGAGGTGTCTCACTAGAATCCCTCTTTGGTCAGTGGAAAGAGAGAGGCTTCTCATGAGGGCAGTTCCACTCTTAGGTAAATCTGATTTGCACTTTGGTTGCATTTTTCTGCTGGTTATAGATCTAAACAACCTAGGTCCCAAAGCTTCGTGTGGGTTGGGATTAATCTACACCTGATCGTTTCTGTAAGTACTGTGGATGGGGTATACAGCCTAGCGTTATTCCTGTAAGGCCATAGTTCATGGAAAACCCCACTTCCATAGCTCTAGTAGTTCCTGATAAGACCTGCTACGGGCAGAATTTTTATCTGATCAAAGGGGCCTGATCCAGCATCACTGAAATACTGGATGCACATCACTGGGGCTGGTATAGCATCTAGACTATGGCTAGATCAACAGTTTATCGCATGTCTTTGAAGTGGACAGTGTGTTTTTTATGCAATCTTTTAATTTATTTGGCCTTGGTTCACACTAGAAGCAAGCATATGTGACACAGGAAAACGTATTTGGCTTGAGCTCTCTTAATTTGGCATATTTAACATGAGTGATTGCCTCATTTATTTAGCAGCATTCATATAAAATGGCAACCCTGCACAGATGCAGAACAGAGAACAACATCTACAGTAACATGCCCACAACTTCTCTTTAATTTTGCAGTGGTTCTGGCATTTTCCTGTGGGATTGCACATTAATGCTTGTGCCTTTCCATGAGCCCCTTCTAAGTTTACATTGCATGTTTTCTTTTTTTTTAAGGAATTGGCTAAGAGGACTCCCTCTAAGCATCCTGATCACCCAGCTGTCCAGAACGCATTGCAGGCAATGAAGACAGTCTGCACAAATATCAACGAGACCAAGAGACAGATGGAGAAACTGGAAGCCCTTGAACAGTTGCAGTCCCACATTGAAGGATGGGAGGTATGATGTAGGACTAGCAAGCTCCCTGGAGGCAGTTCGCTACACAGTTTAAAGGGCTGAAGTTTAGTGGCTCATGCTGTGTACAGTGATTTCTGTTTCTTATGTGATGTGTAAATGCTCTTGAAGGTGTGGGTGGCATCACTCTGACGAGATTAGAATTTAGTGTTTATTTTGGGTGTGCAGGCTACTGCTAAATTGTAGCAGAACAAATGTATTATGAAAGAAAGAAAGGTGTTAGAGCTAGAATGGACTGAAATTTCAAATGGGCAGATCTCATCTGAAAGACAAATAGGTCTAGAAGATGAAATCAGGACTGGTCTAAATAACAGAAATTTCTCTTTCCATTCCTACAAGCCTTTAGTTTTTCCGGGAGCTTTGAAAGTTAGCTCACTTAGCTTCATACAGATCTGCTGTATAAAAGATAAAGCTTAGATTAGCAAGCATTAGATTAGAAAGCATCTGGTATATTTGTGTTTGTTCCAGTTAAGTTACTCATGGATGTGTTTCTAGTGATGTGTTTATCAGTAGGTGGATCTGTGTAGGTAGAAGCATTTACTATGGAAGGGAGAAAAATAAAAGAGAGGGAGAAAACTAGAATGTGAAGCTTGGGGGAAGAGGAAATCTGAAAAAATTCAGTAGAATTTCAGTAGAAATCCCAGTAGAAATACTGGGAAGTCAGGATGGTGTGCAAAGGGTTGGCAGCTTACCTTGTGATGACTTTAGTTGAGTTCCTTGAATCGGTGGAGTTGGAAGCCTCTGGGAGGTGCACCATAGGGAGTCAGTGGTGTTAAATGGTGTCATGGAGAGAATGGCGTCGGCGTTTAGTGAGACTGACATTTAAAATGTCAAGGCTGATCATTGCCAGCTGAGGACATTTTGTTAGAGGTCATGTAAACTTCCTCATGTTCAGAGTCTTGGGTGCTCTCCATGACTTTCTTTTGGGTTGTTTTTTATCTTTCGTGTATGTTTTAAACCTTGCTCATTTTTTCCCTGAAGGATGTTCTTGGCATTCAGCTAAAGATGTGAGAACAACCCAGATATCCAGCTGTGTATTTTTTGGATAGCAAGCTCAGCAAACAAAGTCATATAATGTTCTATATAGCAAGACATCTAGAAACAGTTAAAACCATTTGAGGTTCAATGCAACTCATGGGTCATCTAGGCAAGAGGCATGGTTTGAACTCTAGAGGCTGAAGCATGATTATTGAAGTGTCCATGATGCCATAAATGAAGTGGTATCCAAACTTACTGCTTTTTTTTTTTAGGGTTTAACTTATCTACAGCAACATTCTGGGGATGAAAACCCTTTCAGATTTGTTTATATACACTGTTTTGTAACAAAGTCACCTAGGTCACTCAGCTGAAAATTTCAAAAAGGAAGAAGTGTTTTTACCTCCCAGTAAGCTGTGGAACATTTCTAAATTATTCTAGTGGCATATTAAAAGGAGGAAAACTAGCTTTATATATCACAGATACATGCCAATGCTCAACATGATGGCATTTTTTTCTTCTGTACATATAAAGATGTTTGAAATTGATTGACAGTTTCCTATCTTGGGTTTCCACCGTGCTAGGGGTCTTGTAAATTATGACTCAAGAGCAAAGTGCTATGTTTGTAAATAAGTGGTTTTAGTTCTTTCAGATGTATTTCACAGTTTATTCCTAATGAAAAGGGCTCCTAACTTCTATCTGTGGAAAGCTGCAATTGCTGAATTAAATACATTTTTAGCTTAACAATGCAGTGATATAAGCCACAGAGCTGGCTGTAGGAGGAAGTCTATAAGGCAAATTTACGCCTATTTTTAGTTTATCTGATGGCAATCTCTCCTATGAAATAGAAAATTTCCCTTTTCCATCAGCATGGATGTGAATTCTGAAACACTGGTGCCCTGTATATGTGGTTATGTACCATACATGCTAATTCGACAAGGCCTACAGCTTTCAACTGTTTTAATCCAAGGCATCTAAATTGTCAAAAAGAAGTGAAGATCAGCTTACTTATGACCAAGTATTTTACAATTTAAGGGATGTAGCCTGAATCTGGGGAGCGTGCAAGCAGCCCAAAGTGAAGTTTGGCATTAATTTGTTCACGTAATTTGGAACAGGCTCCACTTTATCTAATGTTTCTGTTTAACCAAACCAGCAGTTTCACTGGTTTCTATGACTTTGCACTTCCTTCCAACTGTCCCAATGGACCATCCGTGGTCTGATCTTCATCCTATTGCCATCAGTGCCACCCTCAATATTTCCAACATGAAGAACAACGTAACATCATTTTGCTTCTGCAGTGTCTCTTCTTCTTGCTCTTGAGAGCCATCTGTAACTTCACTAAGAGCAGTAGTTCGTTTTAAAAGTGTTTTCCTCAGTTCAACATTTTTTCTTCAACATCTCCACCCACCAACCTGCGTCTCCCTCTCTAATGCAACTATCATACACTGAGCATATACTGGCATCATCCTGTCAGTCTCTTTCTGAGACAGGTTATAATGAGGGGATATGTTAAAGTAGGCCAAGTCTGGGAAGCCGCTGAAGGCCTGCAGCTTAATCAGAGGTTTGTTCATCAAAATGAACTCTGCTCAGATTCATTCTTTTGGAATGCACAGAATCCTTGTAGATGTATGTTATGGATTAGTCTCAGGCAGGTCAATTTGATTCTGGTTAATCCTTCTGGGAAACAAAGATTAGTTTAAAAAAAGGGGAAAGAAAAGTAGAGGATGCATGAGAAAACCAACTTTTGTATACAATGTTTTTGTTTGCTTAGTGAAGAACAAGTTAATATGCTGTTTCTATTAATTCTATATTGATTTTTCTATGGGGAGAGCTCCTCCTCATGAGTCTTTGTGAATTATTTTTACTGAACAATTTTTTCAGTTGCTCAGTCTGTCAGTTCTGACAGTTCAGTCAAATTCTCCCAGCCTGAAACACATAGGGAAGCAAAACCCCCATCACAGAACAGCATGAGTTGTAAGATATGTGTTGGTGCTTAGGCAGATCAATCATTTTATAATTGGCTGTAATTTGCAATTCCACTAGCTATGATGTTTTCTTTTTCTTGTCCCCGCCTCCCCCCTGCAGCTTAGTCCCACTTAGAAAGGTGAGAAATCCTGTGTTGTCTCTGAAAACATCAAATAAATCTTCTCTGTTTCTTACTATTGAAAAACCTCTCAAATCGGTATAAATGGGAAGTAGCTAGGTCAACAGCAAACAGGAAATGCATCAACAGTGTTTAAATACCATCATGATGGGTCTGATGGAAAAATAAAGATTCTTAGATTTTAGGGTGAGAAGCAACTGTTACAATCATTTGCTTTCACTTCCTGCACAAAATAGGGGAGATAATTTTACCTAGTGATTCCTGTGTCGGTAAAAAATTAACTCCGATTACTGATGTCACTGTGCTCATTGCTTTTGCTGTCTTTGGATACCTTTTGGAAAATTAAGGTGCTCTGAAGCCTTGATTTCTCCATGGGCAAACCACATGAGGAGCATGCTTTTATGTTGTACAGTCAGTTGGTTTCTATTCCTATTTGTGTATGTGCTAGTAGGCCGTTGGGGTCATAATTCTGAGATACAGTGATTTCTCCTGAAGATAGTAACAGGTCATTTTCAAAATAACAAGTGCTCATTTCTGGATATGTATTAACTCCTTCTATGGAATGATTAAGAAAATAAAAACATATCAGGACAGCAGATGGAACCATTGCATCTAGCTAGTTCCTGCATCATTCTATCCAGAATGTATAGAAACACATATGTGGAACGCACAAATTGGTGCTGCATACTTGGCAGCCTTTAAAGAATAGCTGCTTCATTGTTAACTAAAAGCAAGACATGGACAGCACAGCTGGCAAGGTTTGATTTAGAAAATGGTGTAATCAGAGCTTCATTCACACCTTTAGAGTAACTGCATTGCATTTAGAAAGTGATTTCCCCCGAATAGCTTCATGGCAGCAGATTGTACCTTCCTGAAAAAAAAAAACCAAACAAAAAACAGCCAATCACTCATGCAATGTCTAAAATCATTCAAACAAATCCTTCTGGGGTGACTTTCTAGATGGAGCTGGATTTCATGCCTGTGCACAGAGATGTCTTCAGTTTCTTTAAGTGGGATGAATTGTGTTTTACAAAATTTTTCTATTATTTGTGAATATAGGGTTAACAGACCTTTGGAATTGAGCAGTTTTGTTGATAATGAATGTCTTGCAATCCAAAGTCAGTTCTCTTTTCCAGTAAGACTCAAGGCAGTGGGTCATATAATCTAATTTACTTCCTTATCTGCATGCTGACCATGGAAGGAAGTTACTGTTACCCTAGATTGTTCTTCCTTCCAACTCAGAGAGTAATGGAAGACACCTTCCTGACACAGCTGGTAAGTGAGCCTACCAGGGGAGGTGCCTTGCTCGACCTGCTCTTTACTAACAGAGAAGGACTGGTGGGAGATGTGGTGGTCGGAGGCCGTCTTGGGCTTAGTGACCATGAAATGGTAGAATTCTCAATTCTTGGGGAAGTAAGGAGGGGGGGCAGCAAAACTGCAACCATGGACTTCCGGAGGGCGGACTTTGGCCTGTTCAGGACGCTGGTTGAGAGAGTCCCTTGGGAGACGGTCCTGAAGGGCAAAGGGGTCCAGGAAGGCTGGACGATCTTCAAGAAGGAAGTCTTAAAGGCACAGGAGCAGGCTGTCCCTGTACGCCGTAAGAAGAACGGGTGGGGAAGACGACCGGCCTGGCTGAACGGGGAGCTTTTGCTGGGACTCAGGAAAAAAAGGAGAGTTTACCGCTTGTGGAAGAAGGGGCAGGCGACTCAAGAAGAGTACAGGGATCTCGTTAGGTCGTGCAGAGAAGAAATGAGAAAGGCAAAAGCCCAGCTAGAACACAATCTGGCCGCTGTCATTAAAGACAACAAAAAAAGTTTTTACAAATATATTAATGCCAAGAAGAGAGCCAAGGAGAATCTCCATCCTTTATTGGGTGCGGGGCTGGGGGGGAACATTGTCACCGAGGATGAGGAAAAGGCTGAGGTACTTAATGCCTTCTTTGCCTCAGTCTTTAACAGGCAGACCAGTTATCCTCAGGGTACTCGGCCCCCTGAGCTGGAAGACAGGGATGGCGAGCAGGATGAACCCCCCATAATCCAAGAGGAAGCAGTCAATGACCTGCTACGCCACCTGGACACGCACAAGTCTATGGGACCGGATGGGATCCACCCGAGAGTGCTGAGGGAGCTGGCGGAGGTGCTTGCCAAGCCGCTCTCCATCATTTATCGGCAGTCCTGGTTAACGGGGGAGGTCCCAGATGACTGGAGGCTTGCCAATGTGACGCCCATCTACAAGAAGGGCCGGAAGGAGGATCCGGGGAACTACAGGCCTGTCAGCCTGACCTCGGTGCCGGGGAAGATTATGGAGCGGTTCATCTTGAGGGTGCTCACAAGGCATGTGCGGGACAACCAGGGGATCAGGCCCAGCCAGCACGGGTTCATGAGAGGCAGGTCCTGCTTGACCAACCTGATCTCCTTCTATGACCGGGTGACCCGCCTAGTGGATGAGGGAAAGGCTGTGGATGTGGTCTACCTGGACTTCAGTAGGGCCTTTGACACCGTCTCCCACAGCATTCTCCTAGAGAAGCTGGCGGCTCACGGCTTAAACAGGTGTATTCTTCGCTGGGTAAAAAACTGTCTGGACGGCTGGGCCCAGAGAGTTGTGGTGAATGGAGTTACATCCAGTTGGTGGCCGGTCACGAGCGGTGTTCCCCGGGGCTCAGTTTTGGGGCCGGTCTTGTTCAATATCTTTATTGATGATCTGGATGAGGGGATCGAGTGCACCCTCAGTGAGTTTGCAGACGACACCAAGTTGGGCGGGAGTGTTGATCTGCTCAAGGGCAGGAAGGCTCTGCAGAGGGACCTGGACAGGCTGGATCGATGGGCCGAGGCCAATTGTATGAGATTCAACAAGGCCAAGTGCCGGGTCCTGCATTTCGGCCACAACAACCCCATGCAGCACTACAGGCTTGGGGAAGAGTGGCTGGAAAGCTGCCTGGCGGAAAAGGACCTGGGGGTGTTGGTCGACAGCCGGCTGAACATGAGCCGGCAGTGTGCCCAGGTGGCCAAGAAGGCCAATGGCATCCTGGCCTGTATCAGAACTAGTGTGGCCAGCAGGAGTAGGGAAGTGATCGTGCCCCTGTACTCGGCCCTGGTGAGGCCGCACCTTGAATACTGTGTTCAGTTTTGGGCCCCTCACTACAAGAAGGACGTTGAGGTGCTGGAGCGTGTCCAGAGAAGGGCAACGAGGCTGGTGAGGGGTCTGGAGAACAAGTCTTATGAGGAGCGGCTGAGGGAACTGGGGTTGTTTAGCCCGGAGAAGAGGAGGCTGAGGGGAGACCTCATCGCTCTCTACAACTCCCTGAAAGGAGGTTGTAGCGAGGTGGGTGTTGGTCTCTTCTCCCAAGTAACTAGTGATAGGAGGAGAGGAAACGGCCTCAAGTTGCACCAGGGGAGGTTTAGATTGGACGTGAGGAAAAATTTCTTTACTGAAAGAGTGGTGAAACATTGGAACAGGCTTCCCAGGGAAGTGGTTGAGTCCCCATCCCTGGAAGTATTTAAAAGACGTGTAGATGAGGCGCTTAGGGACATGGTTTAGTGGGCATGGTGGTGTTGGGTCGATGGTTGGACTCGATGATCTTAGAGGTCTTTTCCAATCTCAGTGATTCTATGATTCTATTCTATTCTATAATGAAAAAACTAGTAAGTGATCCAGAACTGGGTGGTAAATGTTTCCAGTGCCTCGGGGTGTTTTTCTGAAAAGGGACCTTTATTGATAGGATGCTCTTGTACCTTTGAAGTAATACTAGATCAAGGAATTCAAGGCTAGTGCCTAAGGTTTAGCCAAACCATCTTGTTTGGTCAATGGAACAGTTGTGGAGCAGATTCTCAACTGTGTGCATTCAGAATGTGGGGACACTTGGAGTTTGCCTGTCCTGAGAGCAACCTGGGACAGTCCTATAGTTGTTTTTCATTTGGGCCCGTCTGCTTTGGTCCTGAAGGGCCCCATTTAAAGGACTGTATGATCGCTTTTCCTAGGAATAATCTGAGTAACAGTTTGGGGAGTGAATGGTTTAGAGTGATCTACTGTGGTTTTCAGCTTCTGGGCATCCTCATAGGCTAAAGTGTCTCGAGCACCAAGCTCGGTTATCTCTATGGCTGTCTAGTGCATATAATGGTTTGCTCATAGCAGCTAGCACAGTGTCCAGGACCCAGCCTCTGATTTTCATGGCTATGTTTTTAACTTGCATGTGTTCATTAGAACTCCAGAAAGGAGAGCACCTGCGTATACTTCTAACAAAAGAGTTGGAGAGACGTATCACCACTGAGATGATTTTGCAGAGAGATGGTTAATAGTGATGCATGTCAGTATCAGAGCTACACTATTAGGGAAATACCATTATTCTTTTATAAAGCATTCCTAAAGCCATCACTTGTGATATCTGCAATGATAGCTCAGGGTATGAAGGGAAGACTAATGGTCTTGAGAGACTCATAATACAGCTGCTTTGAGAGTGAAAGATTTCTTCAGGAAAAAGTCTCCTGGAGTTTAATAGGGAAGATATATTGTTGTGTATGAGGACTCCAAAAAAATATTTGTAATCCAGAGAAAACATGATGTGTTTAGCCACATTAAGAAATCGAGGACTTCCTCCTTATGAGTGCATCAGTTATTTCACAGTTTAATGACATGCAGATAAAATAACAGCGTTTTGGTAAAAATCCTTCATTGTGCACACACACAAAAAGTTAAAAATAAAGAATATCTCTTTTCTATGTTTCAGGGGTCAAATCTGACAGATATCTGCACACAGCTCTTACTCCAAGGGACTTTGTTAAAAATCTCAGCAGGAAATATCCAGGAGAGAATGTTCTTTCTATTCGATAATCTACTGGTCTATTGCAAGAGGAAATCCAGGTGAGTCCCTCTGTCTTTACGGTTTTATAATGGGACCATTCAGAAGTTTTGTAAGTAGACAGTATGATCAATTACTGATCACTCACTGTATTCCCTGTTGCTCTGTAGTACTGAGTCACAGGTGTGACTTTCCTCTGTTCTTGACTATTGCTATTACTTAGACTATATGAGAAAGAAGTCACTATATGGTAGGATAAATATGCCAGACAGAATGGGGTCCCTACCCTGAGAAGTGTGCAATCCAAAGACAGAAGTTGATACAGTGCAGAAAAAACACAGCTTCTTACAGCTGGAAAGCTTCCCAGAGCAGATGGGTCTCCAGGAGTGATGTGAAGAAGGAGGTGTTGCCAGCTTTCATTGTGAGGTTATTCCAAGCAGAAGAGGGTGATGTGAAGAATGATATAAAGCCAAGAAAAAGGGGAAAGTGGAAGACTAAGAAAACATTTAATAAATGCAGGACACAGAGGAGTGAGGAAGAGATGAAGATTAGCAAATTGCTGTTCAGGATTTGCAGCCCATGTGTTCTGTGTGTTGTCTTCCTTTCTTATCCTAGTAACAATTTTTGCATCATTCCACGTTATAAAACTTAAGCATTATTAACACCTACTGCTTATTACTGAAATAGCATTGACAGTGTGGAGGGCAATTTGCTTCTGCAGCAATTATACTGTATTTCAGTTCTTAAGCTTTTCACCTTCACAGCTCTAGTGTCATTCTCACGTCTTGGTCTTTTCTGAATTTACAATGCATTCTCTACACTCCAGATTCTCCTCCTACTCCCTTTCCTGTATTATCTCCCCCCTTCTTCAAGTTATACTTCTTTACTGGTGATAACCAAGTAGAATGGCCAACCTAATTAGAACTTCTCAAAACCCAGAGTGTTCACTCCAAAGAAAATTCTCATATCTCAAAATTTGGGTTTATTCCATTGAACAAAAAACTGTGAAAATTTTGGAACCATTAAGTTGGGAAAAATAATTTCAGTAATGTTCAGACTTTTTGGGTGGATAATGCTGAAACTATACAACATAAATACAAATTATTAGGTGAAATCTACATTAGAAATTATTAGAATGTAATATAAAAATTTAAATTAAATTGAAAAAGCATTTACAGAATTCAATCTTATATGGCTTTTAATATTATTTAACTGAAGCATTCTGACTCTGCTGAAATGAAGCAAGAAAGATGAAAAATTTCATTTTGACATTTTACCACATTTGTCAAAATCCAAACTTCCATGTGAAAGAGTTCAGAAATTTGTGTGTCTTCTAACAGAAAGCTATTCCTTATGGGGGAAAAAAAAAAATCAATTTGATATCTAATCTTTTACTTCTTCAGAGTTCTTAGAAACTGGTTTTCTAGTCCTGTTTGTAGTTCAGGTTAGCCTAGCCGCTCCCGTGCTGTCCAGGCATTTTTCCCGGAATGCTAAGATTTAGAAAACAAAATGTTCTACTGCCTTTTAAGCAACACTCTGTTTTTGTACAGGAGATACTACTGAGCTACTCTGTAGTTTGGCTTGATTTTGGAGGAGGCTGCTGTAACACTTTGATTTTCCCAAAGAATCGATACTGTTTATCTTTGTCTAAAATGTAGCTTGAACTGATGAAATGTCCAGAATCCAATTTCCATTAAAAAGTAAAATATTTTATTAAGTCTTCTGGGAATTGCTAATGTAAAAGATATATTTAGGGATTGTTGAGTGACTTCAATTTTGGATATTTTTCCTGTCTAGCTGCTATTTATAATTAGTCCAGGATGGAAATGAATGTCTATCCAGTTGTGCTGGTGTGATCATTTGGCCAGCTGCTTGACAAACAACTGACATGTTAGTGGGACACAGATTTTGAAGAAAAAAAAACAACCCCAAAACTGCCTGTGTCTGTTCCTAATTTGAAATTGAATGACTTGGTTCTCATCTCATACTATGCTTATCTTGTAGAAATCACTGGAGTTTTTCTTGATTGAAAAGTGCAGTCAGAATTCAGGCCTCAATCTTTGATAAGTAGTCAACAATGCAGCATTTGAATTTGGGTGTCATATCTTTTCACAATAGCATAAATTAGGAGTAGTGTTGTTGAGACCAATTTAAGATGTGTTTAGAATCAGAATTAGATCTGTGATTTTAAATCTAAGACTGCAATCTCATCTTTTGCAGAAGCTTAGGGAAGTCTGACAAACTGATGACACAGATTTTCAGGGCTGAGTATTGTTTTGTGTTTTTAGCAGGATCATAGACCGCTGTTTAAATTGAATCCTGATGTCAGGAACAGTATGTTTCATGTGGGGAAATGGGCTGAGTATTTAAAGGGTTTCAGTAAGGCTGCCAGGACAGCTTTTCTTTTGACTCCAGCAGTCGTCTTTAGGAAATGATCTAATAGCTCCAAGATCTCAGTCCCTGTCAGTCTAAATGGATGTAAATATATGGTCATCACTAAAGGTATATTTGTCACCAAAGCTAGTTGTAAAAGGAAAAATTGTTCAGAAAAACTTGGTGATTCTCCTCTCACCTCAGTTTGTCATAGATATTTCACTTTGACAGAAATTTTCTCCCCAGCTGTTTTTTATTGCAATATTCCTTGAATCTTATGAGCTCCTGGCAAGTTGCCACAGCAATCCCTTCACTGTACAGAGTTTGGACACCTGCCATCTCAAATGATGATCGTTTGACCAGTTGTGTTTTGGTTCACGTAGCAGGGTTGTTCTTAGATATTAAAGCTCAGCAGGTGTCAGTTGGATAGTTTTAAACCTATTCTGGACATAAAAATCAGAACATAGCTAGCAATGAAAAGTGCATTCCTGATTTTTTTTTTTATGAGACACTTCCACAGAGATACTATAAAGCTTATGGATAAGGATGTAAACTTTTGTGCAAAATCGCCACAGCAGCACCTTCACAAATGCTGCATACAATGACATTTAACACACGTACGACAGACCATGTGACGCTACCCTTTTTGCATGTTTCATTTCATATTTGAAGCTTGGTACACATACCACAAATTTATCAAAGCTTTAGGCAAACAAAGGAGGCAAATGTAACATTGTGTCAGGTGATGTTGCAGTTTTCATCCCAAAGCCATGTGCAGTTCAGTTGTACTGGCATTTCAATCAGTTAGTCGTGAAGAATGCAAATCTTGAAGGCATCCCAATCTTCACATAATCGTGCAAAATAAGCTCTTTATCGCTGGACTGACACTGTTGTATGCTTATCTTTGTGAGCTGATTGAGTATTCCAATTATTTAAAATCAGAGACATGGTCAAATACCACAAAACACTATATTGGAATCCTTTTTTAATAGTCATATCTCAGATTGATTTATGCATATATATATTACACTATTTGCTTATGTGTTGCTAACAGTCTAAATCCTAATTGCAGAGTTACTGGGAAAAAAACATCTAAACGGACAAAGTCAATCAACGGGTCCCTGTATATCTTCAGGGGCCGAATAAATACAGAAGTCATGGAGGTGGAGAATGTGGAGGATGGAACGGGTAAGAGACCAAATACTGTCTTTTAACAACACAGCAAGTCCAGATCTTGTGTTGGAAGTTTGTTACAAAAGTACTTGTCCATCTCCTTTAATGAAATCTTAAGTAAGCTATGTAACTTTTGATGCCTTCATTATTAGACCAGCTTATATAGTTGAAAGACTGGACATGCTTTCAGGCACTGGTCCTTCATTCTGAAATGACCTTATGAAGAGTTTGTGTACCCTGAAGCTTGTCTATTTTTTCTCCTAATCCAAGTTAATTTATTAAAAGATACTTTATCTTCTTTCATCCTTTCTTTTCTTACATCTTAAGCCATTACAGCTATAATAACAGAACTTCTGGATCTTCTTCTCATTTAGAATACTACCAAATATTAGTCTTAGCATCAAATCAGTAGCATGGAATGTGACCATGAACAAAATATGGGAATGCAGTTGTGTTACAATTCTTGTGTTCTGACACAGGCAGGAAGACTGGATGGGTTTCTGATTTCATCCACAAAGGCCACACCAACCCCTGCTCCTATTGTAATAAGTTGGGAATTAATATTATGTCCTTTAAAAAGTTGACATTTAAAGAGTTCCCATGTCCTGTGGACAAAAGTCCTTATGGTGCAAGAAGTTAGCCTGTCCCCAGGAAGTTCAGAGCAAATAACCTGAACAAACATCATAGATTTTTTTCACTGATGCCATTGTATTTAAAATATTTTAGTTCTTCTTCTGAGGTGAAATTACAGAGTGTCACTCTTAGAACTGAAACATTCGGTCAGTTGAACAGCCTAGCCATGGATACTTCTATTAATATTTGTACTTCAGAGTGGTAAGTAACAACCAGTCACATGGACAGTCAGTATGACTGATGCATGAAGAACACCTCCAGAAATCAAGCTCTTCAAAGAAGAAAATTTTAATTAAGGTGTCCCACACTGATTTGATTAAATAGCAGGCTTTCTATTCACTGTGTGCACTGTGCTTTGGGTTTTTACAGCAGATTACCACAGCAACGGGTACACTGTGACAAATGGCTGGAAGATACACAACACAGCCAAAAACAAATGGTTTGTCTGTATGGCCAAGACTGCAGAGGACAAACAGAAATGGCTGGATGCTATAATCAAGGAAAGGGAGCAGAGAGAGAGTAAGTGGATAATGTATTTTCTAATGCACTGAATGAACTTGTGTACAAAGGAGAAATGTATATGCATGTGTAAATATCTGAGAGAAAAAGAAAAGGTTGAAGTTTTTCCTCCATGGGCAGAATTCAAATCTATCCTTAATGACAAAGAAAATCAAGTGATTGAAAACAGGTATTTCTGAATGTGTACCTTGGGGTTTTTATGGACCTGTGTCAGTGTATTTATCAAATATTTTTATTTGCCAGAGTCAGTTTCTTTGATGCACTGAATTACTGTGGAAAAAATTACATTTAATCAATTTCATTTTTTGGTCTGTTATTTGTAAATAAGATAAAGTTGTATTTGTATTTATCAGTAAAAGGAAAGAAGAAAATCCAGCATGCAGCCTTTTTCAGAGGCAATGGCATAAACTCGTTCTCACAAACTTGACCTCCAGGATCTTGAAGTTAACAGAACAGTTCATGGAGGAAAAACTCTAGAAATATTATGCTTAGACTGAGAACAGTGACAAATGTATGCTGATGCTTGTCACTTTTATCTTTTCTTGTGGAATGAAACAAAAACTAAGCTTATCTTGAAATGGTGCTGTACAATAGAAGCAAGCTCAAAAAGCCATGAATCAGGGTGGGTGATAAAAGCTCCGAGTTCCTTTAAAAGTCAGAACTATCTTTCACAAGTGAACCTGCTTCCCTGTTTGCTCAATGGGAAAAATAATAGCTCATTGCCAGAGGAAATGACACTTAGTTTAAAACATTCTGTGCCTGACTTGTAGAAGTGGTTCCCCTCTCCGCACGCGCAACTCCAGTAAAGATGTAATTGCTCATCTACGTTCATATTGAAAGAGGTCAGTCTGTAGTTAGTAGTGTATTTTCAAAACTTGTACTTGCTAAGCAATAATGCTTTAGATTTTTAAAGTATTTTAAGTTACAGATCTGTCACTGAAGTTTAATGAAAGCAGAGAATCTAAATCCTTTAATGTCCTTTGAAATCCAAACCTTAGTTTTTATGTTACAATGCTTTGCATCTAATCTGCTAAACACAATGCATATCACAGTGTTGTTTGTTACCATAGAATCTAAAACATTTCTAACATACCTTATCATATATGAACTCCAATACACCTTTTGATAATAGCAAGGATACTACCTTCAAAATGTAGATTGGGCATGGTGTAAATTCAAAAGAACTAACTGAAAGCAACTGAAAGCAACACAAAATTCAGGTTGTGTTTTTTTATTATTATTTTTTATTAAAAGGAAGTGTTTTACTATTCTGAGCTGGTGATCTGTGCTCATTGGTCAGTTCTGCATCCCACTCTACTGTAAGGATCCTGATCTTCCACATGATATATTTTTTTAATGAAATACATTTCTTGGCTCTTACTTTTACCCTCAGAGTGCTAAATCATATCTCTAAAAGATCCAGTAAGTCTCCATTTCATAGTAAGTTTTTGCTTTGTGAGGTCACTAGTGCTCTGCGGAATTTCCTGTGCATCAGGTAAAATGTGTGAGGAGAGGGAAGGTTCAATAAGAAGTAAAAAGACAGGACATATATGAACAGGGAGCTTGAGAATATGGGGAGGTGACTGAAATAAATATTAGGAAGGGAAAAGAACTATTCCTTAATAGAAAGTTTCTCAAAGTTTTCCATGCAGCATTGGCTAGTAAGAGTGTTTTTTTTCTGATGCTTTTTGTCATACAGTTTTATGATGTGGCAGCTGATGACAGGCACTAGGGATAAACATAGATACTCTGGCAGACATTCCAGGCCTTATTGGAAAATCTCCTTTGGATCTGAGTACTTGCAAAGTCACAGAGATATCAGTGTTTGGATTAGAAAGCTGGTGAGATTCCCAATTCTGTAGGATGGGTTGGGTAGAACGTGCATTCCAGCCTGCCATTTACATCAGAGCCTGGGGAATTCAGTGATGTAAGACCAGCAGGAAACATGTATACTATTACACAGGCTGTTTTCTATCACAAAAACAAGTTCACGTTGCAAATTAGCCTCGGCTACACGTGTCAGCATTTGCATTGAATTGGATCACAGTATTTGGGGGAAGAAGAGGATGCAAAAATAACGGCAGTAAGCCAAGGGATTTGCAGAGCCAAAACCTTTAGCCAGATATTGGACACATGAAAGAAATACTGTATTTGAAAGACAAAATGTTGTGCAAGTCTAATTTCTGGAACGTGCTTTTCAAGCCTCTAAAACAAATGCATTAAATGTTTTCAAAAAGCTAGAAAGCAGCTCTGATGACGCAGAAGACTATTAATTCATTTCCGTATCTTACTGTAAAGCAACAGGATTTATGCCCAGTTAGGGTGAACTGCTCTTCCTAAAGAATGCACAGTTTTCATTTTGTAGCCTTACAGTGATCACTTAAATTCTGCTTAATGACAATCTCTGTAAAAATTAGGCACGTAAGTACAGGACAAATTCATGATGCCTGTTTTCAAGCTAATCTTAGAGATGTCTAAAATCTGTACCTCTGTTTTGGACTCCAGAGTTGCCTAGATTTGCAAGTTCTAGCCAGAAAACAAAGCGATTTGTTCAGGCTAGAAAGACAAAACATCTAGAGCAGCAAAGCAGCTTTTCTTGTGGGCTGTCCTCCTAAAGCAATTTGCAAATCTAAAGGGAAGAGTGCCAGAAAATGCCAGTTATGACGATAGTTGTAACATAGACACCTGTTGTTTTCAGAGATCATCCTCTTGACTGTAGCGATTTTCATGTTAACATGAGCTATGTGGAAACTCATACAAAGTGGACATGAATTTTTCTCTATATCCAATTATCTATCATTCCTTAAATCATTCAGTATTTCTTTCATTGACTGGATAATATGATTGTCAAACTGTATTTTTAGCGTAGGGGTATTAGTAAATAGGCTAATTAAGAAAGGATGAGAAAATAGTGTTCCTGTCTAGTTTTGATTTATTTAAGGATGTGAATGTGATTTCAGCAGTTTTGTATTTTTGGCTTCAAGTAATAGAACACTCAAAAAGTCATCTGCTCTGTCAAGCATTTAGCTGCCTTGAACAAGTCTTATGCCGGCAGTTATTTCAAAAGTGAAATTGCAACAGGAAATCAGTTTCAGAAGGTATATGTTTTATCTTGCTTTGTTTGGAACTTCTCCATGTTCTGTAAACCATTCTACTTTGTGTAATATGATGTAACCATAAGTTTAAAGCTACTTTTTAAAATGGAGAAGAAAAGCTGCAAGCATCTCGTTGGTGCTAAACTCACCAATGACAATTGTGTACTCAGATAAATAAATGACCCAATTTCCCCCTTATTTGGAAAATAATTTAGTTAATTTTTGTGTTTCTACCACTTTGTCTGTTTGGCCTCAGCCTTTGACTTTGAGAAAACGCTTTATCTGATGTTAAGGATCTGAAGGAATTTCTGCTTTGTATTCCAGGTTTGAAACTGGGAATGGAGAGAGATGCATACGTCATGATTGCAGAGAAAGGAGAGAAGCTGTACCAAATGATGATGAGCAAGAAAGTGAACCTTATCAAAGACAGGAGGAGAAAATTAAGTACTGTTCCCAAGTGCTTTCTTGGCAAGTAAGTGGCATTTGAATTGAAAAGGCCCTTTCATACCAATTAAAAGAACGGACTCTGGATTTTCTGGGTATGGCATTGTGAGGTCAGATCAGATGTGCTTTGATGCAGCTTAATTGAAAAGGCCATAACCCCCATTACAGTTGTGATTTATTAAAATTAATCCTTGATTTCTGTTTTACGCCATGCACAGGCTGTATAGTGGCAGCTCATTCTATTGTACAGTAACTCATAACAGCTGTTTCAGATCAGCAAAAGGAATAAGAAAAAATACCTTAACTCCCACAAGCTCAGGGCTGTTGGTGGCCTAACCTGTATCCTCTTTTGTATACAAGCAAATGCTTACCAGGTGATGTTTAAATCCTGCAGAACTGTCCAAGTCTCAGGATTGAATTTAGAAGTTTCCTGTTTGTCAGTGTAACAGACCCAAATGAAAATTTGTGCATCAGGAGACCTGATGCATTTGTTAGAAGTTTAGGGCTTTATTGGCTGGAAAAAACCTCTTTCACTCAGGCTAGATATTACAAAATAATTCTTAAGAATGACATGTATGAGGCAGTAGAAGAGAGACCTCGTGGACGAATCAGATCAGAGATTAGATATGGTAGCAGTGGGGCTGTTGTAGGGAAATGTCCTGCATGGCACACAGGGACACACATTAGTTGACCTGAGAAGACTTTTCCACTTCAGCTGTTTATGATTGAAATGATCAGCTGCGGGAGGAAAAAAGTTCTGAGAGGCAGATTATCCATTCATTTCCCTTCCCTTGCCCTGGTCTCTGTAACAGCAGTTTGCAGGCAGCATTCCTTGTGTACAGGGTGTGGAAATGATGCATTGTTTTTCTGCCTGACAGAAGGCAATCTGGCAGCATAGGCTGGCAATATTTCAGCTATAAAAAAAATTCTTGGTTTTTGGAGATCTGGTTGCTTTTTTCTCCCCCCCCCCACCCCCCCCCAATTGATCTTGCTGGATTCAAACTGAAACCTTTAAGCTCTGATTTTGGAGGCATGATATAGCATTTCCTATTTTCCATGCAACAAGAAGTACCAGATCAGAAACTTAGGTTCTTCCAGTGCTGATATATATGAGTCTGTTGTGGATTCCCTGATAGTTTGCTTAGCCTCAAGTCTTACCTGGGATTTCCTGCTGCTCCTTTTTCTTTTAAAATGTCTGTTTTCTTACATGCTCCACAATCTGTCCTGCTCATTGCCCTCAGTTTGCTTGGCAGCCACCTGACACTCGGGTAGTGGGGATTTGACCTAACTTTGCCAATGGGTAACTGAGCCCAGACTGAGATACCTACAGGTATCCTGATTTCTGACAAAAGCATTATTTCTGCTAATGTTCCAGCCTTCCCCATAGAAAATAACTCTGCTGATATCTTTTCAACAGTCACTTGTTGGTACAGTCCTGGGCAACTCAGTTGCGTGCAACTCAATCGATACAATCCAGTCATGACTCGCAGACTTTTCATATCATTCCTGGGGCTTCCCCTGAACAATGCATATTGGCTGTGACCTATTCATTTTTTCAGATATTCCTGCCTAGGGGAGTCACTAATAACTGTGCTGAGATGTACTTAGTGGTTTTCTGCTATGTGCAGCTGAGAGTAACACTCAGGCCGCAAAAAATAATTTTGCTCTTGGCCTTTGGATATCACATAGCATCTAATAATTCAAGAGATAAAATGTGTTTGCAGAAAAAAACCCATGAACTAATCCTAATATCTTCAGAAATATCACCTGCATTTATTTATAAGGCTGTTTATTGAACTTAACTTCAGCAACCGACTTGCTTGAGTGCAAATCCATTTTCCTAAGCCCTCTTCAGGTGTACTGGTATTTAGGCATGTGACTAGTGATACAATGGGAAAGATGTGTGCTAGTGCCAATATATGTAAATGATATGCTTGCCATGCTTCTTTTCAGTACTGCACTAAATGGATTGCAAAACCTTGAACTGTATTGAGCTTGTAATAGAGAGGATCTGTTAACCTCAGGAGATTCCAAACGTATCTGATCAGATTGCACAAACCTGGTCGTGTTGGATTTTCCTGTGTATTTCTTGAGTAGAAACCCAGCTGTTCCAAGTCCCTTAATTTCAGAGGTATAGTTGGGGGATGGTGTCCTGACTTGCATGCCAGATGAGAACTGAGCATAGCAGCACTGGGAAGTGAGGATACTCCCAGTTATACTGGAGAACTGCTTAGGACAAGATGAAGAAACAAATCAAGCTTTGCCATCCACTTTTAGAGTTGATGCTTTTTTAGCCACAGTCCAGCATGTGCCTAAAAACCCTCTTGGAATATTTCTGGATCACGCACTTTTCAGACTTCAGAGCAAACAATTACTGATTTTGCTTATGAATCAAATGCCACAGAAGTCTTGAAGTAGCTCTTAAGAAAACCATCCCATGGTTGTGAAGCTTCAGGGCTGTAAGAGTAGCATTCAGTTATTTTCCTTTTTCAGCTCACAATTTCAAACTTTAAGAAGACTGCCTTACATTTACTATCCAAATAAACTCCAGGGACAGAGTTCCAAACAGAAGAAGCAGGAAAGCTGACAGGGTAGTATTGTTCCGCTAAACTTTTATGTAACTGTTTAAGTGCTGTAAACTGCCATAGATCCATTGCACTTGATGGAAAAAATTATAGCAACTGGGCATCTACCCTGGGTACTTAACATGATTACAGTCATTGGCCAGCATGTCTGTGATGGGGCACTCCACAGAGTGTATGTCTTGTATTCTCAGTAATGGGTGTGGAGGATCATTCTTACTTCTCCTCCCTCTGCAGTTTATATTCTGTTTCACCTTTTAAATACTTCTAGAAACAGTTCAGAATCAGTGGGAAATTGAGCTTTTCTTAGAAGACGGAGAAGGTAGAGAGTTTGACTCATCACTACAGTACTCTGGCTTTAGGAGTTTTACAAAACTGCTGGTTTCCATGGGATTCCCCTGGCATAGGTGAATAGATTCTGCTGCTTTTTCTACACTGTGACAGTTACACAGTAGCCCCTCAGCAAAGCGAAGTTTTCAGTTGTTGTTGTTATTCTAAAGGCAAAATGTGAATACTACCTACAGCTCAGATGAGTCAGCTCTGATAAACATGAAGAGACTAAAAATACTTCATTCAGAGCCCACAAGTGGAGGCATGGATACTGGTTTTAATAAGCAGCAACCCTCTGCACATTGGAAAGCACCCAAGTGGTTTATTGAACTCAGATTTCCCATATGTCGCTCTACTTTCATATATTCTTTTTGTTCCTCTCTATGAATTTAACACATTTCTAGTATAATCACTAATTAACCTGGCAAACAACTGAGCCCCCTAGGGCTTTCGCAGTGCTGTATTCATTAGGCTTGCAATGTCTGTTTTTCTGTACTTACTGTTTCTAATTGAGTAACATCCTACATATCTATCCATTTTTGGCTTTTATTCTGCCCATATGTGCAGCTCTGCCCCTCACCAGAGAGAGGTTTTGTTTCATGCTGCACGAGCAGACAGACTTAGCACCTTTTGTCTATAAATTAGAAGCATCATTTATGGATCTGCCAGGCACCAACTCCAGTAAATGACCTTAAATTAACTTGTCAGTGGGACTTGTGCTCTCTCTTACTGCTCTGTGCTTGAATTGAGTAGGTTGAACCTTCTGTCCTAAGTCCTATGGTGATTCCACTAAAACCATTGCAATTACACCGCTGGGGGCGGGGGGGCGGGCTGGGCCGGGCCAGAAATCAGACCCAATGAAGAAAGGTGAGCATATGTAACTAAGTCAGACAACGAACACTGTTTGGAGGGATAACTTGGATAGAAGTAGACGTTTTCTCTACTGTCCAACTTGTTTTTAAGGTCATCAGTTAATCTTGCTTTCCTTTTCCCCCTTGGATGTCTGGATTGCTCAGTAAAATAAGGATTTGCAGCATCTTTATAGATCCAGCCAGGTCTTCTTTCCTTTTGTGTGCATGCTAATTATGATGAGCTAAGGGGAATGGTGGGAAAAGTCTCAGGTAGGAGATCTGGATCTTCTGCAGAGCATTTCCTCCAGAAATGTAGGAAATAGAGCCACCTAGTAGAGGTATCATCACTTACAACAGTTTTCACACTTGCTTCAAGGAGAGAGTCTCCTGTGGTTGGCTGATGACTTGCAGAGGCATGTGTCTGCTTGTATTCAGGGCAAAAAAGCTAATTGTTTCTGT
This sequence comes from Aptenodytes patagonicus, assembly GCF_965638725.1. Lineage (NCBI taxonomy): Eukaryota > Metazoa > Chordata > Aves > Sphenisciformes > Spheniscidae > Aptenodytes > Aptenodytes patagonicus. Next base: position 10,304,166 of record NC_134962.1, read on the forward strand.
TCTGCTTCCCTTTGCAGTGAGTTTGTATCATGGCTCACAGAGATTGGAGAGATAAGCAAACCAGAGGAAGGGGTCAACCTGGGACAGGCACTATTGGAAAATGGAATCATTCATCATGGTGAGTGCTCCATGCCATAAAGAGATGTCAGATTTCAGTAATGCTCTGGAAATGAGGGTGGAAAACTGACTGCAGCTGTTCACATGATGTTCAAATACTTTCCTGTACCATACTCATCAAATCCTCAAAATGTTTAATGACTTTTGGGATTAATGAGTGGGCAAATTTATGTCATGAAACAGGACTTGTTGGGTATCCCGAAAGTGTTTATGCCTGCAGTTGCTTGATTTCTCTGCAACATCTTTGTTGCGGACTATATCAGGTGTATATTCCTTTGTACTTTGTGTGTTTGAAAATCTATAGTGATCAATAAATAAATTTCCATATGAGACATCAGCCATACAGAGGATAGTCGAGCAGTACTCTTTTAGAATGGGGCACAGGTACGAACAGAGTGAGGGGCTCCAGATGATGGGTCATTCTTTCTAATGAGACTGCTTGTCATAAAGAAAAGAGATGATGGAGGGTTTGTTGTGGGATTTGGTCTTTCCAGCTCATTTGGCAAGAATGTCTCTCTTTAAAATAGTGATGCACCATATTTCTTCATCACACCCAGCAGATGACCTTGAAGTGTTATGATGAGGGGTATTTTAGAAGAGTAGGGTAGTGCATACAGAAGTGTTGCATGACCAAAGTAGCACAAGATGCTTGTTTGAAAATTTTCTGTGCTATCTGCATTTCTACTAAAATAAGGTCTTTCTCCAGATTACATCCTTTAAATCCAGGTTTGTCCTGCTGTTCCCTATTACTTTCATATTATGTTATGCAGACAGAGCAACATAGACCTATTCTAGTTAAACAGCAAATGCCCCAATTTCAACTTTCAGGTGAGTTTAGCTGCAAAATGCACATCAAAGGAATAAGGTATATAGGTCTTAAGTCACCAGTGGTCTACATTTCCATACAGTCTCTTGGAAACCAATTTAAATAGGGGAGCCATTTAATTAGGCTAGTCTTGCTTTAATCTCTTGGTAACTCAGCTCCACAAACTTGTCTTTGAGGTGACTGTAACACTGTTAAGAAATGATGTCTGTTACTTTCTTTTAATTAACACATAGAGAAATTTAATATGAGCAGTACCATAATCTTTCATGCACATACACTTCCACCCCCAGTTACCAAGACATACTTTCAGGCACATTCAGACTTTGAAGGGCTTTGAGCATGAGCTCAAAAGCACTGAACGTTTTTGAGTACTTGGCCCTAACTGTGACTTTGGAGAACTGAAACACTCTGGCTCCAATGTGTAGGGATCCTCCTTTGGATGAAGAATGCTCTTTTGCACTCACACCTTTACCTGCCTACATTCTGAATGTGTCCGCTTGCACTGTTGATGCAAAAATCTTTCCTGAGACGTCTTATTTCATGATGACTGTTTACCTTGCCATAATTTCATACTTTGACACTTTCAGCATTGTCCTTTTACTCTAAACACAAATTTACAGCTCAAAGAAAGTCGTGCTGTTATATCTACTGCTCCCCTTATTCAAATGCCCTGCGTAAGATGCATCTGGTTTGGTTTTAATGTTACCTTTAGTTAGAGTTCCTGATGTTAGCGTCTCCAATGACAGTTATTGCTAGACATTGGAAGGTATTTGCAATGCTGCATTTACTTAAGGAAATATCCCTTGAGATTTTGATAAATCATTAGACATGAAAGTATCCCATTATGTGTCTCCTAATGTAGCGAGAACTTAAAACGTAAGCACCATAATGAAGCCCTTACCCCTATTCTACATTAGCCAATATCTTTTATCTTTTGTTTTCACTTGGCATAACATTACTGTCAGGTGAAAGCTGTTGATCTCTCAGCCTGCCTGAGAAGCAGGGCCAGAGAAGATTGCTAAATGCTGAGCTCTGTGCTAAGTGCTGAGCTCTGTGTGTTTTATCACTCAATTTCCTCTGTATCTGCTTTAATTCTGTCTATTTTATCTGGGACTGCTGATGTGGAAGTTCTGGTACCCGTCACAGAGAGCAGAAGTGATCAGAACCTGATCTGCTCTGTACCAGACACAAAAGATGCTTTCTGCAGACTCGGTTCTCAATTGGATTTAGAAATACAAAATCCAGAGTGTGCAAACACTCAAAGAAGTCAATAGCTTACACAGCTTAGAGATTCCACTGTATACAAAAGGATATACACCAGATCCTGCAAATTTTGTTTTACTCTGTGAAATTAAGGAAAAATACCACCAAAAGCCAGAATCTTCATTAAATATTCATAGAAAAGGTTGTCCTGTGTAAGGTGGGAAGGTCTTAAGAATGTCTGGTCTCTGCCTTCTAAACAATTATCCTGCCCACTCTGCAAGGGGCAGACTAAATCTCAATCTGAGTCCTGGTACTTCTGAGTCTGCCTAACCCAGTTTTATTGTCTTTAGTCATCCAGTACAATCAGTTTTCTCAAGTTAATCAAACTCAGGCTAAGGTGCATCTTAAATAGTGTAAATCCATATTTTCTCTCAGTTCATCAAATGCTGTGCCTACACTGTGAAATACTGCATCCAAAATATTCAAGGGTGCTCTAGCACAAAGATCTGGCCATGGTTTTGTTACATTGGCAAAGGCAGGAAAGATTACAGTGACTAAGCTACCCCAGCTTATCTGCTGTCTGCTTTGCTTGCTCTTCTCTAGATTTCCTCCTCCTTCTCTACATAGTTGTAACTGGTCTCCATTAAATTAAGCTGTGAACAACGGCATTTCTATACTACGTATTGTAAAATCTGGAAGAGACACTATTATTATTTTGAATTTGAACAGTCATTGGCGCTTTTTACTTGTAATTACCACTTATTTACTAATCAGTGAAACAAATAATTTCTACTAGTTACTAAATTACTATCTTCAGCATGAGGGTTTCCCACCTCCATGTTCTGTTGAAATAGTTTACCTTAGAATAGAAACAGGATAAACCTACGTATAATTGGATATAGACTTCAACCCTCTTCCCGTGTGGTGCATCGGATAAATCTGTTTGAAACTGGGTACGGTTTTTAATTCTTTTCTGATTTTGGCCAATGCTTCTTTTGAAATGGTTCCTTATCACACTGAAACATCTTTTGTGTCCTTGTCTTTAAAGCCTATCAGTATATAGCATTACCCAATAAGATTTTAACTGCCCTACTGTGGAATGGCTATTCTGGGTGAAAAAGCAGTCTCTCAAAAGTACTATTTAATTTTTAGAAGGAGCTCACTAGTAAATACAAGAACCATGGTAGAAGAATACCTCTAACAGCTGTAGTTCCTCCCACCAGCCTGCTTTTGCTTTTGGAGTTGCAGAGCTTTGGGCAACTGCAAAAATGACTTCAGTGCTGTGATAACTGTTGTGGGAATTTGCAGGCACTTTGTTCAAAACTTATCAATAAAAGTCAGACGGTCCAAATTACCTTCACAAGAACTGTTTCCGAAGCCTTACATAAATTGAATCTGGGTACAAGGAAGACATTTCAATTTTACTGGAGCTGCAGTATTTTAGAAAACTGCTTTTGTTGGTGGAGCTATTCAGAAGTGCACATAAGCATATATATATATACACACACAATAAGGGGAAATTTGAAGAGCTGAGTCCTCTCTTCAGAAAATGATAGATACCAGCAAATCCTTAGGTGTATACGTACCGACTGGCCTATGAAGAACATGGCAGGGGAGAAAAGACTAACTTTAATTATCATACTGGTGTTTTAGTTTCAGATAAGCACCAATTTAAGAATGAGCAGGTGATGTACAGATTTCGCTATGATGATGGAACGTACAAGCCAAGAAGTGAATTGGAAGACATCATGTCCAAGGTTTGTATTATCATTCTTAGTTGGAACCTTATGATTTGCATCAAAAGAGTTTGCTCTACCTCTGAATGTCATTGACCTGTTATATAGGAGATCCCTAATGCCGTTTATTGTATTAAGCTATCCATCCTAATGCCATAGGAGACATTCACTCTAGGGAGAAGAAGCACAGCTTAGCAATAAATAACAATACGGTTGTGACTGCACCCAAGACTGCTGATTACAATCCTAATGTAGTAACAAAAGGTCTTAAAAGAAAACAGTAGGCCATAATACAGCATGTCTGCTGAAAATCTGGGCATTATGGTTCAGGGAGATAGAAGAGATCAATATTTAAGTGCTGGTTTTGATAATTGTATGTCATGATTTCTGTTGATCCCATATCTGCCCATATACCTTTTAATAAATTGGATTTCTTCTTATGGATATCAGTTCATGGGTTAATTTTGAGGAAGGATTAATGGAGAAAATGTTGGAATAGAGGTGATTTAGAGATAAAAGAACAGATTTTTTGGCTTCTGGAGGCAGGGAAAGAAGAAAGAATGTTTCACAGAGAGGATAAGGGAACTGTTTTGAAAAACAGTTAATCAATAGATAATTCCAGCTGAGTAGAGACATCAGTGCCCAGGTTTTGCTAGCTTTAGCTGGTCAGTGTTTCTTTGCAAAGGAAAAAGCTGATAATACCATGCATCTTTCCTTCTTCAGGGTGTGAGGCTCTACTGCCGACTACACTGCCTATATACTCCAGTGGTAAAGTAAGTTCACCTTCATGATCCCCTTGTTATGTATTATCTGGCTTTGTTAAAAGGATGACACATTACTATTGAAATCTTTCTTCTTTTCCATTATAAACAGTAATTTTCTGCATTTTCTTGGCTCTTTTCTCTACCCTTCTATCTCCACAGTTTAGATTTGTAGTTGTGCTTCTGCTGGAGGATGTTGGAACTGGGTTCTGGGAGAGTGAAAGGCTAGTGTTATCGTCTTCGTGACATTTGCTTCCTCTATCAGATCATGAGAGAGCTGTTAGCATGACACAAGTTTGTTTACTCTGGCATTTTCTGTGAGTTAAAGTAGGTGTGATTAATAAGTGACTGCTGATTCAGGGCAGATTGTGCAGTGTGATTGTAGCTGCTGTATTATTTGGGTTGTAGAAAATGTAAACAGATGCTAAAGTGATGTAAACAGATTCCAATGTGATGCTAGGATTCTTTCATTCAAAGCACCCTAAACAAACAAAAACCAATCTGAAGTGGAATAAAACCTGAAGCTGTAATTTGAAAAAACCCTGAAAATTTTGGGTGGAATCTTCAGAACTTAGCTCTGTATAAATAAATGCTAAAGAATTGAGATAATCTGCAAGTGCTAGTTAACTCTCTTCCCAGATCCCAGGAGGTGATTTTCAGATGATGTTGCCTTACTGTGACATCAGATGAACATTTCTGGCCTATAATGGAAAACACCCTGAGCCATGTAGGTGTTCTGTTTAGGTGTTTATGATTGAAAATTAGGCATTTTCACTTAGGAGAACTTCATTTTTACATACAAAAAACTGATGAGGAAGGAAAAAACCTCTGGTGGGCATGGCTGGGGTCCCAAATGCAATAAAACTGACCTCTTGTCCCTGAGTTGTACAACAGATGTTTCACTGAGAGATGTCATCGTCATGCTAGAAGGAGCAGCAAAGGTAGTTACAGTTCATCAGTCATAAATTTGCCTAATTAGATCTCTTTTTTTTCCCCAGAATAGCCATTCTACAATAACACAGATTTCAGTTAGCCTAAAGGGTATGGAGGGAGCAGGAAAACATGATGCAGCCCTTGGTAGGCAAAATGGTTATGTGTATGCATGTGTGTATTTGCACATACACATTTTATCCCTTAAGATGGCAATTCACATGCAGAGTAGGCAATAATGGTAAGTGAAGCTGAAAAAATTTCAGTGACCTCAGGGTACCCACAAACTGAAAGGGATGTAGTCTTATGCTTTAGGGAATCAACAAGGACAAAGTAAGTACCATAGGCCTGTCTTGTGGCGTTTTATCAGTGGGCTATTTTTGTAATAGAATCCCAACTGGAGAATATTCTAATATCAGGATTAATCTGTGTTAGACACACATTAGTCTAAACTGTGTATGACCAGTGAAAAATAGCAGACTGTCAGAAGTTTTAGGAACCTTCTGGATAGACTTAACGTTCTTAGTGTGTTCAGGCTCTTCTTCCCACCATTCTCTGTCCTACTCACTCTTCCTTTTATCTCCCTGTTAGAAAACTGAATCTCCTAGGCTGTCATCCTTTCATGTCGTCTTATCATGTCTTTTTGCCTCTGACAAGCCTAATGTTAACCTAAAGGAGCTGGGTTTTAGCCAAGCTAGTTGTGCAAAGCCTATTACTTTCAGCTGTGCCTTCGGACCACTGCTTTATCTGGCATCTTCAGACTGCTGGTTCTGCAATCATGCTAGCAAGGTTGATGAGGCCTTACTTTTGTGGTGCAACCTTCCTTCTAGAAAATCGGCAAAACTGCTTAGAGTAGCAGGTGCATGTGCCAAGAGGATCTGGAGGAATCGTAAAGTTCAAAATTCAATTATTTTGACAACCTTGGAACATAATTTTGCTTAGTTGTCTTCCCTGGAAACCTGGGAGTTTCCATGTAGCCTTTGCCTTTATAATCTTCTTTAAGTAAACTGACACTAATGTACTTTGAGGATAAGATGATATACCCCACTGGAAACAAAGCATGCTACTTTGGGGGATGATACATAAAAAGTAAAACATTTTGAAAAATCTTAGATGTAGAGAAGGTTCTGAATATGTCTCTGATCTACTTCGGGGAAGTTGTGAGGGTGGGAGAACTTGCTCACACATACATATGTGATGGACAATACTTCAGTGTGTAGATGGGCTAGACGCTGTGAAGAACATTATATTCCTCTAGTTTCTGTGAGGCAGCAAGGTTCTGCCAAAATTTCAGTGGTTCCCACATCTATATTTGACTATTCACCTGCAGCTCATGGTTATGGATAACATTCTATGATTCATGCTCTACTCTTGTTCAGGCTAGATTGAAATGGGGAGAAAAGTCAGTGAACTAATGTTGAAATATTTATCCTGACAAGCATTTAGCTACAAGCAGTAAAAGACTGGGCCTTGGACCAAGATCCTGATGCCAGCTTATTCAAAACTCTAGCTCTGTGTCAGCATCTGTATTAAAATGTTGGGAGTTGCTTCTCACAATCTGGAAACCCCTACTCATTAGTACTCAATATTTTAATGCTTTGCTATATTGTTCTGACATTTCAAAAGCACATTTTCTCAAGATAAGAGTGTGAGAGGGAAAAACTGCCCAGAAAACTCCCACAGTTTTGTGCTGGGTTTAGCACATTACTGGAAGACAAGTCGAAAAATGTATGTAAGCATTATGAGGAAAGCTTTTGTTCTGAGGACACATATTTCTGGAAATGCTGTCATGTTTTTGTTTTTGTTTTTTTCCAAGTTCTGAAAGTCCTGCTTCCCTTTCTAATTTATCACACCCTGCATTCTGCAAACACGCAGGCATTTCTGATGCATTTATTTACAAAAGCCAGTCACAACGTATTTGTATCTGTAGATGATTAGGAAAAGAAAAACATGAGTAGGATGAATTTTAGATGGTGGTTTGATTTTAGATTTTTAGAAAAAAGGAAATACCACATGGTGTGGTGCTAATGAAAGAGGTTGATTTGACAGAACTAAAGAATAAATAAAGTCTTCTCTTGAGCTGCTGTATAGATACATCCGGACTGTAAAACAGCCACAGTTTTACACTGTTGGCCACAGCCAACAGTGAAAGTTTCCTTCCACAGTCATGCCAGTGGACCTCAAGCTTGAAATAGAAGGACCACCTCCAAGGGTGAGAGAGGAATTAATTCTTCATAGCTATTCAGCATTTGGCCTCTCTACTGAGACTCTCAACAAGAGGGAGCCAATTAATGCAAATCAATTGTGGTAATGGCTTTTGTGATGTGGAACTAGGAACTGGATCAAGACCACCAAACTTATTTCACGTGGGCCAGTAAACAGCCTTACAATGGAAAGAGCTTTTCATTCTCTCATGAGCTGGATTAAATCCAGTGACCTGGAGGTGAAAGGTGTTAGAGCCCAATGTCCTCAGCCACATAGTCCTCTTATACTTGTATCAAAATTCTTTAGAAGTATTTTATGAAAGACTAAAAACATCAATTATCTACATGGCTCTGAGAAGAGGAATGGAAGAAAACTGCTAAATGCAGCAAGTTACAATAGGGTTTCTTTTGCTTATTTCAGGAACGGTGCTGCTCTCTACAAGGGCTGTGTGTGAGATGGTGCAAGTTGTGTTATAAGACCTAAATACAACACCTCTTTTTTTATTTACAATGCCTGAAATTATCTAATGCCATAACAGAACACTGTGTACTCTATTTGTATCTGGCTACTTTGTGATATTTTGCTAAAGGAAGTAAAATCTGAACAGGTGCGGAGAATCAGGAAAACCTCTTGACAGAGTAGGCTAAAAGGTGCTTAATTCAGTGAGCCTAAGAAAAAGGGGGCACAAAGGGAATATGTAGGGTCATCGTCTATGAATACACTGATGGGTAAACACTAGAGAAGAACTATTTAAGCTTATAGATGGGTCTGGCACTGAGCCAATAAATGTAAACTGGACATGAATGGATTTAGGATGGAAACCAGAAGGTGTCTGCCAGCCAGAAGAATGTGATTTTCAACAGGACCGATGGTGGCAATATTCTAACCTGAGTTAAAGAAGCAGCTCAGTACATCTGTAAAAAGGATGTCCTGGTTGCCTCTGGCAGGAATATGAGCTCTCTGAAGATGGCTTGAAACAACATGTAGAGAAATTTGAAATAACGCTGCTCTGTATTGGTCTGAAATATCTTCCTAATTCAAGTTGTTAGAAAAGTTTAAAAACTAGTCCTTTCTTCTAGAGAAAAAGGATATCTGCTTCCTATTCTTTGTCTTATTTATTTGTGGCTGGGAGTCTCTCTTTTTTTTTCCATCTATAATTCTTCTTTCCTCAACTTCATAATAGTAGGTCACAATAGTATATGTAGGTTTAGACTGTAAAAGAAACGTTTACCTTTTTGTCCTGATTTTCCCTGAATTCTCTTTCTTAGAGACCGCGACTACCACCTAAAGACCTACAAATCAGTAATCCCTGCAAGTAAACTAGTGGATTGGCTTATTGCACAGGTAAGAAAATTTTAAGATACTGCTGTCTTTGACAAGTAGCTTAATTTTTCAGTTCCATTTAAAAGTAAATAAAACATGTTTATCTAGAGAACATAATTAAACATATTCTGATTCTTTGAACTTAAATTCTTATGCTTTCTGGTATTATTCATTTGGTGAAAACTTATTATTTGGCAGCATAAAGAAGTCCTTTGTTAGCCCTAGGAGTGGTGAACTGTCTGTTCTCAGGGATCTTTTCTATTTCTTGTGATTTTCTGAAGACATTTGAAGCAATGTTGATCTCATTTAATCTTGTATAGGTGTGATACAATTTTATTGAAAAATGAATCTAGAGTTTTACACCAACAACTACACCATTGTCTTTAGAAATTGTAGTTGCCCCACATTTACCTTGTAATTACAGAGAAGAGCCCGTAGCTTGGGAAATTAAAAATTTAGCTTTGATAGTCTAAAGCAATCTAAAGGGACATTGCGCCGTGTTGCTCACCATCGTGGAGTCAAATGCACATTCTGCTTTTGTCTTAAATGATGGTTTGATTCACAATGACATTGAGTCCTATACTGCCAAAATGACATAAAGGGAAGCTAGTTTGAATGAGAATCAGGCCTCTGACAACCAGGGATGTTGTCCTTCAGAAATGTTTCCTGCAATTGCATTTGACATCCTCCTACGTTAATAAGATTGATATGATTTAAGGTTGTTCTGTGCCAAATAATTGAATGAGAATGGAGTAGTCAATTGTTTTCCTGTTAAGCGCATAGAGGAGAGCAAGGATATTAGTACTGAGATTGTCATATCACTTACATGTGATTTAATGGGGTATTATTCATGGAAACCTGAGGGGAAAAAAAAACCTGCTTTGGCCAAAGAAGAGAGATGTAATCAGGCTAATCCAGCCAATATAATAGTTAATCATAGAGCTGCTGTAGGCAGTAGAAAGACTCAGATAGCGAGGGAAAACATCAGCTCTTGGTCTGGAAGAGGTAGCTCATTTTCTTCCCCATTTTTCTTCATTCTAGTAGGTTAATCTGGCTGTTAGTTCTCCTGTTTACTGAGCTTTACATTAAGGTTGAACCAGAATGTACTAAAGCCAGCTATGGAGATACAGAAGACTGTAATTTATATTGTGTATGTGTGTGCATACATACATGTATACAGATGCAAAGATGAGGGAAATTTCTTCTGTGCTCAGTTAAAGGGCAACATTGTTAAACATGTAAATCACTGTCTGTGACTTAGATGAATTCCTGTCTATGTGGCTAAATCAATCTTTGCTCGTAGATCCTTACAAATAGTAATTTTCATGGGGGTTTGCTTGGAGTTTTCATACTAGATTGAACTATTTTCTAGCAACCATTCGTACTTTGGCCGTATTAGCTAACAACAGATATTAGTGGGAGCTAATGAACACTCAGCTTTTTGCAGAGTAGTGCATTTATTTAACTGCTCAAATATCTACCTTTCTGTTTAACTTTAGCTATCTGTTCTTGAAAATCTTGGGGATGGTGTCTGGTCTGATAATTACCTGTTACACAAAAACGCTGGGATATATTTATTTCTGTTTCTGACAATCAATTTGCATCATGATTTTTATTTAGAAATGGTGCACAAAAAAAGTGAGGACTATTGTTTCTGTTAGATTTAGTGGCATAGGGATGACTGTCTTGAATGATAGTCTCTCTCATTTCTGTTTGCAATTTAGACTATAAGTGCCAGTGGGAGCCCTCCCTAATGAGAAAGCTGTTTTTCATTTCCTTGACCTTTACAAATATTCATAAGACTGAACAGAGCAAAAGAGTAAGAACTTTTTTTATAATGAAAGAAACAGCATCAACTGTGTTTTGTACCCTGATCCTCCTACCTGGAAATTGTTGGCTATTATACTTCTGACAAGAGATAAGTTGGGTCTTCAACAAGGCTTAATCTTGTGTACATTTGAACAGCTGTATTCAAATTTGATGTATGTTATTATTCCCTATGTATTGTATGCACTCAGAGCCTGGGACTGGATAGGTATTAAGAGCTCTATTATTAGGTGTGCAGTGCATTTGTGGCTCTGTAGACATCGGGGTCTGCAGGAGCTGAGCATCTCTGACTATCAGGTTTATTAATAAGTGCCCTGTGATATGCTAGCGCAGATTATTCACTATGAGGGAGTTTTTGCATGTGGGAGAGGATGGTCAAGGGATTTCCTAATGACTTGGAGATTTAATGCTGAATTTGCTTGATGTCTTTTTATTGTTTATAGGTCTTCACAATAGCTGGACCCTATTGCAGTTACCCCCATAGTACATCTTAGGCAAATTATGCATGAGACACTAAAATAAAGTATTAAGTATGATGGTGGAGGGAAGCACATATGAGCGTAAGTGCTGACCGGAGGTGGAAGTGTTTATGCGTCTTCTAGAGGCACAAAGTCAAATCCTGGAAAACATAATGCTGTATTAGAGTTCTCCGTAGGCATTACTTTAGTGACCCTTTGAATGTAACAGAGAAACGGTTTCAGCAGTCAGAGCCTGAAAGGAGAAATATCTGATCTATATCCATGGATTTAGACTGAAAGTGTCTGTGAATTATATTATGGTCCCTATGCATATTTAGAGGTAATCCTTGAAGGGAAAGGGTTCATTCTTTTATTGATTCTGGACCCTTTGAAATTTCATTTTACAACCTAATGTTTCTCCCACTGCCAGTAGGCTGAGAACAAAGAGGAACACAGACCTCACTTATAGATGTCAGAGCTCTTGTACTTCACAGAATCTTAGGTGCTACTGAGGGTGCACTAAAAGACTACACTGCCACAAAACCAGTACTTTTGTCATCTGGCTGGATGACAAACTTTTGTCATCTGGATATAAATATATCCAGACCTCCAGAAATGATCTGTGATAAAACACTACCAGTTGAATCCCCAGTCCTAAGTCTAAGAAACTTAAAATTGCAATTTTATGAAAAGTAGAATGAAAGTAAAGGGACAAATGCGAAGTAGAAACCTGCTGGTAAGACTCTTTAGGTGTTTTGCTCCAGTGGGTCTCTTATCTCTTTCCATCCATCCGTCCGTCCATCCATCTATTCCTTCTTTCTATTGCAGTGTATGTTGCACCTCTGTGCATTGCATTGCCTTAGGCTTCCTTCTCACTTGGAAGGAGCACTTCATAATCTTAAAACTCTCCTTTTCCATGATACCAACAAAATATTTAAAAGTGGTTCGGTTGCTGTTCTTTACTTATCTGTGTTCATCTGCTTTCTTTTCTCCTACATGTGGGTTGTAAACAATCTAGGTCAGAAACCATCTTAATTGCTGGGCTTATACATCTCAAAACAATCAGCCATGGACCATGATTAGGGCTTTAGACATCATATCGTTACCAGAACTAGACAACAACAATAATAATAATAGTAACGGTGGCAGTAGTAATAGTAATAGTAGTAATAATAATAGTGTACTCTGGACATGATTCTTCACTGTGGTACTGACTGTAAACTGTTTCTATAATTCTGCTGACTCAAATTCAGTGATTGTATTTGAATAAACCTGAATTATCTTGTCAAAACTAGTGTATCTAGTTTCACATCCAATTTCTGTATGAAAAAGTTATGAGACACATGTTCTGTCAAGATAGTTGATTGGAAGTCGTTCTTTTTTCTTAAGATTTTTGTTAATGCTTTCATTGTATTTGGACAAATTGCTACATAACATTTAGAAGTACTTACAGGTGAGCTTGAAATGATCTATTTTAAGTTATATTCTGTAATTAGAGAATGCTGTTTTGCTAGGGGAATGTTTTGAGGCCAAGTTAACATAATCAGAAGTAGCAAAGTCTGGTTTAGAGCCTTCCTACACAAAGATTTTGTTGCCTAAAACAAAAGTAGGTTACTAAAGGTTAAGAGAGTAACATTAGAAGGCATTTCTCTTCCAGTTTATTTACAGTTGAAAAACTAAATTAGATTTTTACATCCCAACCTCTGTAAAATAAACTACCCATTTATCCCATAAAGTAACAGGAAGTGAGTGTTGAGAATTGTCGCATGACAGGATGTTGAAAATGAGAAAGAACTTACGAAGACTTGAAATTAGTTTATAGTAAAAGTTAAACTTCAGGTTTATTAAAGCTCTTTTCTTGGCTTTCCTTGTGTGATTACATAATCATGCAGTTCCTCCAGAACTGCCTTGGTCTTTTTCCTACCAAGACAACAGTATTTAGTTCTTAATTTGTAATTGTCATGCCTTTTTTTTGCTCTCAGAAAGTCTCTTCAGCGAGAGCCAGTAGTGCTGCTGATTGGCAAGAGCTGATCCTGTTTTATCCTGTATTTAAATAGTATCTTTACACCATAGTGATGTTCTTTGCCAGTATTTGCCTGGCAAATAGCTACTGCTCTCCTTAGTAGGGCTTGAAGTAGGACTGATGTTCTGCTGGCAAGATCAGAGGGCTCTTGGTCTGCAAGCTGCTTTGCTTAAAACAAAGTCAGTATGCTACTCTGCAGTTGCTGCTAGAGCTTCAGGATATCTAGTTCTCCAGATGGAGCGGAAAAATGAAAGTGAAATACTTGTGTAGGATACAGCTTCTAATTTACTAGGACTGAAAGTAATTTGCTGAAATTGCTCCTCTGCCAAAGCAGCAGGTCCCCTACCTGCTGGAATGAGCCGACCAACTGCTCTTAGTGAGATAGCAGATCCCAGGTTCTCTTGTGCCCATTTGGGGACTGGGAAGCAGGTAATCTTGCATCAAATGACCAGTGTTAACAATGTTTTTCATCTGGGTAAGACCAATAGTGCCTGCTGATTTTTACCAGCACTATTTAGAACTTATATGTCTGCCTAAAAAGCACGACGAGCGTGTTTGTAAAGTCTTCACTTGTGGCTGAAAATTAGCAGGTAAGTAGAGAAAACTAGGCATTTCTTGTATTTAACTGAATTGTAGATGCAAAACTTAATGCTGCCATTTCAGGTAAATGTAAATTTGCAAGTCACCTTTGGTACCTGTTTTAAAATTCCACACTCAAGGCTTCAGGTAGTGAGAAACTGAAGCCTTTGTTCGTAGGTCTGCTGTGTAAGAAAAGAATGCCACTGCAGTTTTAACCAGTCTGACCTCTGGAGTTCACATACACTGGGTTTACTCAGGTTTTTTTCCCTTTGGTTGAATATAGATAAGATCTCTCAACTTCTTTCTCTAAGAATGAGTTTTATTGTCTGTGGCTAGTGGGTCCTGAAGTCAGACACTATGATTGCAAATAAAAAGTCTTTACATTGAGATAATATTATGCCCCTTTGTGGGTTAAACAGCTACTTTCCAGAATCCTGGTCTTTGTCCTCCTAGTTCCTGTAGGACGCAAGAAATGCTATATATAGGAATGAATGGGATTTGGGCAACAGGGTAGCTATTTTAATTTCTTGCTATTGTTCCCTACAAAGAGTATCCTGCTAATTTCAGAGCCACAAGCTATGCGGTGGGGAAGGGGAATAATTTAGCTTAGGAAGCTGTCTGAGATGTAATATTTATCCTCTTGTTTCTAGGGAGACTGTCAGACTCGGGAGGAAGCTGTCGCACTGGGTGTTGGACTCTGCAATAATGGCTTCATGCATCATGGTAATGCATCAATATTACTTCCCACAGCCAATTAAAGGAGCTCTTACTTCAGTCAGATTAGCTGACTGTCTGAAAATCCCTTTTCTATAGGCTGTGCCATACATGCTGACATGTATACAACTGCAGGCATCCCAGCAGGTCGTTCTAAAAAGCAGTCTTTGAGCTTACACGAAATGTTTAAGCCTAGTACCTTCCCAAGTGAATCCCCTTGCTAATAGTTATGATGAGCCCTGAAGCGATTAGACAAGCTAGAAGGGGAATGTTTTTTCACTGCATCTCTTTCAGAGCCATCAGACCAATGCACAAACCAAGTACTGTCCTGAAATATTACCAAGAAATGTCAGGTACAAAGTAAAATTGCCTAGTTCTTGCCACTTGGACAACAAGCACAACCCTCAGTGCTGAATCTCTGAAGCTTCCAAATCTGAAGTGCCAAGTTGCCAAGTTAGACATCATCCATCCTCAGTGATGCTGCTGCTAAACTGGGAAAGTAAACAAATCATCTGTATCACTATCAAATAGCACACACAAAGTCCTAAGAGTAAAACATAGTTTGTCCAATGAAACATCCAGTTTTAGTCATAAATAACATTTGCTCTCCATATATTGAATAGGGTTTTTGAGAGCAGATTATTGTAAATAACTAATAGAGAATTTGCACAGTACTTGATAAGAATGTAAGAATAATTGTTTTTCTTTAAAGAATTTGGTCTGATTTTTGCCCATGTAAACTTTTGGCATTCATAGCATCCTTTGGCAAGGAGTTCCTTTGCATAAGTACATGTTGAATGAAGAAGTTGTTCCTCAGGTTTTAAAATTGTCACTTGCTGCTTTTATTTAAAGCCCCCAGGTCTTGTATTTGAAAACATGGTAAAGAACTTTGTCATGCCTTCCAGAATTTTATAGATCTCATTTCCCTCTCAATTCCTTTTTAGGTTGAAAAGTCTTAGTCTATTTAGCCATCTCACTTACCTTTAAACAGCCATTTTACTCCTCTTTGCTCCTTTTATAGTTTTACCATATTAATTTTGACATGGGAAAGGAGCATAAGGTATTGAGTAGCATCTTTCTTCCAAGAGGATCTTTGCATTTTATATGCATTCTACATGCCAAGGAGGTCAAACATTATATCATGAGCTACTATGCACTGTGAAGAAAAGTATATCTCTAAAATGCAGTGGTAGCTTAAAAATGTAGAGCTGAATAGCTGACTGATAGGGAAGCATCTGGTCTTTGTTCTGTAAAGACTGGGGAAATGTTTAGGATTTCCTTTAACTTTTTTTTGTTTCTCTCTTTCTTTCTCTGTGTAAATGCATGTATGTATTTCATATATATTATTTCCAGTCCTGGAGAAAAGTGAATTTAAGGATGAATCCTTATATTTCCGCTTTTATGCTGATGAGGAGATGGAAGGCACCAGTTCCAAGAGCAAACAATTACGTAATGACTTCAAGCTTGTGGAAAACATCCTGGGAAAGAGTCTTCTGGTAAGAAATATGTTAAGGCAAACCTTGATGTTTCTGTGAAACTGGTATTGTTTTATACTAGAGGAGAATGAGAAGGAAAATTGTAATAGAGTAGAATTGAAATGGGGAATTGCACCTGTAGCTAGACTTTTCTTCACTGCATAAATACTAATTCTTGAGCTACTTTGCTGTAGAGCTCCAACTTCTGTAGCTCTGACTTTTCTAGCTGGGCAGACCATATAGCTTACTCGTAGCAAGGGAAATCTGTAAGTTGCAGGGTCCCTTCTCTAGCATGTGACCATCCTGCACTACCTGGGAGCTTTGGATTCACAGCTCACACACACATGTGCAAATGCAAGTGAGTTCCTGCCTATTTCTGTTAGGTCTCAAGAAAAGAGGAGACTCGGATATGACCATTTCATCCAGTTCAGAGCCCAATCACTTTCTATTCCCAAGAAGCCCTTGAGAGAGTCTGGAAGTGAGCTGGGAGCTGGAGATGTTGTCTTAGCAAGCATCATACGTTTCTTGAGTTCACTGAGCAGGCACCACAGTGCTGGTGTGGTAGAGGAGAAAGTAATGGGCACTACTATTTTGGGAGAGGTCTGCCATCAAGTTTAAACACAGTTTAAACACCCTTATATGTGAGGTAGATTCAGATGCAAGTTAAAAGACTGATAAGAACGTATCTATTTCAGGAGATCATTGTCTAAGTGATATGAATGTGCCCTGCATTAGTGGATCAAGTATCAGCTTTACTTTGTTTATGGAAACCATTAACCAAAAAATACTGTTCTTTATGTTCATGCTTTTGCAACATTACTGTTATCTCCAGATTCCCACCTCACTAAATGCCATCACAGTCCTTACTGTACTGGGATTATTCTAATGCTGTTTGGACTTGGTAGTCGGATTGGTGCAAACTCTTTGTTCTGAAATCCTTGTTTACTGCCAGTGGCTCCAGGCCCATCTTTTTCTTCCTTTGAACACTGGCAGAATGCAGGAGCAGGAGAAAAACTTGGGTCAGAAACTGGAAAAGTAGAATTGCTGGAAAAGATCCAGAGGTCCATTATATGGGAAAATTCTTCCTGTGGTTCACACAAACTTCACTGTCTCACTGTTGTCTTGTCTCCCGGGAGACCAATCTGTGTTTGTCTGAATGTCCAGAAGTAATATTTAAAGCACCATGGTCCCTCAAAATTATTCCTCTATGCATCCAGTGCCAGAGACTGGAGTGTCAGGTTAATATGATTATCCTCACAGAGAGTTGTTGGATAAAGGGAAGCAGTTAAAAGGTGGTACACTTTGTGGGTTTTTTTAACTGTGATTTGCAAAGCACTCAGAGATCAGTTTCATGTAAGTTGGTGGGAACTGCCATTGTTCAGGTATTTTTAATTTTCCACCTTATCAAGACAAGACAGTTTGAGGAAACAGATTGACTAGTATGTCTCTCCCACTTTTTTCTGTGAGTTCAAGGCACTTCTGTTAAAATGCCAAAACTCACAACGGTAATATGTTAGCTGTGAAATGAGGGATTTAAAGTTCTTTGATTCTGTTTTCTGTTAATGTAATAGTCATTTATTAGTATTCACTAAAGAGACAGAACAAACAAGCAAACCTTGCACATGGACTATTTACTAGTGATTAATTGTAATCCCTAATTGGTCCTTCCAGTCACTCCATAATTTGGTAACTGAAATATTTGCAACAGGGATAATTTTACTATTAGTATTAGTGTAGATCTGAAATTAGCCTCTGACAAAATGCAGTCCCATCTCAAAAAGTAAACAATCTGAAATGAACAGCAATGAATAAGTGCTGAATAAGAAATCTCCTACTTAGAGGGCACAGATTTTTGTCAAATGAGTAGTAGTCATGCTAAAGTTATGAGTTGCCCTCGTTTTCACAAATAAATTAGCAGTCCCCTGAATGTTTGTAAAGAAGATCCCACAAATAGCAGTACAGTAAATGCATTACACTTCTCCACAAAAACATTTGTGCCTGACTTCTGTGTTATTCTGTGTTTAGCAATTGTGAGCAGCTGGAATCCTGAGGCTTTGCTGTCTGTGGAACATCACTACTTGCCTCTTTACACTCATGATAGGGCATTGATCCTCCCCATCACCCGATCCCACCATAGGAAATTTAATGGAATTTCCTCAGCACTGGCTTTTGAAACATGCTTTTCTACTGCCATGAAATCCTAGCTGTTTAATGGACAGCTTCCCCCACCCCCTTCATCTAAGTTTGCTCTACCACTGGAGAGCTTGCCCCTGAAAACAGAAAACAACAGAAGCTTTGGCAAACATATCATTAGAAATGCCAAGGAAAAAAGTGCTTTCAGTCTGAAAAAATGCACTTCAAACGAAATTTAATACTCATTTATTTGTGCAATTGTTTCTCATTGAAGGACATAAATCTTGAGAAACTGAAAAAATATACAACATTCTTTGCATAGTTGAAGAGAATTTAGATTTTGGATTGACTCCAAGCATTGTGACTTGGTTACTGCAGTGTGCTGTTAACTTGTGATCAGCACCTCTACTTGTTAGCCCAAGCCAACCACAACACAAATTAAAGCCGGTAGCCTGGAGCTGAGTCTCAGACAAGGGTAGTTGCCTGTAGAGATGGGCCTCCATCAAAGTTGCCTAAGAGGTTTAATGCACACACGATGCTAGAGTCCCCAGAAGACTCTGACGTATCACTTACCTGATCTCAACAGAAAAGCATTTCCAGTGATTTCTGAAGATGATGCCTGTGTACATTTTATGTAGCATTCTCAAAACTGTTGTGCTGGATTGGAGATCTGGACTGTAAGTCTAAACCTCATCAACTTTCCAGACCTGTGATATCTCCTACATTCCTCCACGGTATCCCCTATTTCTTAGTTTCAGTAGTGTGTTGCAGTAGTTGCAGGAGAGAGTAGTTGCCGTGTCTCACTGCAGTTCACAGCCAGGGTTGTGGCATGTCCTGGAATTCAGCTCATGCAGGGGCCTGAGTACTGTAGCATATTCGATGAAAGCCAATGGTTTGAGTACAGAAGTCAGGGCTACCTGGGTTTTAATTTAACTTCTCACATGAACTCACTGTGTGGCCTGAGCAAGACCTTAAGTCACTCCTTGCGTCAGTTTACCATCTGGAAATTAGGATGCTAAATCTCATCTATCCACAGGGCTTTGCTACTGCTGTTACATCTAGAATCAGCTTTGAAAATGAAAGTGTCCTTATAATTCAGCACTTCAGATACCAAGTTTTTAGGTAATAGGTAGTATTATCATTTGAGTTCATGTCTTCTCCATTTTAAACCAGCCGATCCAATAAACATAGCATTCACCTTAAAATTCTTATAGAACTATAGAACACATTTCTCCTATTCTAACTATGAATAAATAATAGTAATTTGTATTACTCAAATAAAGCCATACTTGGTCCTTGATAAAAATCTCTTCCATCTTTGATCATTCCAGGAGAATTATTTTTGTGTGTTGTGCTAATACAAAACGACCTAATACTGCAAATTTTCAGCAGAGGGAGAGCAAAAAAGAGATTTCCCTTTGTTCTTCATTATACTAGTGTACCACAGTCTATTGTAGCTTGAGAATTCAGATCATTGATTTAAAACACCCCTGGGAAGAGAGCCACTAATAAAAGCCCATCCTGTAGGGATTTCTGATCTCCCAAGGAGACAGGCTGGCAAGTCAGTAACAGGAGGCATCCGTCATCCAGGTGTATGTGGCCAGATAAGGGCTTTGAGTGGATTTTGGATACTAAAAATTACAGCGAACTCTGAAGTGAAAAACATCCTTTAGGCTGTAAATCTTTCACTGTTCAGAATGAACAGTTCAGTTTCAGTGCTCAATTTCAAAGCTCACAAACCAGAAGAAACTTTGAGTCATTTTGTATGTATTAAGGCTATTTTGCTAATGTGGCAAAACACACCTTTAAATATAAAAGCAGTAGGGGTGGCTTAGATTCTGGAGCTTCTCATTGGAAAGAAATTTTGTCTTTTCAAATTTTGTTTTAGTGCCCCAGAGCTTGGAACTTTTGAAAGGCTGGGGAGACTGGAACAACCTGGGAGATGAGGTGACAGGAAAATAGCTCTCTTCAAATGAATGCTGCTGAGGACCACAGAAACCTCATCAGTTTTGTGAAGCATTCAGACTTGACATTATCTGATAAGTCACTGCTCCTTAAGAAATTCTTAACCAAGTCAGACTGTTCAAGTGTGTCCAACAGAGAAGAGTTTATGCTGGAGAGCTGTAGGGAAGTTTGTGAGAGAAGGATGTGCATAGAATCATAGAATAGTTTGGGTGGACCCTAGTTTAGGAAATGGTGGTTGATCTGCCTGTGCTGCCTCATCTGCTGCTAATGTCCCCAGGAGTTTAGGCTGAGAGTTCCTGCTTCTGCATGAACAGTAGGAGCCGCCTGGGGAGGCTGCCAAGAGTGAAATGGATCCAGTTCCTTCGCCTCCTTCACTGGGGGGAATCTTAGTGCCCAACCCAAGGCCCTTCGTGTGTATGCAGTTTGAGGGATCAGCAAATGTGGTGGGTAAACCAGACACTATACCCTGTACATTAAAGTCATGCTCTCATGACATTAGCCTGATGCAATGCTGGAAGCTACTGCATAGCTGAACATCAAGCTGCTTCACATCTCTGTCGTCTTCGTTCTCCTGGAAATCTGTCAAATCTCCCTTCATAGACTCTGAGCATCCCCATGCCACAAGTGTTTTCTGACTCCATAATCCTCCTTGTACAGGAAGGGAGAGAAATGGAGAGGTACTACACAAGCATCATGACCCACATGCCAAAAATGCTTCATGAATGTGACAGGTACAGGTGTAATAGACCATTTTTTGCATAGTTTTTCTTCTCCCCACTCTTCACCCCCCGATCTCTGCCAAAATTCTCTTTGATTACGTTCCGACTACATTTGTCCTCTGGTTTTGATTAAACATGCTTATTTCTCATACAGTCTCATTTTTTGACGTGGTTGTCTTTCAAGATTAAACAGCTGCTGCCTTACGTTCAGAAACCTGATTGGATTTCAGGGGAACAGAAATAATTCTTGTAGATGGCAAGTTAGTTAATTGCTTTGGATTCCTTAGGGATGAATGGTGTTCAGCTGTGGAATTGCAAGGTATTACTACTTTATAATAAAGAATGAATCATAGCCTTCTCCAAGTATTGCATATTGAATATTATCCATAGTCTGCCTTTTCATAAGAGAGTGTCCCCAGTACAGGAGTGTCAGTATACATAATGTGAGATTTCTTTCTTTACAACATGGTGATAAAGTTCCTAATGTTGATGCACTTGGGGTTTCTTAAAAGTATTTTGGTTCTTTGCTTTCAAACAATACATTTTTGCAGTACTAATGAACAGAGAAAGGTAGGTTATTAAAAATGATAGCATATAAAAGATCTTCATGCATAGTAATGGTAGCTGCACCCAAGAGATCATGTAAGTTCGCGTAGCTGCTGGCTTCTTAAGTTTGGCAAATCAAAGCCTCCAAATTTTTAAATATCTTTTCACATATGCTTTCAAAATCCAACAAAAGAAACTGAACAGTCCCTTCAAATGTATAATGAGAATTGGATGGGAGAGCTATCCTAGAAATTTTCTATTTAATCCCAAATGTGAAGTGATAAAAGTAAATATTGTGTTGGGCTGAAACTCATTACACTTGCAACACTAAAAATCGAACCAGTGATATACCCAATTTTCTAAGCTGTCCTTTTATTAAACTTGCATAAATAGCATTGCTTCTGAAAATATTTTGTTAGAAATATCCAAGAATGGCAGGCTTACCTTTCAGTGTTTTCAGTTTCCTGTCCATCATTTAATCTGAACATCATCTGATGAGAATTTTTTCCCTGCAGATATATTATGTCATGCATTATTGTAACATGGCTGTATGGCTCCTGCAGGAAAGGATGATTCTATGTCTTTAATTTTTTTCTAAGGTGAATTCCTGTAAAAGGACAAAGCTTATATGCTGATGACATTGACTTCAATAGAAAAAGGAGAGTATTTTTAAAAAGTGCAGGAATCATCAGAATCAAGGAAATAATTCTCAGTAATTTTTTTTTCCCAGTGGCATGCTAGATTATAGATAGCTTTATTTTTCCTTTTAACTCAATTCTAATTTATCAGATGGTTCTTAAATGCGCAGTGTTTGCTCAAATGCAAGATGTTTATCTGGTAGAATTTCCACTTGTCCATTTACCAGTGGCCAAGCTTGCTTTATTTTTTTAAAATGGGAAGTGAGTTGTTAAGCTTTTTTTTCATTGTTAATAAGCCACTAGAAAAGGATGAGTGAAACATATATTTGCCATGATTGATATGATTTTAAAAAACATTTATAAGGCAGGTCTGTGTGACCTCAGTGCAAATAAGAGGAAGCAGATTCTCAGGAGCAAGAACTACCAAGTCTTCTGTCAACCATAAAAGGTGCAAACTGAACACGACATGAGTCTTGTATTTTTTTCCCTAACACAAAGCTTATGTGCCTGTTCGCTAGAGGAAGGACCTATAGATGTGAGAAATTGTTCTGTCACTGGTCATCCAGAATTTTAGCCAGCAGACCAACTATTATGATGTAATTTATGTAGTGTGTAGTATTATCTATAAGAAATAAGCCTGAGATCCCCAATTTATCTGAAAATGATAGCTAAGAAGGACTCATAGATTGTTCATTATTGGGTATGTGGGATGTTTTTTAAAAAATAAATAAATGACTACAGTTTGATCTGTAAGTACATTCACCAGTGGCAAATACTGAATATTGATGAATTCCGTAACCTAAAAGTGAAAGATCTAATGAAGAATGAAGGGCTAGAAGTTAAAACCAAATGCAGTTTCTAACAGAAGAATTGATTAACCATTGGAACAAGCTCTCAAGGGCGGGAATAGATTCTTCACTTCTTAAAGACTGCAGATCATAACTGGATAACTCTCTGGAAATTCTGCTTTAGTGTAGTAAGGGGTCAATGCAGAAATAACTAGATTAAATTTTATGGCTTATGTTATGTAGGAGATCAGGCCAAATGACCTAATATTCCCTTTCAGCCTTAAGATCTCCAAGTCTATGTCAATCGTGGCTTGCAGTGAAAAGTCCAATTTCTCATCTCCATCCTTCAGCTTTTCAGCTGACTCAGTATTTATGAAGCATTACCTTATGCTCTTTTTAAGATTTTACCAGAAGAGGATGACTATGGATTTGACATGGAAGAAAAGAACAAAGCAATCGTGGTGAAGTCAGTTCGACAAGGGTCTTCTGCAGAGGTATGACCTGACATTCATAAATATGTTGGGTTTGGTACCTAAGAATATTTCAATGCTTTGAAAAGGTACAAAACCATCCTTTTAAGGTCTGTTTCATTTTAAAGGCAGCTAATAGAAAATTGGGTGTCTTCTACAGTTCTTGTGGTAATAAATTGTTTCTGTAAATTGCTAAATGTTTTGGCATCTTTGGGTGACTTGCTGAATATTTTTGATAAGTGATAGGACAGCAGTATCTCTGTGTGATGATAGCATACCTCAGGTTCATTAGCAACTTAAATTCGAGGAGGGAGGAAAAGTAACATTATTTTGGGATAGCAAAGATGTTCAATGAGAAACAGGTTTATTTGAGTGAAAGCTATATTTTTAGATTTGTATTTTTTCCTTAAAAAGCATGCACTCATTACTCTCCTTGGTATTTTTTAAGAGCTCTACAGAATATATTTGCTTTGTTTCTTTGAGGCACATAGATGGCCCAAATGTCATAGGAACTGAGTATTTCATAATCATTTGTTTATCCATACAAAACCCTTGAGTGGATAACACAATGTGATCCTCCATTTACAGAAATAAGGCACAGACAGGCTGAAAGTCTATTTTTTAAAAGCTATTTAGGTGCCTTCTAGCACCTATGAAGATAAGAGAGGACTAAATGGCTTGTCCAGGGTTTCACAGTAAATTGTGGCAGCACACAGACAGTACTTCTAATTAAAAGTCCAAGACAACCATTACAGAATTTTTTAACATCCACATTCATTTGTTGGTCACTGCTTTAGGCTCCAGATAACTCCTGGATGACTCGCCCAATGCAAACAGCTGAAGTGGACAGGCTGATTTTAGCAAGTTGAGAGTGTCAAACGGGAAGGAATTCTGAACTGAAGTTTAATATTAGAATTAAATTATTTGAGTATTCCTGATTCTCGTTTGTTTTCTGGTCACCAGAGAAACCAATCCTATGCTCTACCTCATGCTCCAAATCAACATAGATTGGCCAAAAATTTTATTACTCTAAACCTCTGCTGTAAACCATTGCCTGACAGATAATCCTTCTGCTTCTTTGGCTGGATGCCTGTGGAATACCCTGCAAATCTGTTGTGTTTTAAGACAACAGAAGCACACAATTTTCTAAGGAATCTTTTTCTTGATCTTCCAAGACAAACTATCTGTGACCATAAGCCTGTCTTTTCAACTTGATCTTAAAATATTGCTCCAGAAAAGAACTAAATCTGCATCTCTCTGAACCAGAGGGCTGTCAGCTCATTCTGGAAAGACCTGAGGTCCGACAGTAATGCATTTCATTACATTCTTGGGCTTTTTTAATTGCTTTGTGATACTAGAAGGATATCCAGCATGTAGTTCTGTGTGGCTCAGCAGCTGTAGGCCATTTAGAGACCCTATGCCTGCTGTCACACTCTTTAGGGATAAAAATTAAGACATGCAGCTTTGCTTCACAATGCCTATCACAGTGTATTGCATTCATTAGGACTGTCAGACTTCAGGCCAGAATAAGATTCCAGGTTCACCAACTAAGTGGGAACAAATCTATTACTTGCGTGGATTTATTCAAGATTAACACAATCTGTTTGAGTTTGGGATTGTGATCTCTTTTTCCTAGCATACCTGGAAAAAAATCCTTATGGACAGGTTGTGGCGGCACAGAGCGTTGAACTTCATGCATGTGCAACAAGGGTCTTTGGGGTTTTTATCCAAAATCAGAGTTGCCAAGCATTGTTCTTTCTATTATTAGTGTCTTTTCTCTTCTCGAGATTTTTTAGAAACTGTTTTGTGAGCTGTTAGATCTGCCTATGCCAGAAGCAGTTCCCAAACTGTGTTTGAAAGTTGTTAAAAGAATTACTGGAACATCAAATTCCTGTACTGATAGGGTACCTGAACTGCAGTTTGGGAACTCTTCGCCTGACATCTGTGTTCAGCTTCTCAGTTTTGGCCCTTAGGTAGAATAGTGCCCTAGTGGGCACTGCTCATGCACTTTCTCTCCTGATCCTGGATGATGGGCAGCTCTCAGGCCGGGACTCTCGCCTGTGGGAATTGTCCCCCCATGCTCCTGGCAGCAGCTGCCTGTGACTATTAACGCTTGCTCAGCTCACCTAGACGGAGGGTCACAACAAATCATATAGCAGTGGTTGGTTGATGTGGACTGTGGCACATCCCATGCCTGTTCCAAGTTCATGTGTCATCAGAAAGACCTTCAGAAAGTCAATGTCTCCTCAGTTTGTACCTTATCTTCCTTTCAAACCCAGCTCACCTGCAGGTTAATTGTAGCTGGGCTTATTCCCACAAGTTTTAATCCTGGAGCTGGTTTATGAATGATAGTCTATCAGAAGGAAGCAACAATGAAAATTATCCTTTTGGGAGGTGTGGTTGCTGTCTTACTCTGAACAGCCAACTGACAAGCAGCTGTCTAGTGTTTGAACAGAGCGTGTTCTACAAGCAGCCAGTTGGCCAATGGCCATGCAGATGAACAGCAAATAGCAAGCTGCTGGCATTTCAGAAAAAACAGTGGCCCGGATCCAGACAACTGCATTGAGCTGTCATAAGGAGCATCCGTTATTCAGAAGCTCTGTGACACTGTAGGTCTTTACTCTTAAAGATACAAGCTGTCTAATCTTCCTTAGCCTGGTTAGTTATATCCCAGTAGAGTAGCAGATTTTTATTTGAAAGTTGCTAGTTTGTAGGGTTTAATATGCGACTTTATACCTCATATGTTCATGGATTTGCTATGATTATGTGTGCAGGTATGTGTCCCGTATGCACAAGCAGTAAGTTAGGCATATAAAGAGGTCATCCACAGGTAGAATGATTGCAGGTATGCAAAGAGTTTAGCTAAGCGCACATACATTAAGTGCATGAGCTACTTTGAGAAAATTAGGCCTAAAACATAATGACTTTAGAAATTTATATAATAATTTTTACTTTATAATAAACTCATCAGTATCAGTAAATGCAAATAGCGGAAACATTTCAATTGAATTATAAACCAAAGTTTGTCAAATTCTATCTTAAGTTAAAATCTCTATTGCTATTTATCCCTATTATCCATTTTAGAGATTATTTACAAAAAAAAGAAAGATGAAAAATGTTATTTCCAGGTACACAAGAGGATGTTGTCAAGTGATGAGAGTCTGAGAATTAAATCAAGGAGAGCACGTTGTAGTTTTTCCTTTTAATAGCTTTGATTTGAGGAAAAAAAGTACAAGTTTTTGTAGGTAAACTGATCTCTGACTTTCAGACCACAAAATATATTTAAGTGAAGCCATGCATAGACATAGTCAGCAGGGTTTTCCAGTCCTACGTTTCCAGATTCATTTTTGCAACAGGTCAGATTTCACATGTGGGAGTAGTACTGCTTAGACCTCCTTTTTCCAAGTCAAGAAATTTGTCAATGGATTCCAGGCAGAACAGGAAAAGAGTTTGTCACATTTAGAAGAAAGCCCAACTGCTGGATCTTGAAGTGATAGGAAGTAACTCTAACCTGGGAAGGGTTAATAATATATTTTTTTTTTCTTTTTACTCCATTAAAGGGAATTTTATATTTCCTTGATATCCTAACACCTAGTTTAAGTGCTGCTATGTCACATTTTAACTGGTATAGATCATCAAGAGGTATGTTTAGAGTTATTGTCCAGTGGGCAGAATAAGGGATCTCGATTCTGTCATCAGATCTGTCTCTGAATTCCTGTGTGACCATGACCAAATAACTAAAGTTAAGTGCAAAAGCTAGGAATTAAAATTAAAATCTTGTGGCTTTTTAGGCTGATGAAGAGCCAGTAGTTCACTTAAAGCAGAGACAGGTTTTTACCACCGCTTAAAAACAGGTTACATTTACTGATGTGACTGGGTATATACTGGTTTTGCATGGCTAGTAGTTGAAAACTGTGGTTTTGGCTCCCTGTGCCTGAGCTGTAAGTTGTGAGAAGTCACACTTCTGTATCGCAGTGGATATGGCAGCCAGTCTATTACAATCCCCTATATTTTAATCCCCTTTTTTTAACAGTCTCCTTTTTTAGTAGTCCCCTATTAAAAAAATTGTAGCAGAAAAGTACGAAGATATATCTGTTGCAAAGTAATGTGGCATATTTATACAGATATTGGTGAAATCTCTTTGTTTTCTCTAAATGCAGACAACTTTAAGGGTGACTGACAAATAATTTGATGAATCAACACTGTGTATACAGATTCCATATGACAATAATCCTAGGAACGTCTCTAAGTAGAGAACGGTTGAACTTGGAGCCTGAACTTTCAGAGATGCTGCCAATGATCCAAAGTTTTCTGCGGTGTTTGTTTTGTTTGCAGATGGCTGGCCTGCAGACGGGAAGAAAAATCTATTCCATCAATGAGGACTTAATATTCCTACGCCCGTTTTCAGAAGTGGAAACCATCTTAAACCAGTCCTTCTGCTCACGAAGGCCACTTAGGCTTCTGGTAGCTACCAAATCAAAAGAGTAAGTGCCAAGATGAGCAGACAGAGAAGATTATCTAGAAACGTCAATTACTAAATATTTTTTCTACAATTTGTAGTGAAAACTCTACTGTAAACACTTTGCTATGCAGAAGCTGTTCAATAGGAAAACAAATAACATAAATGAAAAAGATACCAGAGTCACAGGTTTTCAGTGGTGAACCTTGTGCTTTTAGAACAAGTTAGGATATGTTCTCTTTATACTGCAGTTAACTTTTGGCTTCCTTGTGCACAAACAGAACTGAATCACAAGGATTGTCATTCTGTCTCAGGTGTGAAGCTTCTCAGATAAATATATGTCCAAAGGAAAGCTATTTCCACCCCATTAAAGCTTGGCTTATTTCTGGATGACTCTAACAACATCAGCCCTTACGGTTTTTCAGTCCATTATTGTGTCTTATGACGAGGCTTGGCCCTGTTAATGTCTTGTGCATTATTAGATTCTATAATCCCAGAATTTGCCATAGAATTGAACGTCTCAATGAGCACTTGATACTAAATTCTAGTCCAGGATGTCTTGTCCAGTCTATTTTCTTTTTTAATGGAAAAGATCCTCAGCTGGTATAAGTCAGCAGAGCTGCACTGAAGTTTGCCTAGAAGTGAAAGGGAATAAAAATACCATAGAAAGTTTCTGTCATGTGTTATTCACTTAAAGATGTAATAAATTTGGAAGTGCCAAATTTTAATTAACAAAAAGAGTCTCTCATCTGCCTTGGAGAACGAAGGTGGAGTGGATGATTTCTTCAGGTCTATTTATTTGTTATTTATTTGTAAACTACATGGGTGCTTTCTTTAATCGAAAACACAGTTGTGAATGCCAGGGAAAGATGCTGTTAGAACTGCCCAGAGCTCTGGCAGCCTAACTTAAAATGCTGCTTTCTCTTCTCCTTGATTTACCTGCAGGATTATTAAAATCCCAGATTGTCCTGAAGCACTTTGCTTTCAGATACGGGGAGCAGCACCACCATATGTTCATGCAGTAGGAAGAGGTAAGTAGAAAGGCTGTGGTATAGTTAAGCTTGGAGTACAGCTAAATATATACACGTGCATATAAAGTGTGCGTGTGTGTGTATACATCTCAATCAAGAAGGATCCAGGTTTCATTGTCAAACTTGTTCTAAACAAGTTCTGACAACTTATTTTAGTAACCGTAACGACTAGGAACCCCTGTCATAGAGGAGGATCGCGCTCGTATATAAAACCATAGAACAACGAGATAGTTCCTGCCTCAAAGTGCTTATAATCTAAATAGAGTCTAAGAAAATGGCATCATTATTATGAACTGAGTGTTGGGCCACTAATCCCATCAACACAAAACAAGGAATACCTTAATTCTACAGTAGAAGAAACTTGGCGATACTGCAATCCACAGTACTGTGGAAAGGCTCTTCAGAAAGCATTGTCACTTGAGCTCTTGCAAGCTAGAAATGCGCTTTCATAGTGATCCTAACCTTGTTTCTTCTAAGACTACTAAGATACAGCTGTACAGCCACAGGGAATAAAAATTTAAAACTGAGGTGGCTGAGAAAAAGTTGAGGTGTAATGCTGCCTGTTGCTTCCTCAGTATTTTTGCCTGTGGTCAGCCACAGTTTGGATCACTGCAGTTGTGAATGTGCTGTGGGATCAGCAGGTTGGTAGACAGATCGTGTTTCTTAATGGACATCACAAGGTGTGGTATAAGACTTGAAGACTACTTCTCCCTTTACATTGGCTTATACTGCTATAAATTACCAATATAAGATAGAAGTGAACTGCTGTCCTTGTTCTTTTTAAAAGGGGAAAACACAGTTTGACAGAGATATTTACTACTTCCGTAACTGAAATGTGAAATGAGCTGCAAATAAAGAACAGCTCTAACCTTTATTTTGAGCAGAGGCAGAAAATACGACCTTTCAGACACGTACCACTTCCTTCCTTCAGAACAAATATATATATCCAAAGATGTGCAGTTAGTATACAGACAACAGGTAGCACGCAAATGCAACAAACGATGTTCTCAGGGAGACACATTTATTACACTCTTTCATAACAGCACCTATAACCACTTTTTAACAGTCTGAAGAGTGCAAACTGGAAGTGCCAGCTAGAAAGATTCTCCTTTTTCAGGATTTTGCTAGCAAAGGACAAATTGCATTTGGAATATAACTGTATGAATTTTAAATGATGGTGCCTTAAAAAAGTTAATCACCTTAATTGTAGATTTCTAGGAGCTGGATTTGGCTCTGAGTCTTGTTCACGTGAATCTGGAATACATCCATTGAAGTTGGACATTGCACTCTAGACTTAAGTACATCATAGTCTTTTTCTTAGACCATGGCAAACTGCATAACATGCAAGTGTTCTGTATCTTTCAAGTGCAACAAGCTGAAACAAATATAACTTCACATTTAAGCAAGACCTCAGCTAATGTAATCATAAGGCTAGAAGAGCCATGTAAGAATCCCAAATGATTTCCCAGAGGAATTTCAGTTTCTAGCATGAATGCATTTAGGTCTAGGAGGTCTCTGTTTTTCCCAGCACTGCTGAAAATGTGAAGGATAGGTGCATGATGTTTTCCTTATACAACAAAGCTATGTTGTATTCATGACATGCATTCAACTAGCTTTTTCTTCTTACTCTTCTTAACCAGAAACCCTTTGCAAACTTTCCAATTTTCTCTTCCATAGTTAGGTGCCTTTACTGTCTAACTCCTCTCCTGTTGATTTTTCAGGTTCTGAGGCTGCAGCTGTGGGCCTTCATCCAGGGCAGTGTATTTTGAAAGTTAATGGGAATAATGCAACACATGGAAATTATATGGAAGTTCTGGAGCACTTTACAGCCTACAGGACCAGACAACAGGAAGCACTGGTATGAATACAAAACCTCAGAGGAAGTACATTAATTCCTGCCCTCCTTCTGTCCTCCCCTTCTTCTGTGCTTTTATGCTCACTAAATATTCAAAAAACCAACTTATATACATGTCTCTCTTGACTTAATTTACTCCCATGCCAAGGTCCTAGTAAAACTGAGGGAGCTAATTAGTTGCCTATAGTTGCAGAACATCTACAAATAAGATGTGTGCCAATTCATACACTGCATACAGTACTAAATATTATTAACTATTGCTAAAATTAGAAGTTCACCCAGATATTGATCTAGATTTTATATTCTCTGAAGTTCAGAGGAAAGCTGGGGGAATGTTGATATTTCAGCCAACTTAGAAGATATAAAATTGTTAGCTAGATTCACCTTTGTAGTCCAAACATACAGAGATCGGGCATTTTTACTGAGGTCATAGCTGAAGCCTATATCTCTTGAAAGGGATTGTACCAGTGGGTCTACAGAACACATGAAGATGCTGAGGAGGACAGAGTTCAGCAAGCAGCGTCCACTGCATATCTGAATGGCAGTCATCCTGGCTCCAGCAAAGAAGACTCTTCACTGGAAGGAGGTGCAGAATTGGATCCCCTTCAAAATAGCCAACAGGAATCAGGTAAAGATTCTAATGGGGAAAGAAACCTAGGGAAGATTCAGGGGCTTCAGGAAGGAAAATTGCAGTAGAAATATATAGTGTAATTATTATTGTAGAATATCTCTTGTCTTAGTAAAGCTTTATAATAGGATGAGGTCTGCCAGAGGAAGACCTCTGCAGTTTATTCAGGAGAAAAAAAAATTGAGAAAAATTGAGAAATCATACTCCTGTGACTCTCTGATCTTTACAAGAGAGCCAGTTTCTGGAATGAAAAGGCTCAGCATTTTAAGAATCATTTGGTAGCCCCTGCAAACCAGGAATTTATGGGCAGTATCAGCTAGAGAGGGAAGGTCTGCAAGTAACTCCAGCTAGAATAATCTGTTTTCCGTGATTTAAGATTAAAGATTAAGATTTTAAATTACTTTGATCTGGAGCAAGTTTTCAGAGCGTGTTACCACTGTGTCAGCAAAAGGTGTGGGTGTATTTCCTCCAACTTAGAAAAGTGTAACTCATAAAAAACGCTGCTTTACCTTCATGCTGAGAGCTTATTCGGAAAAGTAGATGTTAGGGGAGAATGCTGAAGCCAGATTCAATCCAAAGGACTGCGCCTGGACTCTCTGAATGCCATTGGCAACTTCTCCAGGAACAGATGTACATCTGTGTGAATCCCATCTAAGGTCTGGTGAGCCTGGTAATCTAATGGTCAAACAGTGCAGCTCCACAGTGGAACAGCTGGAGCCGTGCCCTGGTAGAGGCATGTGAGCAATTCTTTGGCAAATCTCAATCTGACTGTTAACAAGTCTGTTCTCTGGTGACAATAGTATTGCTGTGTGTAAAAAAATGTTATCTCCTCACCCCACCCCTGCCCTGCCATCTCAGTCTTATGACTGCACAGAAAATACATCTGGAGCATTTCCCAAAATTGGACAGAAAAGTGGCAGTCTTCCAGAGGGTCATTACAAACAAGACTCTGAGATTCACATACTTTACTTCCCTTTGAAAGCTTCTGCTGGGGTCTGTGTGTCTGAATGCTGAACAGAACTAAAAGTAGTGTCCTGTGCATGGATGTGTGCATGCACATATGGAAGAACATCAGAGTGTGGATTGGAGCATGTGGATTGCCTCAACCTGGTCCATCACTGTCTCCAGTAGCGGCCAACAGCAAATGTCTTCCTCAGAATATTCTCCCAGCCTCTAGCAGTACGTGGTTCAGAGACTCCTTGAGCCAAAGGTTGTGTCTTTGTGTCTTTGCATTTAATAATACCTCTCAACAGGTTTCTCTTCCCTATGCGTGCCTGTATTCATGTGTGCTGCCAAACACCTCTAATGACTTATTTTGGTTCCAGCCCAGAAACCACCACAGACCATCAGCTCTCCACTGATCATTGGTGAAGAAACACCTCTCATTAGCCTGACTGTGGATAACACCCACCTGGAGCATGGTGTGGTGTACGAATATGTCAGCAGCGCAGGAATCAAATCCTTTGTCCTGGAGAAAATTGTGGAACCAAAAGGTTGCTTCAATCTCACTGCAAAGGTACCAGAAAACATACATGGCCAGCTTCATTCCTAAACAGAACAGGGAAGCCAATAATATAGGCATTTCTCTGGTGTCTTGGCTCAACTCTTCGGATGAGGTAGCACATGGTCTTCTCAACCCTGCGGAGTTTCCTTCATTAGAAGGCACCAAGTTATAATAGCTCGTTTGGTATGAGCAAATCAGCAAATGCTTCCAGGATTTCAGCTGTTGAGGTAGAGGGAGGGGAGTCCTCAGCTGTAGATTTCTCGCTTTTATCTGTCTGGTAACATACTCTTTGCTGATACTCAAGATTAATCTTTTCAGGCAAGAATTTGCTTTACCTTGGAAGAAAATCAAGCAGCTTTTTGCCATCTGATAGGCTGGATTGGTCACTAAAGGAAGCAAGTAGAACTGCTGCTGTTGGAAAGCAGCAGTGCACTTAGTATTTTGGTATCTATTACAATAGTGAGCTAATAGTAAATGTTTCTGTCACATCCCAGTAACATTATTGTTATGTCCTATGAAAGCATGCCAGACCGGGTAACTTTGACAGTGCACAGTGGATATTTTGATCCATTTCAGTTATTGTAAAAAATTTTGAGGAATGTTTTATGACTCTGGGGATTAGACATGATAGTGATTCCCAGGCAGTAATAAAGGCAACTTGGTCTGAAGCTTTATTCAACCATGACAACATGGGGGCTTTGCCACTTATTCAGTGGAAGAAAACTGTATTTTTCCTCACTGTCAAGTCTCATATCATTGACATCCTGTCTTTTTGTTTAGATTTTAGAGGCCTTTGCTACAGAGGACAATCACTTCATAAGGAATTGCAAAAGACTCATATCCCTAAGCAGTGCTGTGGCCACCATGCCCCAGTATGAATTCCGGCAAATCTGTGACACTAAGCTGGAAAGCATTAGCAGAAGGCTCACAAACTACCAAGAGGTACAACACTACTAGTTATTGGTGAAGTCTGAAGACAATACTTTGTTGTGGTAACTGGGTCTTAGTATTCTTTATTAAAGAATCCGAACTGCTTTAGAGGTGGGTGTCCTAGAGGCATGAAAACAGCTCTGCAAGTTATTGAAATAGCAAATTTTGAGGAAAAAGGACCTTATCTGTAAATCACTCCTTTCAGCTCATCAGAGCTGTGGGTTATAACATATTATTGCAGGTTCATTTTCACCATATCAGTGAATAAATGACAACGGAATGATCAGTGTCTGATTTAACATGAACATAAGTATAGTGTATCATAGTGTAAACAAACCATGTGTGCTTTTTTGCGCGGTTACCTGAGCTGTTTGAAAAGAGAGTCCTAGAAGGTGTAGCTAATTGCTTTCATTTGTTGTTTTATGAGCTTTTTTTTAAATGTGTTATTCCAGCTGCAGCAGAAATCATATGATTCTGGAATAGGAGGCAGGAAGAAAAAAGGATTGTCTGTATTGCATCATAATTTTTTGCAAATGAAGTAGCACATGCTTGCTTTATTTCTCCCAGTTTGCAGATGAATTGAAAACAAAGGTGAGTCCAGCCTTCAAACAAGCCATCATGGAACCACATTCCCTCAACAGCATGGATTTCTGCCCCACCAACTGCCATGTTAACCTCATGGAGGTATCATACCCCAAAAACACTACCTCAGCAGGGAGGTCGTTCAGCATTCGCATTGGACGGAAGCCTTCTATTATTGGTCTTGATCCAGAACAAGGTGATAATTAACTTTCAAATCGTACTGATTTTATCTGCATAAAAAGTTGTGTCTTTCCACTGCTCAGCAGGGTCAAAATAAGTTCCAAAGAAACACAGTCTTGCCGGTACCCTTTTTTCTTACTTAAAATTTGACAGTAAAATGACAGCTTCCTTGTGTTGTAAAATAGTAATGCCTTTAAGCATAGAGAAGCTTCAGGTCAAATGTTTTTACTAGCTAAGCAGTGTGGTCATCTCATGATAATTAAGTGTCCTGGAGTATTGTTTGCACTTAGTAGAGGTGACTAAAAGAAAAGTGAATGGGGGCTAATAGTAGTGCTAGTGCTGTGAAGAAAGGCTACATTCAGGAGGAAAACATGAGTCAATCAGATTGTAGTGCTGTTTTCTTTTGTCATTACTAAATAAATTCCATGTGTTGGGGCTGAAAGTTTCTACTCTGTCAAGGGGATCTATTTTCTGATAAATAGCTGCTACATAGCATTTGTCCTATAACCTGATTATTTGAGTTCCAACATTTTTTCATCATGATCTCACCTAATATGCTTCTGATTCATTGTCTTGTGAAGGTCAGTGCAGGAATGTCTGGAAGAGACGCAGGGAAGTGTAGACTAACCAATCTTCTGAAGAATGGCATTGACTATTCAAAATGAGGTCAATAAAGAAGCCCTGCTCGCTTGAAGATATTAAAATTCCATAGTATTTTTAATGCGAGCTGAGGTGGTTAGCAAATACCATACCAAGACGTCAGCATTTTTAAAGGAAAAGGCATTTTATTTCTCTTCTGTAAGGACACAATCCTGTTTCTTTTTTATATATATATATGTGTGTGTGTGTGTGTAAATGTTTGCAAAGCTGGAATAATAACAAAGACCAACTCCTGAGAACCTGAATTCATTAACATTTCAACAAATGCTTTTAGATACTATCCATGTTGTCTGTATGAGTATATGTGTGGACACTTGCTGTCTTTCCTTCCATAATTTAACCTGTTTCTGGACTGCAGTAAATTCAAAACATCTAGTTGGCATGCCAGGAAAAAAAACCAAACCTTCTCTTTTTTTTTTTTTTTAAGAATGTTTTTGTCATAGATTGTAATTATATAAAATAATTCTATGAAATTTTATTTTTTCCTGTTAGAATTCCACCTATCCTAAACTATCATTATTGGGATGGAGTGGGGAAAGTCATGAGAGCCATACTAACTAGACCCTTCAATGTTTAGTAGGTACCTTAAATCCAGTCTCATATACTCAACATTGCATCACCACTATGGCTGCACCATCCTGGAGATGTCTGACCCCAGAAGATGGAGATCTTGATGGTAGCTTTGGCCAGCAGAATGGAGGAACAATTCAGGAAGAAAGGGGACTCAGTTTTCTGCTGAAACAGGAAGATCGGGAGATACAGGACTCATACTTGCACCTTTTTAACAAACTTGACATTGCAGTGAAGGAAATGAAGCAGTATGTCATTCAGATAAATAAGTGAGTAAAGAATCCCGTATGCACTGCAGAGAGCAATTCTGATAAAATGGAGGCATTAACCTCAGAAAACACATTGTGCCTGTCGACCCCAGCTGTCATACTCTTATACTCACCTATTCACACGTGCACTTGCATTACAGCTCCTTGCTGGTTGTGTCAAACCTACTCCTGTGCAGATCCACCAATGTATATATTATTGCTCTTTGCTCCTAAAAGGCTACCTGAATTCAACAGTCACTGTTTTGCTTACTGTATATTCCAATATAAAAATCTATTTGGTGCCAACAGCAGTTTTGGAATTCCATATAGACAGAGTCCCTACCCTTGAGGTTTTGTCTGTCATAAGGCAGACTAAGCAAAACTTGTGATTTCAGGCAGCTTTCTCTATGGCACCTATGTTTTCCTTTCCTCTTTTTGTCTATTTCTTTTTCTCATCATGGGTCTCCTAGTAGTAGTAATGAAGGATTTGAGTAGTGCGTCTGTGTATTGTCTATTTCTTTTTCTCATCATGGGTCTCCTAGTAGTAGTAATGAAGGATTTGAGTAGTGCGTCTGTGTATTGTGCATAACTGGCAGGATTTTGGTAGCAGGGGCTGCAGGGGTGATCTGTGTGGGAGGAGGCCATAAGCTGCCCTAAGCTGTTCACAGCCACTTCCAGGAATCCCAGTAACAAAAAAGAACAGCCCATTGTACACCAAAACTTCAACTGACCGTAAAGCATGTGGAGCCTTGGCTCAAACATATTTAAGAAAGGCCGGTAGCTGCTGGGTAGAGCCAGCGAGCTGAGGCACTGCCTCACTCTCACTGAGGAGAAACCCAGCGCCTTGGATGGAGAAAGTGAGGACTTTGGCAAATTAAAAACAGAGCTCTTTCAGGTCACCGTGGTTACAGTGATTAAGCTGTACCTTATGGAGGTAGGGTACCTATGGAAACAGGACCTTTTGTGAAGGTCATTCATGGATTTCAATGAACCCCTTTCAGAGCTTGCAATTTTACATAGCTGTAGTCTATGTAAAATAGTGGCAAGGTTGCTTTTGATTTCACATAGCTGAATTCCAACCTTAGTCATTATACTTCATTTGTGAGACTACCCACCAGTCCCTGAGAGCTGTGCATTTTACTTTTGCAGACTTTTGTCCACCATAACAGAACCTACAGAAGGTGGTGCCTGTGAGCCACCATCTACTGAGGAGACATCTCCACCTTCCCTGGGAACAGAGGAGAGTGATCCTGACAAAGCTGAGCATGGTGGAATCAAGAAGGTCTGTTTCAAAGTTTCTGAGGAGGACCAGGAAGACTCTGGGCATGACACAATGAGTTTCAGAGACTCGTACAGGTTAGTCTGAAGATTGTGCCACTTGTACCTTACTAATGTAATGTTTTGAAGCTCTAATCCAGGTGTGGATTCAACAAGCAGGAGGACCTTGTTTGTTTTTTTACCCCAAACCACGCAATTGTCACATGAACTCTTGCTAAAATTATACTGTAGTACCTGCAGCTCTTCTCCTCATCTTTGTCTGTCTCATTTTCTCTCAATATGATAGTAGTAGATGACAAATCGATAGACCAGGATTCTTTTCTAGAGCAGATTATCGGCTATTTACATACACCAGCAGGTACATCTTGCATGACTAAAATGGCCAGCAATCAATCTAAATTTTCCAAAGTGTGGTACATGTGCATGAACATGGTGCATTTCTCCATGGTTCACCAGAAGGACTTCATGTGATCTTAATCTGAACAGTGTCTGTGGAGTAACATCTATGAAAAGGAAGCAATCGAAGAGTACTAGATTGTAAGTCTTGACGCAAGTGTGCATCTGTTGCTGTGCCATGAGGATAACCACTCTTTGTGTGGCTCTGTGTTGAGTAGCGATGAATTGCCATGTGAGTCCTCCTAGCAGAGTGGAGGTCCAGATTTCCCCAAGGCATGTCTTCATTCCTGTTGCAAGTGTTTTCTCGGAGCTTTTGTGTTCCCAAGAATTCTTCTATTCTTGGGGCTATGTGAACAGTTACATATCAAATAAGAAGCTGCTGCACTTACTTTATTTAACTACGACATCTAGAATTCTCTATCTGGGCTGACGTTTGCCTGGTTCTGAACTGTGCTGCTCACATCACAACGAGCAGTATAGTAGTAGAAAGCACCAAAACCCAGCAGACCTGACAGACCTTCAGTGGACACTGGATTTTTGCTGATCTGTTGACACTCAGAACAATCTTAAGGTCTCCTGATGGGCTTTTCGATAGTTGTTGGAAGTCTCAGTTGAGGTTTTCCAGATAGACTACATCCAGCATCAGTCGTGGTGTCAGCTGTGCATCCCCTAAGTGAACACCGTAGGGTTTTTTTCCAAAGAAACAAACAGTAATTAAGTATCTTACTCCATTAGTCCCTTGAAAATACCACCCTAGCCCTAACCCTCTTAAAGGTTAGAACTAGTTTTTCTAAGTTTGATTATTTGAAATAACGTTATTTTCCAGTCAGTCAATTATTCTGAATTCACTTAGTGAAGTATTCACTAGCTACAGTTACTTCATTACATTTACTACCATGGAGACACACAGCAAAAAACCTTTTCTCATAACAATGCCAAAATACCAACGCTTCTTGAAAATTGAATAAAATGAAATAAATAGGTCTCGTGTGACTTTCCCTTTCTATATCATATAGTTGGAAACTACAGAAGCTCGGCAGAGTTTGCAAACTGTTTGGTCTTAGTCGCTATTGTAAGGGAATATTTCCATTCAATTCTGCAAACAATTTTCCCAGAAGTCTACGACACTGAGAAACAGAAGTGGACATTGAGTTTTTTATTTTTAATGGGCCTTTGAAACCACAAATGCAAATGTTTATTCAGGTGTCTCAAAATCTTGTTTTTGGGACATGATTGCTGCTTCTCCAGGAATATTTGCTACGAAAGGAAATCTCACACACTCCAAATCTGTCTTTCTTGGGAGGAAACATTTGGAAACTCCGCTTCAGAAGAAATGGAACAACAAGTTGCAGTCATGTCTGACCATTGCAATTTTACATCCTTAACAGGCCATTTTTACATTTATAGTAGGGCCATAGGACTTTGCCTATACGAAGGAGTAAAGACACTTTACAGTGAGTTGGGAGGATTAGAGTAACCTGAATGAATGACGCATCTTTGAAACTTCCACGTTACAGGTCTGATTCTTGCTGTTGGTTTTGTACTAGTACAAGTAGTAATATGTTACATTCATGCAGAAATGACAGAATCTGACAACATCAGAACCCCCTTTACATTGGAAGGGGTCTCTGGAGCCCACATGGTCCAATCTCTCGCTCAGAACAGGTCCAACAAGATTGGTTGCTCAGGGTCTTGTCCAGTTGAACATTGAACGTCTCCAAGAACAGCAGATATGAAGTCGGTAAAGAAACAGAACCAGCACTCACAACGTTGAGATCTGTGGCATCTATTTATTGTGCTAGATTTATATCTGCACATCTACTCTGAAGCTTTTTTATTTAAATGTGCTGTATTTCTTTCATTGTTAATAGGAATCCCATTTATGAACACACTTTTGTTTAAATGATTTCTGTAATTGAGGCTAATCTATTCTGGGTTACAAAGTGTCATCACAAACAGTCTCTGTGGGTCTGTCACTTGTTCCAAAATTCTACACGTAAACATACGATGAGAAAGATTATTCTGTCTTGTCTTTATTAGACAGAGGCAGAGAATTAATCATATATTACAGATAATACTTGCTCAAGGGAGAATAAAAGGTATTTTGGTGGGTTTTGATCTCAAAAAACTACTGAGGAGCTACAAAAATAACCAAATTACAGATAAGAAAATATCTTGTTTGCATTAGCCATGCTTCTTTCTCCGGGATCATTTGGAGGTGTTTTGAACCCAAATTTCATAAGGGTTCGTACTACAGAGTAGTTCCCGTAAGTATTCATCTTCTTCAGAAAAAATAGGTTTCTTTGATAATAGGTTTAACAAAGGACAGGCAAGAACCCTGATTAGGGTTCTTTCAATTGGTCTTACATTTTTCTCTCATCTCAGTCTAAAATTAAAACAGAGGAAGAGACAATATGGAGTTTTGTAGGCTTTGTTTTGGGCTTTACCATTAAAAACAGCGTCACCTAATTAGAGGGGGACAGACTGAGATCCATAGCCTTTTTGATTACTTTTATTAAGTTATAATTAGTGTAAAGTGAACTTTAAACAGAGGAGATTCATACTAGAATTTTCCAGGTGTGTATGAGCCAACATTGGTGTGAAGCCAACTGTAGTGACTCCTCTGCTTCCTGAGATAGTTTTAGGATCTGCAGTGCCTGATTCTCCGATGGTATAGATTCCTTACATTTCCTCTCCCATCTCCAATATCTGTGCTACTGCAGCTTCAATATAGGCTGGAGTTGGATGCTGTAATATCCTGAGAATTGGTAACAAATGTTGAGTTTAGTGGAGATTCAGTCTCACAGATTTTAATTATTTCTCCCCTACTCGATGCTCATAGAGCATGTTTAATGATGCGATCCAGATGAGGTCCGTGGTGGGAAGTCCGTTTTCATTATTTATAGGATCCAGGTGATACATTAAGCATTGAGTGGTCACTACAAATGGAAAAAGACATCCTCTTACAGTGCCAGCCCTAGAGGCCTTGCTTAATGGTTGTTCTGCATGTAATTAGTTTTTCTTCTGTATATGCGTAACAGAATTAGTTCTGGGGATTGCAGTGTTGTTAAAACCAGAATGATGGTATATCAGAGACTGGGTTTAAGGACAGCTTTTTTCAATCACCTTCTTTGCTTTTCTTTCTAGTGAATGTAACAGTAACCGGGACTCAGTGTTGTCGTACACCAGTGTACGGAGTAATAGCTCTTACTTGGGCAGTGATGAGATGGGATCAGGTGAGTATATGCATAGGTTACATACATGTTTCTCATACCAGACCCCTTAGCAGAGCTGATAAGTCTTTGCTGATTATAAGCACTTGCATATTTAAGTTGCAAATGTGGTTTCTTCAAAACTAATCACAAGAACATAAAGATAGAGAATTGTTCTTTTTCTAATGAACCACAGTAAATTTGGAATATGGAAGAGCTATTAGGCAGGGATAAGCTGCTTTAGTTATTGGACCTTTGCATTATATGAAAAATCACGAGTATTTTGATCTATGAATTAGAGATAAAGCAGCAATCATTTTTCACCCACTCCAGTGTGAAGGTGTGCTTGTGTCATCTGTGGCCTCATCACAGATTACGTTTGTAAGACAGTTAAAAGCTTTTCATCTTTCCTTTATTAGGAGATGAGCTTCCCAATGATATGAGGATTCCTTTAGACAAGCAAGACAAACTTCATGGCTGTCTGGAACATCTTTTTAACCAGGTCTGTAAAGCATTACTATAACACAGAATCACTTTCTCTTTATCAATGTCAATACAAGAAATTGGAAGTATCAAATTGTTTAATGAAAGCATATTTTGAGGGAAGGCAAACTGTCAAGATTTTGGGGTACAGTGCAAGCAAGTATATTATGGGACAGGGAATCAATTTTGTCAACATTCAAGTTGCCTTGTGTGATTTAAGCAAGGTTGACCTGCCTTAGCTCAGGCATTAGACTAAGGGGAAAAAAGCTTTCATGAAAAAAAGGAAAAGGTGAACAAAATTCTAATACCTTGTATGATCTAAATGGATCGCATTTACAGATCTCAGGAGGGTCCTCGCAAGTTTAGCCAACAGATGTCTTTATAGAGGTATAGCACCAGAGAATTGTTTTGTATTATCTTTTATCTCATCAGCATGTAGATCGTCATTGTGCAAAATGCTGTATTCAATATGAGAGACTCTTGAGGCCAGTTCATGGTTAAAAAGTCTTAATGCTATTTGTCAACGAGAAATCATTCCAAAATACAAATAGTGTAATGGCTTTTGCTTTTTCCCACAAGAGTTCTGTTCAGATTTTCTTCTGCAAGTCTTAGTAACACTGATTGAAAACATTCCAATTGTAGGTTGATGCAATCAATGCACTTCTAAAAGGACCAGTAATAACTAAGGCCTTTGAAGAAACCAAGCACTTTCCAATGGACCACAGTTTGCAAGGTAAAGAAGAAGGTTGATTGTATTTAATAATGTGATTTCCTAGGACTTAAGAGCTTAACATGAATGCACATACACTATACGGCCACACAGAGTTACTTAACTATGCAGTCTACCCAGTCATACATTAAAGGCAGGTACCGTGTCTGACCGTCGAAATTTTGCATCCTTAAAAGGTCATTTTCATGTGCATTCCTTCTGAAACACACAGAACACTTTTCTGTTATATGCCGTTGAATCCTCACAGCTCTTTCACAAGTCTCCAAATCTATCCTTTGGTGTGAACACAGATATGTATCTCAAAAGGTACAAGGTAGAGATAGGTCAGATACAAGGTAAATGGGCTCTCTGATAAGCTGATGAGGGGCTGACCGCTGTAGATCTGAAGCACCAAAAGGTTCTGCCTGAGTTTGCTTAATGACTTATTCTGCTTTTCTTCAGATGGATAATTGCCAGAGTAAACTCATCCTCACATGACACTTATTTTGAAAACTGATTCCCGTAGAGAGCAAACAAATGATACCGTGTTTTCTTTTTCCTCAGGGAGCATGATGAGACTTTGGTCTTAATGGTTTTGGGGCCCAGGATGTGGTTTCTTCTCTCACTGAAATACACAGGACTTTATTTTCTGAACATTTGCTGCATTTCCTTTCCCACTTGAAATCTGAAATGTTTCCTACTATTCCTACTATACTTCAGGTGCTGTAGTCACGCTCCAACCTTTGACAAGCTCTATTTTTAAGTTACAGCAGCAAACTCTAGAAGAGAGCTTTTTCTGCTTCTTTTTCCTGGCTCCAGAAATAACTCCTATGAAGTTCTGTTATATGAACTCATCTCTACACGTTCACATTTATGTAGAATATCTGTTAGTCTTTCCATGCACTGTTTGAATGAAGTGAAGAAATAACAGACACCCTGTGTTCACTTCCGTTATTTTATTTTGCTTAAACAGAGTCTCATTTATTAAAAGTAGATTAATTACACTGAGAGAGTCTTTTAGTTAACTG
Organism: Aptenodytes patagonicus; assembly: GCF_965638725.1. NCBI lineage: Eukaryota > Metazoa > Chordata > Aves > Sphenisciformes > Spheniscidae > Aptenodytes > Aptenodytes patagonicus. The sequence goes on from NC_134962.1 coordinate 10,347,355, forward strand.
AAGTTGACTGAAGATCCCACATTCATCACACTAACAGACAAGCCCTGCTTACATTCAGCTGGAATCCTGCACCAAAGTGTCTGTTTTATAGCTACATAGACACCTTTCAGTGATGGATGTAAATTTGAATGCTATCCTGTTTCTGTTCATGAGCAGTTATTTGGCACAGTTTTTCTGTGTTTCTCTGTCTGCTTATGCATTTTATCACCAACAATGGGGTATTTGGCTTAGCTACATAGCTAAGTCATGGAGGATAAATCTCCCCTCTGTAATTAAATAATTAGCTTCCATCAGGTGAAAGAAAGCAGAATATTTCATAACTTCTCATCAGTATTATGGGATGTGACAACTGCAGCCAAAAAGTTGATCTGATTCTGCACAGCCAGAGACTCTAGATCTACCCGATATAGCTGCCTGCACCTTATTAAAGGCAGAGAAAACAGAAGGGAATTCTGTGCTTTGTGAGTAGTGTAGAGCTCCCTTCGCGGTGCATGTCACCCATGTACATAACTTTTAGTCCACAGTCCTGAAAACAATGCTAGGAGACTGCTGATCATGAGATTATAGGAATAGTCTTTTTTTCCTTCTGTATTAGATCTACTTAAGAACCTTTTTCATTCACAGTTGTTGCTATTGATACTGTATCTCTGCTTTCATCTGTATACACATTATAACTCATAAGCCGCTCTCACCTATGTAGCATTTCCTTAATGGCTAACAAACTTCATTTTGTCTAGAATTTAAACAGAAGGAAGAAACCACAGTTAGGTGCCGGAATAATATTCAAGCCAGCGTTCAAGAAGATCCATGGAACCTTCCATTGCGCATCAAGAACCTTGTTGAAATCATACAAAAACATGTGGAAGGTCTGTAGATAAGGAAAAGTTTATCGGCTTCGGGGAGAAAAGATCTTGATCTAATCAAGTCTAGCAGTTCACTTTATCATTTTATCTCAATTTGTAATAAGGCTGTACTGGGCTCTAGAGAAGAACAGGTAAAACAGGTTATTGTTTGCAGAGTCCCAGTGCTGTATGGTAAAATCTGACCTGTGCAGCAATTCCAAAGAACTTTCTCTCCCTGATTTCACCAGCGCATTCAGACAGAATGGTATCAGACTGATCTATTTCCCTGTGCTTTTTTTAACCCTTTTAGAAAATGGAGAGAGATGCTTGATATATTCCAAAATGAAATGAATGCTAATCAGACACTACAACATCCTAAACTATTGCAGTCTGGTTGAACTGGAACAGGAGCTGAATCTGATGTTTACAGACCAGTGCAAAGCACTGGACAGAAATCACCTCCTTAGGGATTCATCTACATGTGCAATTTGTTTCCAATAATTCATGGTAGTTAACAGAGCATTTAGCCTGTAAAATTCTTTGATTTACACCTTGTTTCTTTTTCAGTTGTTAACATGTCTGTGCGAGTAAGGACTACTAGAGTAAATAGAAATGGCCACGCAGGGGCCAGGGATTGTGGGGAATGAGGAGACTGTTAACCAAATGCAATCAAATCTACCTTGGTATCATGTTGACTAGAGCATTCCTTTTCTTCACTGTTTTAGATGGGAAGAATCAGCTGCTTTTGGCCTTGTTAAAATGCACAGGTATGGGATTTTGATTTGTTGCAAAACAACATCGTATGTACAGAAGTCCCTAACACTTAGAGTTTTATGTGCATGCATGTGCATACATCAGAATGTTATGTTTTTCCTTAGCATTTAGGTTTTTCCCTGGCATTTTATGCTAACATTTCTCATGCTCTGCATCTAGGGCAACTTTCCATGCATCTGACATCTGTTCTTCAGTTTACATTATTTCAGTTCACTGTAGGCTGCTTGTGTTACCTGGCTGACCGCTGATGTTTCACAAGCACTGTTTTTCTTTTTACTGTCTTCATTTTTTCCTTTGCACAATCCTCCTTCCCAGATGGCCTTTACTGTTTCCTGCTGTGGTGAGAACATGCAGCAAAAATGAGACCTATTGCACAACTTTCTGTGAGACCATGGACTCTGTCATCTTTCCAAACAGAGCAGACGTGTTAGGAGTTAGGATTGTGTATACTGAGATTACAGCCAGGAGCAGACTAAGAACCTAAATGTGCAGGTAGCACCTAAATACACTGTGGACATCATTAATCAGTTACCATGCACAAAACACTGTGCTCGCAGATCAAGGGACAGGCCTTTCCCAGGAGTGAATGTGCAGTCTTTTTGTAATTGAAACACCTACTTGGTTTACTTTTGTTTGAAAATGAGATAATAAATAATTGGAATAGGCTGTCGTTATTTCACTGTGCCAGACTTGATTCTCAAGTCTTCATAGAATGAAGATGAGAGATTTGTATGGCTCTAAGTCACCTCTCAGCTCCTGCCAGGGCTGGTCCATGAGTCTGTCCAAACCAGCCTGTGGCACCAGCCTAGTGTCCATAAAGGCTGTTTTTACTGTTAGCAGATATAACGACTCCCTAAGTCTCTACCTGTCCCCCATCTCCTGCAGCATTTCCATGAACATCCTCTGGAACGAATGGAGGAGCAGATGGCACTGAACTGGCTATGGCAGCTTTATGGCACCAGGGATTCCCTTGCCTTGAGGGCAGTCCTAAGCTCTCTTTGCCTTACTTCCAGCAGTACAGAGGTGTACTGCTAGGATTGGTTGCCCTGAAGTTGAGAATGTGGCCCAGGGCCTGGAGTGTATTAGTCGGTCTATTGTGTTCAGCGCTTTATAAAAATAATCCAGATCTTCAGAGCCTCTGGGTGATGTCTTTAGCTTCTTTCTCTGGGGAACACTGCCTTGACAATGCGAGACTGCTGTACTGCAGTGCCTGCTGGAGGAGCCCAGGGTGCCTGGGAAGTAGCTCTTCACTTATTCATGTGCCTCTTTGGCCTGCAATCCCCTTAAGTGTGACGGGGTTGATTTGACCAGCATGTGGCTGCCTGGCAGGCAGACTGGAAGCAAAGTTAACACAGGGGAAATTCTCCCAGGAAACATAAACCAATTGGTACCCTATGGGCAGGCCCAGTTAATGTATTAAGCATATGGGAAGCCCAGAAAATACAGATGGGTGGGGGAAGATGAATCTCTAATAGCCCAGGAGAGAAGTAATGGCAGAGACCTCCTTTCAAGAATTCTCTTGCTTCTGTAAACATAAAAAGAAGGGAATCGGTCCAGATATGGCACTAAGGAGTTACAGCTCTTCCCAGTCAGAAGAATGAGCATGCAGATGGCAGAGGTAGTAATAAACAATCAAGTGGACTAGAAAATTTTTGAACGTGCATGTGCTCCAGCTATGCTGTCTTTATCTATACACCCAGGTCACACAGCAAGAAGAGGTTATCTGTTAAGTCTGTGCAAAGCTACCGCAGAAGCCAAATGTCATGCACGCACACACACACACACACGCAAACTGCTTCTTTGGCAGTGAGATTAAAGACATGTATACTCATGACGTCTTTATGCTTCTCTCCCCTTTTCTGGCAGATACTGAGCTACAGCTGAGACGTGATTCCATCTTCTGTCAGTCCCTTGTGGCTGCTATTTGCACCTTTTCAGAGCAGTTACTGGCTGCTCTCAACTATCGATACAACAACAATGGGGAATACGAAGAGAGCAGCAGAGACGCCAGCAGAAAATGGCTGGAACAGATAGCAGCCACTGGTGTTTTGCTAAACTACCAGTCTCTTCTCTCCCCCAGTGTGGTAAGATGAAGAGTTGTGGCACCCTTGGGTCTGCCCACACTTGCCTGTATGCTTCTCTGCCACTCACAGCACAGCCAGAGCCCTTCATCCTAGCAGCATGTTTAGACTGTCACTACAGCAACCTCTGGAGATTCCCGCTGCTGACAACCATGTGCCAATATTCCATATCCCATCATTTTCATCTCCTCACAAATACTGGGCCCACTGTCACGCTAGAACACTATAGGAATTCACACACTCCAAATAGTGCCTTCGTATTTGGAGAAATGCTGCTGCATTTAGGGAGGTTTTACTGCTCAGTTGTTGGTGACGCATGTGTGGCCTGCCATCTTCTGGTGAAAACACACATTTCAACAAAGAGGTGAGAAAGTTCTGAGTATTTCAAGAGTTCGGACAACATGAAAATCTAGGCTTTTGTTCATACACTGGACACTTTTATAGAATAGATAGACTGCAGTCTCTCTCTCACTTCCGTGGTGCTGGTGTTTGAGGCACCATGTCTAAGGAGGAGAGGAGCTGGTCTTGCATAGTTCATCTGCACCTAATGAACAGGTAAGCCACAGCTACAGTAGATAAGCTACTGCAACTGTAAAAATGTTAAGAAAAAAGGACCATAAAAAAGATAAGTTGCTCTGACACTATAGAGAAGCGACTTTTTTTGGGACTTTAAACATTGTAGATTGAGTGTGTTGGTTTTTTTAAATAAGATCCAAACTATATGTGTATGTAATTATTTCTTCACATTGCATGGAAAGTATGGACATTTATTTCACAGTAACTGATAGGCTGTTCTTCACATTTGTAGGTGTAGAGTAAAGTTTGGAGAAAGAGATCCCTTCAAACTTATTCGGTCCTTAAACCTCTCTACTCTCTGTGAATCACATCAAATGACATCTAAGCAAAGGGTAGCTAAACCCGTATCACAAAGTTAAAGAGTCATTAGTAATTACCTGGCTGGGATGGAGTTAATGGAAAGCTCCACACTCTGCTCTAGGTCTCCTCAACCAAAGCATTCCCATAACAACTATACCTTCCTGCCATTGATCTCTTTCTGACAGATTATAACCTATTTATATCTGTTTCTTTGCTCTACAGAAGGAGGAGCGTACCATGCTGGAAGACATCCAGGTCACTCTGACTGAACTGGACAAAGTTGCCTTCTATTTCAAGCAGCTGGATGAAAGTCTTGTAGCAAGTGAGTATTCTCTGTTTCTTTGAAGCTCTTTTTTTCTTGTTTGTTTTATGGGTTAATATCTTCCATGATTATAAATCTAACAGACCATGTCAGACCTGGAGAGCACTGAGCAGCTTCTCTGAAGCACTGTTGCATTCCCTCAGCTTCCACTGCAAACACACAGCATAAAAAGCAGGACTGACATCGTGGGGTGCTGGTGGCATGTTCTGTGATTTGTAACTATGGTCTGTGCCAGTGTACCTTACCTGTGTGATTTCACACACAGGAAGATATGTCAGATGATGAGCAGTTCCTGACAGATGTCTGTAATTCACCACATTACCTAAAGTAGAAGGACTGTCCCTCCCCAGCTTTTCTGTGTCCCACCCTGCCAGATCGCTCTCCGTGTTTACTGACTATGAGATGCCATGAAACAAGATGGGATTTTAATTATTAACCATGTTTATTGTATTAGCATCAAATGTCATGCTAGGTCATGCTAACTGTGTATCTTTTTAAGTATAGTATTTCAGAGCCTGCATTCTCTCAATAAAGGCTCTCCCTTATTCATCTAATGGTGGAGATGTGAAATGTCATTAGATAATCTAACAAACTCAGATAGCAATGGTATCCTGCTGTGGTAAAGCAGCGAGTGTTTTATCTTTATTTCTCCAGATACTCATGTCTTCTACCACATTGAAGGAAGTCGTCAGGCCTTGAAGGTTATCTTTTATCTTGACAGCTACTACTTCTCCAAACTGCCTTCTCGGTTTCAGAACGGGGGAAGCTTGAAACTGCACACGGTGCTCTTTACAAAAGGTGTCTGTAAAAAGCTTTCTTGAGAAAAATAAGCTAACTGATGATGTTGAAAGAGTCAAAATAAAGAATGACCATGAAGCTCTTAACATAATGCAGCTGAGAACTACAGACATATTTAAGAAGCAGATGTTTCTATTCTAGGAAGACCTGGGGAGTGCTAGATTTTAGAGTAAGACACAGTCATGAGAACAAGATATGCCTGTTTGGGGCTTTTTTATGCATTCTTGTAAAGGCCATAGAGATATTATATTGGACTACATGGACAATCTGATCTAGTATGGTATCAGGAGATGTTCCCAGGCTATAGAGAAGTGTTTTTAAAAGCATACACCATGACAGAATCATCTGGGCTGGAAATTGACTTGATAAGCAAATATTCACACCAAGATACAATACAGGACATTTCCTTCAAGGGGATAATAATGGAGAGTAATTGCTGTTAGACAGAACTGCTTTCTGTGAAGCTCACCTTTATGATACTACCACTATATTCCCATACTGGGAAATGCGTTAAATTTATGCAGTAACAGAATCAGCCTTGACATGATCCAACAGTCATTTGCTGAGCAGTGAGATGATATAGAGATAAATAAATAAATGAATAAAAAGAAAACTAATAACATAGGTTTAGTAAAATGTTTTCTTCTTCAGCTCTGGAGAGTATGGAGGGGCAATCACAACCAGCTGGCTCACCTCTAGAAGAACTTCCACAGCAAATTAATGGTATTTCACTTGAAAAAGTGCAGCAATACTACCGTAAGCTCAGGTATTTCATGCTTCTCCTTTTCCTTAAAAGACATTGAAAAGAGTGCTCCTTGCTAAGGACCTTAAAATTTAACAAAAAAGAGATTCCGTTTCTGATGGTTTCTTGTACAAATATGGGGTTTGGAGATCCTTATTGTGTGGGAAACTTGTTAATTTTCTTCCCATAGTTAAGCTCATTCTGAAGTAGTGCACTGTACAGGATGAAATTCCCATCTAATTTGACTTCAGAATTTTGTGCAGAGCTAAAATTGCATAAAAAAGGGGATTTGGAATATTTTAGTATAGACTGTAAATTACTGCAATCAAAATGGTTCAATAAGAAAGCAGATCTTGAAGTACAAGATTTTTAGCATAGCCTTCTCAGATGTTTTATACAAGATAGTATACTTACATGTGCTTGAAATGAGACACACCAACTAATGTAGTCCTTGCTGGCCTTTTTGCAGGACATTTTACCTAGAGAGATCAAACTTGCCCACTGATTCCAATACTACTGCAGTGAAGATTGACCAGGTATTGTTATTGTGTTTATTTCTACAATAAATTCTCTCATAGAAATATTATCCTACATCTCTAAAATCCCAGTCGTGGGATACCTGTATGGCAGACCTGTACAAACCCAAACACCATTTAAAAAATGTTCCCTACCCTAAAGAAGCCATCTGAATTTCTCTGAAGCTTGGCTACAGTTCTTTTGTTTGGAAGAACATGGGCAGAACTGGGGTAGACGCAAAACCCTTAACTTAGGCACTAATAAGACTCCATATCACCCTGACTGCCCCTGCTAAATATGGTATCTGATGTTAGACAGAGTGAATTAATTTTCCTCTTCCACAGATGCATGAAAATGAACAAACGTTCAAATTGCAAGTTATGCTTTGTTCACAGTTACAGAAGAAAACAACAGGATCTCGTGTAAAGGCAGGCTGTCTAACTGGGGCGGGTGACGTGAATATATGCATGTAAGGCATTAAATACTGCTGCAGGGAAGACAAAATCAGAGGCTATCTTTGCAATTGTAATATACATTGTAAACAATCTATGTGATTTGTGATAACTGAAAAAAATTGCCCCAAGCCTAAGTAATTGTTTGTATTTTTCCACTTCCAAAGTTCATATGTATTCTAAATAGTTGTTACTGTGTGGCCGTTAATCTTGTGTAGATTATTGTGCTTAGAGATAAGATAAAGAATTGTAAATGTCTTTATAACGGAAGGTGTAAGTATGCCACTGATGCATTTTTTTATTGCTTTGTTTAGCTTATTCGCCCCATTAATGCAATGGATGAGCTTTGCAGGCTGATGAAGTCTTTCATTAATACAAAACCAACCCAGTCAGGATATTCTAGCAGTAACACATCAGGAGCTGGCCTGCTACCCATATCCTCTGAGCTCTGTTATCGACTTGGAGCCTGTCAGATTACTATGTGCGGCACTGGGATGCAGAGGTGAGATTTAAGAAACCTATGTGTTACTGGTGTGATGAGAACTTTTGTCCTTTTTAGAGATTTGAGCAGTATATTTGATTCTGTTCAAAGCAATAGAAAGGTAGATCATAAGGGACTATAATAAGGACCTAAATCTACTGCCATCTTTATTTTAGGGTAGGTTGTGACTTTTAATACTTTTGTTAATAATTAGTATTGACACACAAACTTTTTTATGTTTCAGTGCATCAACCAATGCAACTGACTGAGTGATCTCATTGCATATAACTTTCAGGCAATGTTGTCTTCCATCACACACTGAAAATGTAGGAAGTTGCTTAAAAATAGCTTTAGAATCTTGGTGTGTGCAAGCATTGATTCTAAACACACCACTGTTCTTCCAGTGTCTCAAAACCATTGAGTAAAGAAAAGATTCATTTGTGAATAACTTTATATAAATCAGTGCAGAAGAGCAGTGAAACATAGCCTTGTAGTAATGATGCTGGAGACTCAAACAATTGCAGTATCTAGGTGTAACGAGACTGGAAATGCCGGACTGGGGTCATTTTAGAGTTTTGTAAGTAAAAAAACGAAAAAAGTAAATATAAGAACACTAGCTAACACAAGTCATCCTTAACAGGTCAGTGTCCTGTAGATACCTATTTATACATTTTTAAATATGATCTGTGATTTTAATATCTCTTGTTCCCATGTTCAGAAGTACATTGAGTGTGTCCCTGGAGCAAGCAGCCATACTGGCTCGAAGTCATGGACTTTTGCCCAAGTGTATCATGCAAGCTACAGACATCATGCGAAAGCAAGTAGGTATTTGGATGTGTGTCTGCTACGTGCCACCATTTTCATTCCAGTAACATCACTGTGCAAACACCAATTTATTTCAGTGTGGTACTGTATTTTGTGCACTACAAAACCATATAGCCGAAGTGCCATTAATGTCTGAATAGCTACACATATATTTGACAGGAGCAAATTAACTTTTGCACGTACAGCCATTACAGCAATTAAAATATATCCCTAAGCGTACATTATTTAAAGTGTGTGCCGTGATGGTTAGAAAGTAGACGCTATCCAGTATATTTAAGACAATTTCTGTATATAAAAACCCCAAGTCTCAATCACAGTGTTAAATAGTAGAAATCCCCTAGTGCTAGATAGCAGTGCTCGTAAAGTGCTTTGGGACTAATTCCATCTTTTAAGTAAACACAGATGACTAATGTAGCCACCCAATGGATTCCAAATCTTCTAAAAGTAGTTAATGGATTCTCAGATAGAAACCATACTCCCATTATAATATTTTCCCCTAAGGATCAGATGCTTTATCGATACTGTCAGTACTATAAATTCTCTGTTTCCTTAGGGACCAAGGGTTGAAATCTCTGCCAAGAATCTGAAAGTGATGGACCAAATGCCACAGTGTGCACCTCGGTAGGTTATTATGTGTCATGCATTTTATCTGAGTGCTGGTTTTATGTTTCTGTAACAATTGTGGAGTTCCTGTTATAACCAAAGATCTCCTTAGCAGCAACAGTGGAAAAAAGAAAAAATTCCTGTTCTTCTTTCTCACTGTACTAAACTAAGTGCACTGTAGATTAATCAGCTTTGCTGCTTACAATTTGCAGATCATTAACTTCAAAGGTTTCTGCATTTTCTGAATACAACACAACTGATCAGAGAGGAGGGTCTTTTTTGGACTGTTGCTGTGAGTTGGCAAAGCTAGTGATTGACAGCCCTCTGTGGAATGCTTAGAAAGAAGAATTCCTAAATGGCAAATCTGACTGCAGATATGCAAAGATAATTCATAGGCTAATACCATTGCGTGCTTAGGAGAGCTTGACTGTTTAGTTATGGCAGAGCAGGTTTAAGAGCAAGGACTTCAAGTCAGAGTAACCATACAGTAATGCAGCTCTAAGGAAGATCAGTTGCCCAGGGTTAGGTATGTTTTGTCTAGAAGACAACTTTGAAAAGCACTGTACATTTGTGAATCCTACTGCACCTAACGGGAGCTAGAGATGTTCATCATCTCTCTCTACAGGATAAGAATACCTTTATTTTTAAGGGAAGTATCTCTTTTTGGTCAATTTCCTCCCATTTCATATATCCGAGAGAAGAGAATATTCTTTAATAAACTGTAACACAGCATTTTCCCACAATGGTAGTAACAAATAGTTATGATTTAGATGACAATATATACAGAATCAGTCTGTACAAGTATCAGAGAAGCTTCTGATTCTACTCTTGTTGGCATTGTTTACATGAAGGAAAACAGTTCCGGCATGCAGGAATCAGCATCAGAAAAGATCCAGGAAAGTCTGTGCCATCCCTTCAGATAGAGCGGGTGTATTTGCTAGTGCTAGAGTCCTCCAAAGAACATATTCATTCAGTGTCAAGAAGACTTCCTTAAGACACTGGTATCTTATTCACCCATTAAGACTTCTGAGTTAGTCTAAACAAGCCCCGCCTCTTCCCCCCCATCTGCTCTGCAAAATTAGCAGTTTATAGGAAATTATTTTAAACTTTAGAGACTGTGATGATGCTTACCGTAACAGTCTGGCCTTGGTTTATTTTCTCAGAGACCTTAAAAAGAACAATATTTTGCATTTAGAACCTTATCCTTCTGTTGGATTGTAATTGCTATTTCAAAAAGGAATAAAGTAATAGTCTGTGTTGGCTCCTGTACCATGTCCCCAGTGTCATACATCAGCGTTTTAGCAGCATTATTAATGGCTGTACATTACTTTAGTTCCATTTTTATGACCATAACAGCATGCTATGTTCAAAAAGAAACAGCTTTACAAACAAATCATGAGATGAGGCATTTCTCTTCTTTCGTATACTCTCTAAATCACAATGACAAATTCCAGGACTTGGATTATTTCAGGGCAATAAAGCTCAGATACATGTGTTCCTACTGGGTTCCATCATCATCATGTGAAATAAAACTGAGCAAAGTTAAAAGGAGATCTGGTGAATTAATGTTAATTATCAGGGTTATATTTCCTATCATTGAGGTTTGTCAAACTCTGTAGTAGCAGTCTTGAAAGAGAAGTTATAAAAGACTCGAGTTTATTCAAATGTAAAGTAGAAAAAGCCAAGAAAAAGCTACCATAAACAGTCATATATGAATGACAGTCACGATGCGCTTAGGTTTAACCACTGGTCTCAATTTGCTAATCTTGCGATTCACAGAATTTCTGTGAAAACACAATTACGGATTTTAAAGTTTGTTCTACCATGTCAACAAGCACATATGTTCTTTTATCCGTTTGGTATCCCAGTCTGTATGAGGGGTGAACTCTTTCGTTCAGGAAAAATGCTGGACTGAGTTTAAAACAAAAGAAATAGAGAGAAGGGACTGTTGAAGACCCAAATTGGGCCAAAGTTAAAAGGGAGTGGTGGAAAGTCTCAAATAGTATTTAAACAATGATTGTAAATACTTTAGTTAATAAATCACTAGTGGCACTTCTAATCTTGCAATTATTAAAATTAAAAATAATGGTATTCTTGATATTGGATTACCTCTAAAGCTTGCAGAATGATAAAGGAGAAGTTGACTCTCATATACTATGCCAATAACTTTATGTTATCATCCTTATGACGAGATAATACTGTACTCTTCATCTGCCTTAAAGACTCTATAGGTTGTGCCAGCCACCTACAGATGGGGATTTGTAGAAGTGAGAGAGGTACCTACATTGCAGCATTGTTAAAGCATTCAGCTATGAGCAGCCCTGTCTGAGGACCGATGCTAACTGAAACTGATGGCGCTGAATCAAGAGAGGAAGAGATATAGCTCTGGTTGAGTAGGAGATGAACCTGCTGGACCCAGGCACCAAGAATCTGCCTTCGAACTCCTGCAGCACGTGCAGGGATTCCTGTATTTCTTTGACTTCTTGAAGAAATTCTTGAAACAAACACCATAGAGCTAAGATGGATGTTACTGCCATTTGCTAGATGCCTGGAAAAGTGACAATTATATTTCAAGAAAGCGCAGTTTTACTGGTGACTCGTTTGTGCTGCCACCTAAAAGTTGTGGACTTCAAGATACGGATTGGTTAAGAAAATCTAGAACGACGCATATCTCTCTCCCTGTACTGCATCTGGCATCCATTTAATTGCCAGCATAGTTTTGGTCAGCGTCCTTGAGCAGTAGCTTCATAAACACCACTTTTTCATGAACTGACCTGCACTTTTGAACAACGAATAGCACAATCTATGGTTTATTCAAACATGAACATAACAAATTTCTTCTGGAGTAATTTTCCACTTCAGCCCAGTGAGAACCAATCTCTCTATGCTGCAGAGTATACATTCCATAATACTTCTTAACATTATTTCATTTTACTTACTGTAGCTTTCAGGTTTTTGATTAACTCTTTTTACTAATGCCCTATTATGTACTCTGGAAATACAGTACTATTTAAGAGAAGAGATTGGGAGTGAAGGATTTTAAAGGAAACTTTACAAAGGAAAAATACGGTCTTATAATCTGATTATTTGAACAGATGTAGTTTTTAAAACAGGTCAGAAGAACTATACTTATTTATGTGGAGTGGAATATGTGTTTTCGATCATGTTATTATATATACAAGATTTAAATAAAAAATATATTGTTTAAAATGGGACCAATATGCTGGCAATTACACAGCTACTCCCAGTTTACTGAAAAAAAAAATCTACATTATTTAAAATCTTTCAATATTTAAGTAGCCTTTAATACAGTTATTAAGATGTATTAGGGATGCTTTTAAGTTAAAAGAAAAAGGAATCATGTATATAATGTACTTTATTTTTTCTTGTTTGAAAAATTGTTCTCCATTCTGTCAGTATTATCCTAAGCGCAGTAATTTTTTCCAAATTACTGGCTGAAACTAATTGAAACATGTCAGCAGTCTCAGGACAAAAATAATGTTCTTTTGGAGTGAGTGCCTTAATATGACCACCCGTCCCTAACGAATTTCAATTGTAGCAGGTGTCAGCAGAAGAGTTTATAGAAAACTTACCATTCCTCTGTTTCTCCACAGCCTCGTTTAAAACAGTTCATAGTCAGGAGATCCAGAAGCGCTTTGCAGTGATGTATATTCTAGAAAATAAAGGTTTGGGGTTTTTATTTGTGACGTTGTTTGGTTTTTAGCTGGCTTAATTTCATTTTATTAACATCCAAACCAACTCAAAAACTAAAAGTAGACTTCTTCCATTTGGATATGAAGGTCTCTTAAATTTTTTTAATCTACACTTCAACAGAAAATGGCTTATGACAAGTTTGGGGATGCAGATTGTTCTGAACCTTGTTTCTTAATTTTTTGATTTTTTTTTTTTTTTTCTTCACACTCAGACTGAGATGATTTTGGGGAAGGAACGTGTTTTGTTTAATCTCTTACATCTGTTTCCTCTGACCTACAGCAACCTGTTGCAGGGAACTAGGACAACCCGTCAATCGCCAGCTGTCAGATACAGGGGTTTGTTACCGAGTATCCATTTTGTACTGCAGCCAGATGAGCAGATCATTACTTCAATGCACTTTTTGTTAATTTTGGAAGAGTTACTCTTGCCATTTGCTGTTTGAAGAAGAAATGGATGTTTCTTTACTGAATCCTCAACTGAAAATGTACTTAGTATTATAAGAACTGTAGGAACACCCAGAAATAAAAAGAACACATAGGCCAAGATCCTTGCCTTGTCTACATCAGCTCTGTTCAGCGGAACTGCAGCAATTTACACAGCCTGGTGAGGATCCTGGCCCACACTTACGCAGTCACTGTAAACGTTAAAGATGCATAGAAGAGTATCTAAGGGCATTTACACTGTGCACTGTTTTACATTGAAATGTATATGTTATTCTCATTGAAAACGTGATAGAAGTTTTTATTATTAAAAGTTGGTTTATATTATAAGGAAAGAAGGTATGATCTTATTTTTCTGTTATACCCTTTAGCTCCTTAGCTCTAAGTTCTGCCGAACAGTTTAAGTTCTGATATTTGTATGGAGTGATGAGGAGTCAGAAGTTTAAACTGTAAGGGAAAAGTCATTTTTGATATCAGCTCAAACTGGCAGTGTAGAGCTAAACTCTTCCTGTTTGTGCAGTGTTGGCTACAGGTGTGGTTTCATGGCAGAATTCCTATTAAAGTTGAAAAAAAACCAAAACTGTTTTGATCCTGTAAAATTGCAAGGTTTTAATCCAGTGCTGGAAAAAACAGGTTCAAATGGAAAGTAAGAGGGCAATGCACAAGCCAACCTGCAAGTAAAGAGAGTAGATCAGGTCTGCAGAATTTCCATGGCTAAAAGCAAAGTAAGAATCAGGCCTGCCACAACCGAGCAAGCACAGATTTCATAGATCTGAAGCATCTGATACACTGGAAGTGTGGAAAATATGGAAAACACAGTCTAGATGGAGAAAATGGAAACTAGCAGCATGATGATGAGGTGTGTAAGCAGCTGGCTAAAGGGAAGAAGGCAACACTGAAAAGAAAGTGAGGGTTGGGTGGCAGCTGCAAGTGGAATTTCTTATGTATCAGTCTTGTAACTGAATTTGCTTAGCATTTTCATTAATTGCTGAAGCACAGATGCTACAAGGCTGGGGTTAATTGTAAATTGGGAGGCACTAATCTAGAGAAGGATCAGGGTACACACAAAATACAACCCTGGAAGACTTTGAACACTGAAGGGGATGAAATGAATGGGATGAAATTTTACAGTACAAATATTAGCTCATGCACTTGAAGATTAAAGAAAGTATTTTGCTATATTTCTTGTTAATTGATAATTAAAGGACCTTGGTTATAGAGTTTGTCACAAGATGACTCAGATGCAATTTGATAGAATCATGCAAGCTCAGCCTGCACTAGGAGACAAATTTCCAGTTGGGATGGAGAGGTATTCAAGCCACTGTGCAGAGGCCAAATAATTAAGTGAAATTGCAGTAGCTAGATGTTGAGGAAAGCTACCAAAGTGGTATCAATAAAATGGATACAATTCTGCAAGATAAGACCAGGAGAGCTTGATTTATTTAGCCTAAGACACAAGTATAACTGATGTCTTTAATAACGAGAAAGGTAAAGACAATTCAATCTAAACATAAATACAGCCACAAGGAGAAAAAGGATTACAAGCAATCAGGGGTAACTATTGGCTGAAATTTGTTCTGGACCCTAGAAACTCTTTTTTCCCAATCAGGCTCTGACAAAAAAAAAACCAACACTTTTGCAAAGGGGCTTGTAAAAGACAAAGCAGTGGTGCCTAGAGTTGCAGGAGAGCCTCTCGGAGTGGGACAAGGCGGGCCGTGCCAGTCCAGCCCCATTTGACTGCAGAAGCTGTATTTGGCTATGACAGGAGGTAGTGTGAACAGTCCCTGCTTTGTCTGATTTTCTCTGTGGCATTTGCAAAGGTGTAAACTGCTTTTCAAATCCGGGCCTTGGCTATCTGTCAGCATTAGACATTTTCATATTCCAGTATTCATTTACAGACTGAAATACTGGGATTTTTAGATGAGAAACCACAGATTTAGACAAATCTACATCTCATTTCCATTTAGAATAAAAAACATTGAAAAGAAAAATCCACCTGGATTATGGCAAATCCTTTTTCCTCTGTTATATGTTCTTATCAGCAAATAGTGCTATTTTGGGAATATTTTGGCACTAGTTATTTCATGGTTCTAAAGTGATTTGAAGATGTAAAACACTAAGACCTAACAATCAGAATTTCGAAGTAAAAATAATTTGAAACACTCCTACTTCCGTAACAGCGTGTACAGTATTTCATCTGTCATAACACTTGGCGTTAGAAATGTCCGACACAGCTTCTAAGCACCTGGTCATTGTTCATTGGTAAAAGGGAAAAAAAACCCCACCAAACAAAAACCCTAACCCAACAAAGGGCTCATGAAACCAGCTTATTCACAACAGCACATAGCACATATACTTACTGATATGATATCATTGATTAATCAAATTACCCAGTACAATTTGTATCTAAAACTAGTATTTGTGTAGCACCAGGGTGTTCAAATATAAAGTTCAAATTTGCCATTCAGAGAAGCCTGCAGTAGCTGTTCATCTTAACAGGGAAGAAAAGCCTTCAAACAGCAAAAGGTATTTTTCCCGCTTTTTAGAATGAGAGTGCCGGCTTTGATTAGCACCAAGAAACCATTGTCGTGCCATTGGGTTCTGATCCTTCTGTTCCTTCCTATGCAAAAATCATTTCTGTTTCGTGTTAAGTAACATAGTGCAATAGCAGTTTTGATGGTACTGTGGCAGCATCACTGCACTACATCGCTAAAGGAGACTTTGTTTAATATATACTGAAAAAATTCTAGTGTCCTTAAGACATGAATTTCCGAGCGCTCAGTCTCACCATGCCCAACTTCCTTTTCTATACTGAGCGATTCACTTTTCTTCCCTGCTGCAGTTTGGGGAGGGAACTGGGGAGCTATTTTCTTACCACTGGTATTGTGAAGATTCAAAGGAGAAAAATTGTAAACTGCTTTGAAAACTGACAGTGCTTTACATATATAACTAGTTCTAATGACTTAAAAACAGGAAACTAGATGGAGAAAAAGGATAAACGTCACAAAGACACATACAAAAATCTCTGCTTTTAAATTCCCATAAATATCTTAATTGAAAGCACTTGGTATAAAGAAAGATGACTGAGTATATTTTTGATGTACTTGCTCTGCCCCATTTCAGGATTCAGAAGTACTATGCATTAATACAATCAAGGAACCTAATTTAACATACCTGTTTTCATCAGGGAAGGAGAATAAACTCATATTTATGTGTGAAGTTTCTTCAGACTCCCTTATCTTCAGCAGTTCCTACTCCTTGATTTGAAGAATATCAGAATTCAGAACATAAGTAAATGTTAGGTGAATAGTACTTTAAAAATATGGTCTTGGCAAGAGGATATTCAATTTGGATTTCAGAGTAGCACCTTTTAGTTTGTAAAAAAATTGATAAGCCTTTTATCACAGAGTTTGGCATGAGGATAATACTGTTTATTCAAGGTCCTTTTAATTGCCAGAAGCAGGCTCTGATGCACTGTTGCAATCAAGTGCACCAGAAGAAAGATGTGTCAGTACCTGGACCCCAATCAGCTGAATGGGTTACGCCTTTGTATTCTGAAGCCTACACTGGCTTCGGTGCTGAATTAAAGATGAAGGACCTGATTATCTTAGAACAATAGGTTTGCTTTTTGTAGTTAACCTTTCACAGACATTTCTAGATGAGTTAAGACCACAAGATGAAAATCACTGCACTAGTACAATGCCTTAGAACAAACAAATAACTCACTGAAGAGGACAGAGGACTTTTGAAAGGCCTTTATTTTTGCCCTTTTTACAAAGGGTAGAAATGGCCACAGTAGTCTGGCCATAGGTTAGGCCAAATTTAAAAGGCTCTTAAAGGTTGATTGATGATCAGGTATAGGAGCTCAAGTAAGATTGCTATAGCATTACTGCATTTACAGCTCATTTTGCACCTAAGATCAATTACCTCATCTGGGCAGGGGGGCAATTCTGAAATGACACAAGTTGTATAGTATGGTTTTGCATGAAACAGAACTTTTCATGGTTTTAGGAAAATGTTCCAGAGATGATATTTTTATATCAGCTTATAGGATTAACATTTTCAAATGTTTTGTAAAAAGAAAAAATGTACAGAATATTTGAGAGGGTTTTTCCAGTTAAGTTTGAGGGACTCTAGTGTACTAGTAGTGTTATATTTTTCTTTATGTTTCTGTATTTTTAACTAAGCACGTGTATCCTCCATTAAGATAAAATTCTTAATATAATTTGTTCAACTTTCTGTGTTGTATCGTCTAATCCATGTTGTCATTTTAGCATTACTGACCTGTGTGGGTGCTCTGTGTCTGTATGCTGTATGCTCTGTGTCTGTCAGAGTTGAAGTCAAGCCATTCAGAAAACACTGCCCAGATGGTCATAACGATGCGTCTTCTATCAGACATGATTCAGAGCACTCCTCTTGGGTTTGGAAGGTTGAAAGGTATCTGAACAGGAGACATTTCTATTGGGTTATTAAAAATACCTGGGCTATCGCTTTAAGCAGAACCTTTTGAACTTCGAGAAGATTGAGAAAGTAAAAAAAAAAAACCCCTGTATTTGATGGTCAAGTCCTTTTTTGTTTTGTGGGACAAGGGACAATTAAAAGAGCTCTTTCCTGCTGTGTGCAAACTGCATCCTGTCTTTATAGGGCATGAACTAAAGAACGAGATCTACTTCCCCTCCTCTGCAAGAAGAAAGACAAAAACCGGAGCCAGGAAAATGCATTGTTGCCTTCGATTCCCCCAACTGTGCATCTAAAATTTCCCTTGACCCTGAAACTGAGACAGGTCCTGAGTTTTCCCTCAGGGTATTAAACTCAGCTTTTTATGTTCTGACACTTACTCAGAATACCAAAATTGGCTACAACATTTATTTCCATGGTGTATGTGTTGCATCAAGTGCACGGCAATCTGGCAGTTAGAATGAGGAAGTTCTAGACAGCCAGCCAGACTTACCCAGTCACCTTACTCTACTCATAAATGCCTCTTGCCTTTGATGATACACTCAGCTTGTCAGTGGTCTCAGCTGCCTTTAAAATGGGAACTTTTCATTTTCCTGTCTATCCAGGGGCTTACATATGGGGAGACTTTCTGTTCACTGAAGGAATCAACGACAGAGATCAAATCTGCACACCTGAAAGTGTTCCATAGGTTTCCAAGAAAGAAGAGAATAACGTAAGAGTTAAATCCCTTCATCCGTGCCTCTGATCAAGATACTATGATTTGGGCTTCCTTGTCTTTGTAGCAATAGAGAGAAACATGTCAAAGGAAAGAGTCAAGAACAGCTTTGTTTGTGGCTTCCTGTGTGGTGAAAGCTGAACGTCTGTTTTGTCCCATTATTGCAGGTTGAGATATGTTAGGTTTTGGTTCTTAGCCAAAAATCACACCATCAAATTCCCTAACTCCTCAAAGTCTAGTAGCCTGAACATTATTATAAGGCAAAGACAAGTCTCTAGTTTTTAGCAGTGGTTTAATTTCCACTTCACTTGCAAGAAATGTAAAGAGGTGCTACTGGTTCAGCAGCTCCTGAACCAGAGATCTGTTTCAGCCTCAGAAGAGTTGACTGTATGACACCGGGACAGAAACCAAAGAGAAACAAACTGAGCCAACATGCCATAGATAGTAGCAACAATGGGCTACTCCCCAAGCAATATTTTATGCTGGAGAAAATGACAGAAATCAGAGAATGAGGCCATTGGTGCATGTCTCCCCTCTCTCACTAACAAGTTATGCAGAGCTGTGTGGTCACGCCTCAAGTTTTAGGAGATACTATTCTGTTTCAGAGGCTACTTCCCCTACATAGGAGGAAGAGGAAAATCAGAAAAATAAGGTAAATAGGCATAAGGAATTCAAATTAAGAAACAGAGACCTCAACTAGTAAGCTTTCCTTCTGAGGGTAATGCATATCATGAAAGGGACATTGAAGAATTCTTACAGATCATTAAGATCCCTAGCCCAATGTTTCTCAACCCACCAAGAGCCCAACATTTCCCACTTACTTACTTTATCAGCATCGGTTTTCATAAAGTTCCTGTCCTTTTCACTGGTGAATTTGACTGGCTTTCTTTCCAGCCTACTGTCTCCTTTGATCCTAATCACCCAGGCAATCAGCTAGTCACTAGAAAAGGAATTAGCTGCTTGCTTATTGGAAATCAATTGAGATGTCTGCATTGTTTTCATTTTCCTGTTCAGGCGAGGTGAGGGGCAGGGACTGTGACTGTGCCAGTTCTTTGCCTTGGAGTCTTAACAGGATGTTCAATAGCCTGGACTCATAAGCTGTCTTGAGCAAAGAAGATAGCACCAGGGAATCTTCAAATGAGAACTTGTACAAGTACTCACAGTACTAACCCCATCCATGGCTTACATAGAAGTGACATGAAGTAAAATTCTGCCGCCTTAGAACAATAGGGCAAGAGAGTAAGTAATCCCCGTTCAGAGCAATAGGAACTATTTTTAGAAGGTCCCTGACAACTCTTTTTCCTTGTACAGCTACCAATAACAGTGGCTCACCCAGGGGCATGCTGCTGCTGCTGTTGAGGGTGCCAAGGGGCAATGCTGAAGAGCTGCTGACAAACTCTGCGTGCTGCGCTTGCTGTCTGCTCTCAGCTCACCAGCTGCTGTGATCATCTGCAGGCAGACAGCTGCACACCAACCAGACCAGGACCAGGGCACCCCAGAGACCATCTGCTTGCAAACTTTCCCTATAGGGAGACCTAGACTTTAAATCTGCCAGGATAGGGGCTGCCTACCTCCCACAGGCACGAATATACAGGAGGAAATTTTGGGAGGAAGAAAGAGTACTTAGCCTTTTGCCCAGTCTCCACCTGGGCACTACATTATGCTAGGCAGTTTTTTTGCTACAGCTGACATATGGCCTTAATCTTCAGTGTTATTTCCAACCTTTTTTGTTGTTGTTATTGTTGTCCTGTGCTCATTAAAAGGCTGGGAGTACTCTTCAGTGATTAACTGGTTTCATCTTACAGGTAGCTTTCTATTAAAATAAATGTCTGTCTCATATGGATTGTTCTGTTTTACACTGACAATTTAACTAATACATCATGATTTCCCCCCGTTAAGCAGCAAATAACAGTTACTCCAGGCTTATCCATTGGTATCTACACAGCTTCAATAAATTACCTCCCGCCTTCCCCCCTGCCTTTCAGGCCATTACATTTATGCAGAGAAAGGTGATGTTTGGGCAATGTGTTTGCTGCACTGAACATCTCAGTTTCTAGTTTCAGTTGTGTTCTCTTTATCCCAAGGTCTAGCAAATGGCTGACAGCATTTTGAGTCAGTACAAAATAATACCTTCTCTATGGAGCAAAAAGAACAAAGATTACCTTTTTGCTGGTTTTCCTCACAATTTAAATGATACCTTGTCAAAACTGTAGTTCTGTTGATTTTTCAATTGCAGAAGCTGTGTCCAGTTCTGCCTGTGATTAAGATGGATTCTCTGAGGAGCAAAAAGATGAGAAGGGTGAAACTGATAAGTGTAAAAATGTAGGCTGAACAGGAAATGTTCCTAAAAGTATAAGTGATAAAATGATAGTACAATCCCTTAGGTGGAGTCCTGGTCACCTGGGACTTACAAAGCACACAATTTGAGTGAGCAAAATTGAGCTATTGAATTAGCTGCAGGAACAAGGGGTAAAACCCATGGGTTGTACTAGTCAGTATGTTACATGATGGTTATAATAATCCCATTGGGGCTTAAGATCTACTATCAGAAAAATTACTGATATAGTAATGTAATTTTTCTTAATATATCATATAGGACCGCTTAGCCATTGGGTTAAACTCTTTACAGTTACATATCAAAAAGGCAGTCCTTTACCAAAGGAATTTAGAGTCCAAAAGTTTGTCAAGTTTTTGGAGGGTGTTGGTATTCTCCCCAGTTCCTAACAAAGGAGGCTAGCTAGTGTAGACAAGCTAGACAAAAAAAACCCAACAAAACCAGTTCTATAGTTGTAAGGCTATACATTCCAGGACCAAATCCTGAACAAATTGCTCAGATTCTCTATCTATTTCCAACTTGATTGAAAAGAAGGCAATAAACCTCCTGATTCTTACACTTCTAAATGGACCTAAACTGTTCCCTATCCTGTTCCAGTTTGTCTCCATAAAGCCATTTGCTTTAGGATACTTTTTCTTCAGCTTTCTCTCCTATTGCCGGTAAGTAAAGGTAGTTAGCAGCTCCCTGGCTAGCGTGAATAGCAAAGAGTTACAGCTACTTTTCCAGTCAACCTGGAGAAGCTGAACTGCGGCTAAATAGGGCTGCTTTTTCTAAGAAGTCAAAGCTCCCCTGGAGCTCTTTAACAATCCCTTCTGGTAGTCATGATTCACCGTTTGAAAAATACTTCTCCGTGCCAAAATAATGACTCATTTTGCAAAATGTCAATTAATGCCCTGCAGAGTCTGCAAAAAAATAGGTCTGTTTTTAATGAACTAGGATTAAAATTAGTAATTAATGTTTGAATCAAGTGATTATTTTCTTGATCCTGCTTAAAATTAAATTTGGTTATAAGCACTTTGAAGGCAATGAGCAAGGAATCATTATTATTTAATCAGCTTTAAATTACTTACATAATTACTTACATGAGTGACGTATTTTCATCTGGAGATAATTAAAAATAATTAGTATGGCTTTATCACAGTTTTAATGTGCAAAAATCAAATTCATATTATTAGTGGTGCTTGAATACTTGCTTTTTTGATGGAATTTATCTGCAAATTATTGCACAGAAGTTAATGAAGCTATCACATGAATGCATTGCTTGGAAAGAGTAATTTGGAAAGGATGCATCATTTAGCTCTGATCCCACATGAACTCAGCTCTATTTTATTTTTCAGGGAGTTTTATTAAAGTTTTCTGAATTAATAAGCAATTTTATAGCCAGTACAACACATAGCATGTCTTCAAATGTAGGTTCCATAAATTCAGTGGACTCACAATGCTATAGAGTGTCTATAACCCAAACCCAGCAACAACTGACAGATTTGAGTATATAAATCAAACCAAACAAAAGTTTAACTTTTTAAACAGTGTGGACCAAACATTCACCTAATTGTTGCCTATCTATATACTATTTCACAAATTATCATGCATTCTCTTACTAATAGCATATCATCAGTTCAACTGTCTAAAAGACTTTAGTTAAATAGGAAAGCAAGATTAGGAAAATAGTTGAAGTATTTTTACCTTTTAAAGCAATCTAACTTTAAAATGCAATTTAATTGCCTTTTAAAGCAGTTTAACAGATGGAGATAAAAAGGAGGAGCCAGTATAATGTTATTAGCCAGAAGTGCTTTATGGACCACATGTATTAATATTTCTCATAAGAGAATTACACTAGGGTTTTGAGAGGCAGTCTAGACCATGGCTGTGGTTCACTTATTTTTATGAAGAGGAGATAATTACAAAGTTCAGAACAGAAGTTTGCCAACTGTTCAGGATCTTTGGGGCTTTCACACCTACATCTTATAACAATCAATCCTTATTTACCAAGATATTCCTCTAGCTTTGGCAGTTAGTGAGTGCCTCAGATGAATCTTTTGCTACCAGCTAGTCAACATAAGGCTATATTTACTAGTGATCTCATATTTCATCCTCTGTTATGTGTCCTCTTGACCACACTACTCTTACCAACGGTGCTGCTGTTATGCCCACCTCTGACATTTTGCTGCAGTGGAATAAACATTTTCCTTCCTTACTCGCTAAGGATATTATCTGTATTACTGGACCTAGGAGGGCCTTCCCAGCTCCTAGTTTGAGTGATAGCCAGCTCTGGGTTGAGATCAAGCACTCGCTGTATCTACTTCTCCTCTGACTGCAGTTTCTGACTAGCTTGCAATAATACTGAAATGTGTTTATGTCCACAGCATCCCTATAAAGTAGGAAGCACTATTCCACCACTCTACAGATAGGAAATAAGAACAAGATCTCAGAGATTTAATGCTAACTGAAATGACTGCATTAAAATTGTTGGAAGACAAGAAACAAATGGTAGTGTTCACACAGGACAGGTGTTAACAGCACTATGCTTCTCGGATCTGTCTTGGGATGCTCCAGGGCTTGTTCACCAATGATTAGAAAAAAGGGGTAAATAGTCTTGTGAAAGAATTTCAAATGATAAAAAGTTATTTAGTATAACAAAATCCAAAGGCAATTGAGAAGAGCTGCAGAAGAATGTTGCAGTAATGACTGGCTGAAGTGATTAAACGGCAACTAAAATTCAGTATCGGTAACTACAGAGTACTGGTCACATGAAAAAAATGATTAGGCATTGGATCTACAAAGTCAGGTTTTAAATTTGGTACCCAAGCTTTGGAAAATGTTTTGGAGTTTTTTGTGGACCAGTCTCTGTAAACTTTAGTTTGGAGCTCTGTGGCAATCATAAAGAAACTAGAACAATAGAATTATTAGGAAAGGAAAAGAAACCATAGCAGAAAACCTTATTAATTCCATGGTGCCCCTGGGTCTTAAACACTACAAGAATTATTCTTATGGTTTAGACCTCCAAACACTTTTGAAGAACCTTGAGAATCTGCATGCAAGCAAATGCCCAGTGTCATATGACAAGTTTCTTGTGCAGCATAGAAATAACTCCATTTCATAGGAGCCTAGGCTTCCTCTGACCACTGAACCATCCTTACTTTAAAATCAGCCACTGTTCCTCCTGCCCTTCCTCTCTGTATATACCCCACAAAGCTTCTTATTGAGAAGCTCTGGGCTTCTCCCTCCATCAAGTGAGTTTCCTTTAGTTTCCTTTTTTTTCCCCATTAAAAAAAAAGAAGTCAGAAATACTGTTTAGACTCTGCCTTAACTATCAGAGTCTGGTCTCAGAGTGATGAAAAAAAGCCATAGGAAACTACATATTTTTAGCTTCATTCCTCATTACTAGATAACTTTTATTCATGGATACTCATAAAATTGTAAAATACATTAAATCTCATGGAAATATCAGTATTTAGTAGCAGTAAGCAAAAACCCTGCTGGTTTCAACAGCCTTTTTCAGACATAAAAGTAGGCAGGGGGAAAGACTTTATGACAAGTACCCATGACTTACAAAACCACAGTCCCACTTAGTATGTCTCTTTTTGATAAAGGTTCCAGGAAACTTCCCAATTTCCAATTAGTAGTGGAACTAAAGCTACAATTTCAGTATACCTCTGCATTAGCAATCCGTAGCAACTACAGAGGCTGTGCATTTACTGACTGATAAATAGCCTTATTCCTCTTTGCATGTGGAGAAATTAAATATAGAGAAGGTTAATTACCATGTCAAGATAGCAAAGGAGAGCACAAGATTCATCTCTTCCTCAGATATATACTCAGTATACAAAATACACTTCTGGATTCGTGTTCAAGGAAAGTCATAAAAGGACACGCATTCTTCTAAATTAATGCTGTATTAGATGTGAATCTGAAATTTGCATTGTCAGATTTTGAAAAATGGCAGGGGGTGCAGAATTAAAACGGAAAAAAAACCACTTAAAGAAATTTCCAGTATCTCTTTACAATTATGCTGTCTATATCTAAAGCTGAAAGGAGAATGCATTAAGAATACTAGGCTAGGTTTTCAATGCTGCCTGGAGTAGTCAGATCCCCTAAAGAGAAAAGAAGTAAATATTCAGTTAGCTCCACTGGGATAAATTGGCTGGTTTTGTCAGTAGGACATTTCAAAAGAGTAATCCACGTAGCTATACACACTCACATAAAATAATGAGCTTTCCAAAACAGAGATATATATAGAACTCGGCTTTTCTGTGTAAAAAGATTCAACAGACCCTGTAATGACAAAGCAGGTAAGTTAGTTCTAACTGCCTTAAAATGGTCCTCCCGGTGATATTCTTTACTGCAGTTGAATGACACTCAAACAGATGTGAAATTGTTTCTTACTTCTGAAAGCCAGAGGAAATGAAGGGAATCTCTCCCAGACTCTCTCTCCAAATGAATTTTACCACTTACAAATATGAGTAAGAAGCAAACATGCCAGCAGTCACAGGAAATTGTTTTTGGAAAGCAATTTTTGATCGATACAACTGAATGATCAGTATTAAGGGTGATTATTAAAAATGAATTTCACTGTTCATATCTTTTTGCACATTATGTCATTCACATGATTTGTTGCATAATATCACTCCAGTAATATTACTTTTTTCCCCACTTGCTCATCTGGAGAAACCACAGATGATGGACTGCTATAGAGACTCCCCATAACTAGCTTCAAACATGTTCAGCCTCATTAGTTTTAGACAGACCAGCCCATAAAAATCTTCAAACATACTGAGAGGTTCCATGTGTGCCCCAAAACCAATATACACAGCAAACTGCAATCTGTGTAAAACTGCAAAATCCTTCAAAATAGATTTAAAAGACAGCACGAACCTCTACTCCCACTCCTTTCACATTATTGCAACAGTATGACTTGAATGTATTCAGAGTAGTATCACCAATAATGGAAGCTGATGTTAGTAGGTGCTGAAACGTAATGTCTTTTCCATACACTCCAATTACATTAAAGTGGCAGAGGTTTGAGATTGTCAAACTATTCAGTTATTGATTGGCCTTTAGATAGAGAGCATTTGTTTCCAGTTTCTCACTTTAACCCTGTATTCCATTAAACTCACTACAGTTAGCACTCAGAATGAATTGCATTTTGGAAGATTAAGTCAGATGGTAAGGCTAAGTGCACAATCTATTCTCTCTCTTACCAATCAATTACAGTTCATCAGCTCTTGCAATAAAAAAATGAGAAAGGTAAAAGTCTCAGAAAGAGCAGGGTTAAAAGGGGATGTTATGTTTTAATCACCTGTTTTGGTTTCCCCCCCCTGCTCCTTTTCCACAAAAGTCAAGAGCATGGGACTGCCAAAGGGAAGACTGAGACATTCTTTCATTTCCTGATTGAAAATACCATGAGATGATTGCTTCACAAAACCACGTCAGGATGCAATTTTTCCTGTTTAAGCCAGCTTCCTCACAGGAAGAACGATCATTTGATATTAAAATTAAAATCACCGCTAAAGAATCAATAGCTAATCCTACAGATGAATCCCCTCGACAGTATCTAAAAAGCTTTTCCTAACTCTTTTAAAAATGTGTCTCCACTGAAAGCAGTGAAAGTATAGTCAGTATAAGGGGAAGGAGAATTTGGTTCCCTGCGTTCGTATCACTCTGTATACAGCTGTTTGAATCCTGCAGTAAGTGCTACAGTATGATTTAATATGGGATGCTGTAGAACAAAGATGACAATATGCCAGATTGTAAAATAATAAATTCTTTTTTTCTATTTATAGTTTCTTCACAATCTTCTATCTTATATGGAAGAGATTTTTAATAAATAACTGTCTTTGCAGAACCACAAAACATCATCACTTTATACATACGACAGTGAAAAGAGATAGGTTGGCATACACCCATATGATTGACATGTCCTGAAACACTGAAATCCTTAGCTCTTGTTTAGTCTTTCCCTAGACAAAACTTCTACAGAAACCAACAGATTTCCGTTCATTTGATTTAGTTCCCTGAAAACCCCTTCCTTTGATTCTAGAGGCTGCTTGGCAAATGCTTAAATGTAAGGTCAAATGGGTTGGTTGCCTAAGAGCAAGGGTACACAGTGTACATGGAGAGCCACTGCTGCAGCCAAAAAGATGTCCAGCTGCACAGTTCCAGCCCCGTCCTGTGCCGGTTTTGGCACTTATCCGATTTTTCTGTGAGCTGATTCAACTCGCTAACTCAGCAGAAATCTATTCATTTTTTTCGTTGGTGTGTTTCCTGCTCAGTTAGCAAGCTGAATCAGCTCACAGCAAGGTTCAATGAATCAGTACAAGGTGATGGAGGAAAGCACGGAGTGAGGAGTGGGGGAAGCAGGCTGTCCTCCTTTCAGTAGAAACGAGCAGTTGTACTGCCTTTTCCATGTTGTGTAACTTTACCTTGAGGTACTTCAGTAAAATCTGGTATTCACCTTTCTGGAACTCTGGACACAGACATACCTAAGAAAAGATTTTCCTGGTGGCCAGTTGAGGGGTGCAGCCATAGGCACTACAATTACTATGAAGGCGGCTGCTGGCAGCTAAGGATGTTACCATTGCCAGGGGCTTTCCACTGCCTCCCTGCTGCAGCTCAGGGCCCTACATCTGAACAAAGAACTCGTGCCAGCACTTCTCATCTGCTTCAGTGCAAAGTTGGAGGGCTCGCTTTATCCCACCATTGAATGCTGTTTGGCAAACTTGGGCTGACTTCGTGATAAAATGCACAATGAGCAGATGGCTAACCTACACTGTCAATTCTGCTTGTGCTTCCACCAAAGGCATAGTGAAAACTGTCTGGCAACTTCCGTCATCTTTTGCATAGTGATCATGGCCTTCAGTTTTACACCTCAGGGGAGGGGAGGGAAAGCTGAAGGGAGATGAGGAGGTTCAGCTAGGTGAAGGACCCTGGGAAAGGTTATAACAATAATGATTTCTTTATCAGTAGAAAGGAACATTGTGGAGCCTACTATACATGATGGCCCTGTACAGTTTAGAGATTTAGAATAACATAGTCTTGACAGTAAACCTGAAGGATGAAAAATGTTAGGATGAAAACAGTCGCTGTCTTCACTGGTTTCATGCTTTGACCAACAGAAAAGCAGGGTGCTGTAGAACAGAACAGGAAAACAAGTGCAATCTTCTTTCACTGACTCCCAGCTCAGCAAGGTTGGCAAGTGTTTTTTTGAAGTGAGTTTAAAGATCAATTACCAGGTTAGAAGTAAAATCTTTTGCAATTTCTATCATTGATGAGCTCCAGAGAGAAGTCCTTTGTTAGTGGCACCCCATCGGATCAGAACGCATCTTCAGATGCTGTCAGTGAACCAGAAAGCAGCAAGAGGATTTCACAGGGGGAAAGAATAATCTTACGAGTTTCTGAAATGAGTGCCTTGCTGGTCTGTTGAATGTGGGCAAAATCCATGATGAAATCTGCTACCCTTCCTGCTTTGCTGCCTGCTGTTGTCAGGCTTTATATCAAAGACAGGTCAAAATCTTAATCTGCATTTATCTTGTATGTCCATTGAAGATAATAAAAAAAAAAAACCAACCCAAACTTACTGGGGTCAGGTTTGATTTCTTCTAAATTATTTACTGGTGATAGGTTTTTTACAATTATCTGTTCTGCTGCATTTGTTTTTTTCCTGCACTATGGAATATTTGGCTAATACATATGATACAAACATGCATCTTCAGGGCATAACAAAATGCTCTGAGATCTTTTATTTGCTAGAAACAGTTAATGGGATGAGCAGAGGCCTACTGAGTATGAGAAAGAATGCCATAAATTACTCTCTGCTCTTTAAGAAGTAAGAACATGAAAACCATTAAACACGACGTCCTTTATCCTGAAAGTCCCACAGACTACACGGTGGGGAGGAAAAGACTATTGCACTTCATTGTAAATATGAATGGAAACTATGAATAAACACAAATAAAATTAAATATTGCTCCTAGTATTGTTGTTGAGAAGAAGTGTCAACTTCTGGCCAAAATTTTTCTTGCACACAGAGTCCATTGAGAGAGATGTGGAATTAGAGCACAGAAAGGATGTGAACAAGCACAATTAATCTAAATGTGAAGTCAAATGCTGTGCATAACCACAGGCCTCTGGTCTCATTCTTTAAGGATTCTTTTCTTATAAAACACAGGCCAAACTCTCAAATGCTGTAATGGTGCTTTCCAGATTTGCCTCCTTACTTATTAGTCTTTTCCAGACAGCACAATATACAATGCATACTAGCATTTAGAAGATCAACCTTTATTTTTTACTAGCTGGCAGATTCACTCTGAAGGTGGCTTTTTTAATTACTTCTGCCTATGAACTCAGAGGTCATAATGAAGGCAAGGTATTGGAAGATAAAAATTGGGAGATGATAATTCCAAACTGGTATTTGGATAAATATTTAAACTGGTTTACATATAAGGCAGAATTTTCTGATGAAGAAAGATCTCAGAAGATGTAATCATACCAAAGATTAGACTCTTAGAGGAAACATAAATGCCTTATAGAAATGATTGTTCCAAATAAATCAAAGGCAATCGTTTTGTCCCCTTTCACTTGCAGTCACAGGAATATTATTTAAACAGTAAAGAAAACATAAGGCATTTACTGGCAATATATGACTCGTTGAGAGCTGATGACCTTCAGCTGTGCCTTTAGCCATTCACCCCAACTGATTTTTAAGCCCTTGAATGGCCTGTGCTGAAATGGTCACTTCAGGAAGCAAAAATAAAAGTACAGACACAATTGATCTGTAACACAGATCTGTAACACAAAGGGGTATTGTTGATCTGTAAGGGGTATTGTTGAAGAAGTCTAAGACATTGTCTAATGAAAGAATGCTTAAATTGTCTTCCTTTTATAGCACAGATAATTGACTTGTCTCCACTCATCTATTACACCAGTGATGGAACCATGTACAAGTCTCAAACTAGTCGGGACCCATTGGACCAGGATGCCAACCTACAATAGATTAAGTGTTCCCTTTTTCTCTGAATGGTCAGATAAATAACTAGTATAATACTCATACCGAAATGGCCTGCACCAAATCCATGGGCATTCCCGTTGAAAATCCCTGCTTCCAGGGAGTGGGGTGATTGTACAGCTCACGCGTGGGTGGAGGTATTTTATTATTCTCTGTCGCTTGACCAGGAGATGGCGGTAATTCCCTTTGCATAAATAAGAAAGCTCAAAAACGTACTCAGAAATACAGACAAGGCGTTTAGGGGAGGGGGGAAGAAATTCAGAAAACAGCCTGCTAGAGCTAAGTGAATAAAATTACATTGCAGACAACATAAGGAATATAGCTAAGCTCTTTTTCTTGTTTCTGTGACTATTTTCACAATTTCTTTGGTGTCTGAAAGAAAGACAAATTATTGGAAAGATATACAGCTCCCAGAGCTTTCAGTTAGGTATTATTTTTAGCACCAATCACATCTGCATATTGCAGAAAGAACAACACATTTCTAGCTGGCATTCAGCAGCTGTATGTTAATGTTATTTGTGAAAACATGCTCAAAAGCTCGTACATTAGAAAGAGCTTGAGTATGCAGAAGAGACCACCTTCCCCTCAGGCACCTCCACAGTCAAATGCACAGTATTCTTGTACCAGTGCTGTGACTCTAAAGATGCAGCTTAGCAGCACTCCTCCATGCTATTGCCCCTTTGTGCTGTATCCCTCTTTCCCCCTTGCAACTTTATAGATAGATCACATCAGTTATTGTGCTATCCTTAGAGCATATCCTGGGTGTGTTCTGTAAATCCTCTTCTGCCTCAGTCTCAGCCAACCCTTTCACCCTATTCGCATCGCTCCTGAACTTGCCTTCGGAAAGAAGCAATAGGAATTGTGTGCCTATGCCTGAAACTCTTACTCTCTGGCCTGCAAAATGCATATGCACAAAAAATTCTTTTGAAACAGTTTATATTTCCCTCATTTTGCTCAAGTTCTATTAGTATTCTACAGAGGGAATATCCAGGTAAGACTGATGAAAGATACAGTGAATTTGGTGTGGCTATTAAAAGGTATTAATGATAACCACATTTCAAAGTCATATTTATTCTGGAAATATAAGAGTTATAAATTTATTAAATTACTGTGACAGATCCATGTGTGGTATAATTAATGCTGCCCCATCAATCTCAATCCAAAAGATATATGCTGATTTTTACCAACCGAGAATCTGGCAGAATGAGTGGAGGAATATAACATTCCCCCTTTGACCAGCCAAAAGAGTTAACATTTCAAAAGTAATGATGAACATTCCTGGCAAAGAGCTCACAGAAGCTCCCATGAGAGGCATTTTTTACATCAAATATTCATTACATCATTACAAATATACACCACCAGTTAGTCAACAACGGTATGTCAATGTAAGAAAAGGCAAGGGTCTTTCTGTAAATTATGTCTTGTGGATTTTAAAAGATTTCTGCAGGGCAGATTATGTAAGGATGGACTCTTGGAATAGGACCTTCTCTGCATCTTTGTCATTTTACTTTCTATAGGTATGTGTGATGATTTCAGTGGTCTGTCAGAGCCATGTAACTGTTGTCATCTGCATCTCATAGAAAAACTATTTATCCCTGCCTTGGCAGTCTAAATTCCTTCTACTACCCAGACAGAACAACTCCTCATGTTGTCTTTTTGCAGGCTGGCATTAGCTACTTCTATATCACCCTATGCTCCGGACATATATCCTCCCCAGACATAAAAATTCCAGTCCCTTCAAGGTTATAGTGTCCTCCAGGCTTACACTGAAGCACTGCAGATAGTTCACCCTAAGTTCAATAGCTTTATGCTGGATCACACTATGTCAAGAAGGCATTTTCAAGTAAATGCGAGCATACTGTGTGTGTGCTCCAAGCAAGCTGGCTAAACTTTATTACAAGCCAAGCTGAAAAGTCACATTAGCACAGCCTGGAGCATCGTGGAGTAAATTCACATCACCCAGAGGGTGGAGGACAGGTATTGCCTTTCTAAAAATAATTCTTGTGCATCTACAAAAGCCAGTCCAGTTTTAGCTAGTTGTGGATGTAACCAGTCTCCACTTAGGATCTCTCTTTATCTTAAGGGGCAATGAAGTTCTTTGTGATGGTCACAGTCCAGCCCTGTCTGGAAAGATTGTCAATGCCTTCAAACGAGTTAAACAATAAGTGGTACGAAAAGGTTTTTTTGAGGAACCAACTTTTGAATGATTCCATTGGCTTCAAAAAGATTGCACTTGCATTTGAGTAGCTATTGCAATCTGTCACTAAGGAGAGCAGCAACTTCTATTTCAGCCACAGCCATAACATGTAAATTAAACGCAGCCTTTAGTCTCTTAATGAATCGAAAACGTATGTTGACACCAGGTACCTCAGTGCACATCACCTGGATGGAAGCACACTGCAATGGCATTAATGAAAACAACATGGAACAGGTTAGCATTATCTCTCCATTAGACTTTTATCATCCTGTCTTATAAGAATCCGAAGACAGAAATAACAGACTTTGTATTAATATTTATTTGCTTTATAGTGTGTTATCATATGCACATTAAAAAGTGTTACTGTTAAACATTACTGCACTATTTGAAGACTTTTCTCCCATTAGCCAGTATTTACTCATACAGTTTACTTCTAGGCAGTTTCTTTAAACACTTTTTATATTCTTTGTATACTTTCCATCTATAGCTTCACTATCAGTATTATATATTGATTATATAATATTATTGATTATATATTGGTTTAGATTTATATTGTAACCATCTGATGAAGTTTTAAAGATTCATTTCTTCAGTGTCAGCTTGTTGGGTTTACCCCCATATAGTCACAAAATCATCAAAGCAAATACAAGCCTATTTGCTTGAATACACCAAACAGATTATGAGTTAAGTGTTTTTAGTGAGAGAATCAGTTCCAACAAAGACAGGTGCCACAGCACAACTCAAGTATGTCAGAAATAATATGACTAGCAGGCAAAATTAAAAGGTCCAAAAAGTCATTGTCCATTGCTGTTTTACCACAAACTAATCTGCATATATATGGTATATATTACCAATGATAAGCTTGAGCAGTTGTATTTTTGTTGGATGTGATTACTGTAACTGGAGTGACATGTGTCACAGTGACAGTAAATCCTGTTTATTTAACCTCAATCTAATATTTGATTATTAGAAGGAACTACTTCTTCACAATGTCTTGTCTAAACTACCTCTTCACATTTTCCTTTAAAAACACCAAGTTCTTTCCTTTTGTCTAATCAAAAAAAACTGTGATTTAAATTGTACTCCAGGCCTGTCGTTTTCCAATATTTTGTAATCTATTCCCCAATTAACAAGCATAATTCTCCTTTTTCATTTGTCCTTTACAAAAGCTAAGCCTTTGCAATTTTTGTCAGATACTTGCTGTCTACTGCCTTGATCCTAGTCAGAAATCATATTTACAGCAACTATATATTCTTAAAAGTTTAAGACAAAGAAAACAAAACCCCATTAGGGTCAGTGATTCCATTTCAAACCTAGGTCAGGACAGACAGCCTCAAAAACTACTAGGTATGTCATCCGATAAAATGATATCCACTTAATTCACCAAAAGTTACGGCTCCAAGAGTGCAGTAGACCATGGAGTTCCCCACATCTGGAAATCAGAATCATGCTCACACTCGACATCAATTTCCTTCCATTCTAACTTTCAGCTAATTTTATTCCAACCTGAGCACCAGCATCAGCAGATGTGTCCCCTCACTTTGCAACTCACCATTGCAACTTTTTCCACATGGTCTCTAATCTTGTTGGTTGTCAAGCTGCAGGATAAAAAAAAAAAAAAAATCTGTCAATAAACATAGCTTCAGCTCCCTAAGTCCCTCCGTAATCCTCATTCCAGTCAATGTCAGAGTAATTGCAGTTTCATATGATCAATGTCCTAGCCCAAGTACAGTCCTCCATCTGTATAAATATTTCCTGATCTGTCTTTTCACCTAGCCCTGGGAGATCAGTAATTGTTTTCTATTATAATCATTTTACCATTTCAGTCTTTAGCCTCAAGTTCAAGGTGTCTCCGAGTTGCCATCCATGTGAATGTTATTCTGTTTTCAGCATAATGTCCTTCCTCATTTATACTGTCATATCTCCTTCTCCTTTCTCAGTGAGAATTGCCTGTCCTTAAACTCTGTATCTGGGCAATGTAATATTACAGCCCATTTCCTGAACTGGCCACATTTCAGTTACTCCAATTACACCAGATTTGTCTTTAAGCAGCAGGTGTCCTTGCTCTTCCAATCTTGTTTTCTGTTTCCTCCACACTTCATCATGCCCTCCAGCACACAAAGCATTCACCTGCTAAGCAGTAAACAGAAGCTGGTCTGCCTCATTCAAGCATTTTTCATGCCCGTCTAAATGGAAGAGGGGGTTGTTGCGCTATTATCTATGTGAAATAGAAATCTAGGATCTTATATCAGATAGGGATTAGCCCGTTTCAAGAATAGGAGGTGCTCAGTAAAACCCTCTAACATAGACAAGGCAAAACAGCGTTACATAGGAGGAGCTTTCCCATATTTGTAGCTCATGTAAGCTCCTAGAGAGTCAACTGTAACTTTTCCCAATTAGAGGGAGGCCCATACATCAGTTGTAAAAGAGCATCTGTATCAGTTTCTGGTCACCAGTTGCTAAAAGTTAGAACAAACATCAATGCACCTGTGAAAAGACATACTCACAGGTGTCTGTGGGGATTTTCACTTCACTTGAGTGTTTCTGGATCTCAAAGTCAGGCTCTTTGTCATACAGCTTACAACGTAAGTTTTGCCATTTATTTCCACAGATATGTCTGCATTAGCAAGAAGACCATAATATGTCCTTCCTTCATCCTCAGGCTGGAACAATTACAGTCCATCTGTCACTCTGCCTTTTATTCCCAAGGGGATAGGCATGTAGTCTTATATTTTCTGGTTTACATCTCCAAGAACCCTGGCTGTATTAGTGCTACAACTGTAAACACCAGAGGCCTCTCCTCCTGCTCTAGGGAAATACAGCTTAACACCCAAGCTCATCACCGTTAGTCATAAAAATGGCATAAGTTTTTCCAGCTCACACACACTGCACATTTTATTTCATTTTTATTTTACTTGAATACATGTATTGCATATGCATTAAACAGGCTATGCCAGAAGCATCATTCCAGAGACATATTTAACTCGACAGCCTGCTCAAGTGGAACAGCAGTGTTACTCATTACATATTGGATTGAAAGTCCTACCAGAGCAGAGACTTCCAATGGAAGCTTTCCTTCCCCTCTCTCACCTACCACGAACAGAGGAATTGCTATTCTCTGCCTCAGTTCTGAGCAACACATTACCACGTTGGATTCAAAGTGGATGTAGTCAGGATACGACAACCCAGATAAAGAACGATTTTGTTTCTCAGAATATGCAAATAGGAGTAAAATTATAATCCGTTCTCTGCAAGTTCAATAAAAACAAACCAAGCTGTCTGTGTATATTTGCTCTCACTAGTATTTCTTTCTGACCTACCATGGGTTAGGTTTAAATTTCTAACTACATTCAAATTACAGAGCAATGGCATGTATGAATTTGTCCTTCTGTAATTTCTTTCATACAAAAAGTAAATTTTGTCTCCATTTTCTTGCATTTAAAAAAAAATTAGAACATTTGGCATTTTAAGTGCCTACAAAGGAGTTGAAAGGATGCCAAAAAGAATACATGTTAGAAGCGTGATTAAACATTCTGTAACTGAAACACGTGTAGTATCAGTGCATGAGGTACTTCCCAAAAAAACATCAGAGGGTTTTCATTGTGGCATCTCTGAGGGAACAATAAAATACCTTGAAGCCCTGAGAAAGTGTAGTCAGGTACATGACCACTTAGGAACTTGAATTCAAGTACAAGTGGAAAAGAATATTATTAGAAATATTTTTTTTCTCTTCTTTTCACAAGTCTAACCATTTTCTAGGGCTGAAGAGGAGCATAAGTTAGCAAGATCACAGATACTCTGAATATAAAATGTCTAACTCATATTAGCTCTTCTGTACTCCATAAATGGTAGTTAAATGATACTCACAGCTCCCAGGCTAAATAAGTAGCCCAATTTTACAAGTGGAAAAGTGCCAGCTCAGGTGCCCAATCTGACATGGGCATAGGTATTCTTTTTCACTCAGCTACCTAGATTGAAGCAGAAGATACCTTGCCTTGATGAAAGTCAGATACAAGGGATGGAAAAAAATCCAGGCCTGAAATTTCCATCTTTCTGCTGTCTTATTTGCAAAAGAGGAGGAAGAGATGAGAAATTTAATTTTGAGAAACATCTCGTGGAGCAGTGTGCTGTGCCCCCATGTGTGAGGCTGGTCTGTTCACTAGCAGTTAACTCAGCTTTCCTTTTCTAGGTTTAGTTTGTCTACCATTATAAGGCCAGACTTTCTGCAGAGACTGGGGAAATTGCAGTCCCACTGCATTTATATCATCACAGTGTTAACAAAATTCTCTCAGAACCAGCACTCTATTTAGAGCAGTAGAAGACCTATCTGAAACAAGTAAAGCTCACTACTGTTACTTTTATTTATTCCACAGGTGCTAAAAGCCAGATCAGAAAGACAACTGTACTGCATCCAAACCTATCCTGATTCCACAAGAAACTTGTCCTGTCTTCCCAGCTCACCAACCCGCCCGGGACGGTGGAGGTATCTGCAGTTTCCCTGAAGGTCATTCATAATAAGAGGTAATTTTGTATCACTTACACACACTGTGCACTCTCAGACTGCAACCAAAACAAAAATTCTTATAGAAAGATTTAGCTAGCCTGCCTTTATGGATTATAATGACCATTCTTAGTCCTAACTGACCAGAAAAGAGATGGCAAATGTCACTTTTACCTCAAGTTCACAAATATTTTCTGTTGCTAGAAAGGAGATGTGATTTCCTTCCTTAAGATAGGTGGTTTCCTTGGTTTCCTGGCAAGAAATGCATATATTTACAATGCTAAGACTCTTAGTCAAGTATATGTTGCCAAACATTCGTGTCCTAGAAATACTGCTGTTTCCGATTAGTTATTACACCAACTATGTATAATGCCATATGGCCTTAATAACATGCCTGTCACTTTCCGAGAGTAATTACTTCAATTTTGGCAGCATTAATCTGCAATATTTGCTGTCTCTTTGGATGACATCGTAATGGTGCAATGCAAAAGTGATCAACATCTCCCAGGCTGTGAGAAAGGCAGTGTCTGAACAGATTATGATTTAAACCAGTCAAGGGCATTTTTCTTGAAAAACAATAAATTATGTTCACTAATGCTATTTTTAGGAATATTTGGGAAGAGAGGAAGGGACCATATTACTCATATAGAATTGCTAAAATCCTCCAAGATTCAAAATTTGAGTATTAAAAAAAAATGCAGAAAAAACCTGCCTGTTTCCAGATCACTCTGAAAAGTAAGAAATACAACTGCTAAATTAGAAAAAAATAATTTATGATTATATTCTGTGGTCAACCAACCAGCTAAGGACACCACTTATATTTGTAGGTTGAGTACAGATTTTAAATCCTTGTACCAACCTAATTCTGGAGGATTCTAATTTTAATTGCTGGATAAAAGAGATGCTGTGGCTTTGTAACTGATTAGAGATCCTCTAAAAGAGTCAATGAGGTGGATGTGGCCACCCTCTAGGTATTGCAAAACTGCTTCACAAATTTGTGAAGCATTAGTTCACACGTTACTGATCGTATATATCAGTGTAATCTCAAATGACTTATGACCTGATTTGGTCTCATTACCTATGTAGCGAACTGATGTCTGCCACTATTTTAATTGCTTGCAAGTCTGAGAAGTGGAAACAGAAGTCAGAATTTGTTAACCTGCACAAACACCAAGTAAAATTAACATGCTGAAAGCCTGGATTTAGGGTCACTTCATCCTGTGCATACATAGACTAATATCCTGTCAAGACCTACACATGTTCTTAGCATTATTACCATTAGCATTCCTGCTGATGTAAATGGAAGTAAAGTTAACATATGAGTCTGGGCAGAACTAGAAGCAGAATGACATTACCACAAGGCAAGACAAAAAGCTCAGAGATAGTACAGGGCTGTACCATATCTTCCTTGTCAAATCACTCACAAGAACCTGTGGAAAACCAATGGTGTCAGTCATAGCTTTGACATATGATCGTACTTAAAATGATCATCCTATGATTATATGTAAAATATCTGTGTGCAGATCTTTTCTAGGCAGAAAGAAAGCCCACCAGCTGTAAAAGACCAATAAAACCTTCATTTGCCATTCTGTTGTCTTCAGATGCTCAGTCCTGACCATAAGCACAGTGCTTATGTGCATAAGTACATACACCTCAGTGCACCTGAGCACTTGTAGAAACTGCATATACTGAATAGCCTGGATGCTTACATACCCACTCACAAAGTCAATATCCATACACTTATGCCCATTTAACATGCTCTGTATGTTTGTCAGTGTATGGACCTATTCCAGATTTCACAGATTTTTTTCTTGGATGAATACTTTTACAGTTACATTTCTATATTAAATTTTGATAGATCCATGTGATATGCTACACTGATGTTATAATAAGCTATATACATAGCAATACAAATGATCCACAT
The DNA here is from genome assembly GCF_965638725.1 of Aptenodytes patagonicus. Taxonomy (NCBI): domain Eukaryota; kingdom Metazoa; phylum Chordata; class Aves; order Sphenisciformes; family Spheniscidae; genus Aptenodytes; species Aptenodytes patagonicus. The sequence continues at coordinate 10,385,955 of NC_134962.1, forward strand.
TCCATTGAAAAGGAAAATTATTAACACTATATCCTGTGTTAATCTGTCAGTTGGACATACATGTAGAGGAAATCTCAAGCAGGGATACAATTAACGCGCTTGCACAGAATCCAAGTCATTATTTGTCATTCCCAGAATACTGGTCATTACTCAATACAGAACAACATCTCTACATTGAAAGACAGGGAATTCAGCTATGCAACAAAACTGTGGTGCTCCTAATGAAAGAAGTCACTTTGGATTTTCCAGGATTCCACTGAAACAGTGGCCTCTGTCCCTACAGAATGAGAAAGAGACTCACAACAGAGTTTGAAAAGAGTGATATCGCAGGCTTTGTCTCATTATGGAGAAGACATGGGCTTATTCCTAGGCCTGGCAGTTGATTGTTATATATGTCAATTATCATTTACTATGTACAAGAATATGATGATCCATTTTTACCTCCCACCATATATTTCACTGTAAACAAGGAACAGAGACATTCCTTCAGCGTGTGCTACTTTTCACAAACTGCCATTCATTTCTGACACTATCATTACAGATTATGGTTTTTGTATAGAACAGAATGATTAATCATTTTTGTGAAACCATACAAGCTGATAAATGAAAGGCAGAAGGTACTTTGGTATAAAAATCCCAAGTCCAGGTGGGTGCAAGCCTACGAAATAAAACAGCATTGAAGATTCTGAAAGCAGTTAAGGTGTTACCATGGCCAGTTCCAATAATAAAGACAGGTTTTATTTTTATAGGATATACCATCACATATAGAGCAAGGGAGTCTCTTTTTGGTGGTGCTTGCTAGCAAATTCAATGTCAAAATTCGTATTTATTTCACTGGATGAGTCCAAAACAAAGCAGAATGCCTATACTGCATACACTCCTTTGCTGCTCCTTCATTGCTCTCCTCTGAGCTCTACAAAGCACTCAAGGACACTGACCTGCTTTTCATATCCTCAGATACAGTCAAGCAATTCCTTAACTTGCTTGACTGGTATTTCTATGCCATAGGATCTAATCCTGTGTAAAGATTTTAGGTACCTTTGAGCAAAAAATCCTGCACAGCAGAAGTCACATAATCGTATTAGTGCAGCTCTCCACAGGGGCTACACAGCCTTGTTGAGAAGGACTTTGCCGAGCAGGCCGTCTGAAGTCAGGCTTGGCAGCTCCCTAGTGGTAATTCAGGTATCTGCTGTGCAGACACCCCTTTGTTTTCCTTTACCTAAGATCTGGATCACCCTCAGCTTCGCTTCTGCTGTTTCTTTCCCTAGCCTGACTGGTTCCACAGTCTTTTATCGCAGATCAAGAAATATACTTCTGATTTATGTATGTGGCTGCTGTCAAGATTACAAAATAATATTAACTCCTTCATTTTGGAAGAATTGCTGCATAGCTAAAAAATGAAGACATTGTTTCCACACTCTAAACAAGCAGGGAGGGACTGTGCTTTCTTACTAGCACTTCGCAGAATTTGTGGCCACCCTCATGAGAACTTTAACACAAAGAAATGAAGTAGTAAGTGTGCCCATCACTGTTCAAGGGGATGTCTGAGACCTTCCATTGCTAATGGAGCTTTTTTTGCCCCTTTGATCACTGAATTTTAGCCTGCTGTCAGAGGCATAATTTCTGGTGATTACAGATTTATTATAAAAGTATTGGTGAAATATTCCCGTCTGGTTTCCTGCTTGTATGTGCCCTAGAGTACACCATACCCTAGAAATATGCTGCTGAGATCAAGCCTGAATTATCTATGGGGAGCAAGAAAAGACAATCCAAAAGAACAGAGTGATCAGTCTTCTATGTGCAATAAGCTGCATGTAATGATCCTCGCTGTCAAAAGTCACAAGACATTTGCTCAGAGGGCAAAGGAGGAGAGGGACCTTCAACAAGAGTTCACAGGCAGGAAAAGAAATGGCAGAAGGGATTTGGGGTACCTGCAGTTGGGTCCCAGAGTGACCAAGCAACATCAGTCTCAGCAGCCTCTGCTAGCTCACTTTCTCTAACAGCAAGGATTCAGGATACCTATCAGACCTTATTGCAACAGCACAGATGTCAGCTCATCAGGTAACCCAGCCCAAAAGGGAAAATGCATTTGACATACTCAGGAGCTGTTTAGGATTGCCTTTACCATTCTTACGGCAGCATTTTGTACTTCTAAGCCTTATAGGAAATCTGTGAATTATATAAACTATATAGAACTAGCATCCTTCAATGTTTATAGAACATCCTGAATGATTCAGCTGCATTGCTGGGAATCTGACATTGCTCAATTCTAAGAGGCTGCTTAGATTTAAACAGCTCTAATTTGTTTGAGTTGTTGGGAATGATCAGTTTCTTCCTGCAACAGGTTTTGCTAAAAGTTTATGGTGTGAAAAATGTTTGAGATGCCACCAGCAAAACAGCTCCTCCAGATGAACTGCTTGCCCAGAGGTCATTTTAGAAGGGTGGGAAGTCATCATGTACCAAAAAAACAAGCACCAGAACATTTCCTTTTCTCTTTGCTTCTCTGTTCCTTGCAAATGAAGATAGCAGCATCTACTGATGCATAGATCCCAACAAAGGAGGTTCCTTGTAAGGATGTGACTTGGTGAAATGGGGAGTAATGGTAGCATACCATTTTCTCAGTCCTGTTCCTATAGTTGCTGGTCTTCTGAATCTGAAAACTCTCTGTTGGTCTCTAGTGTAGAAATGAATATAAAAACGAGGGAGCAAGGCAGGCAGGTGGGGACTGGAAAAGAGCATTTCCTAAAGAACAAAATAGAGCAGAACAAAGCTAAATATTCAGAAAGTTTCAGGGACATAGTTATTGAAGAAATTGAATGGCATCCCCACAGATTTTACAAACCTTGTCATAAAGACAAAGTCATTCTGATTGAATCGATCCACTCCAGAAATGTTGGAGATAAAACACTCCTCAGAACTCAGATACAGAATCAAATTTTCTGTGATTTAAGTATTCACTATGCATCAAATACATACTGCACTATACACATCTACACTGCAGTTATCAAATGCATACTCTTAGCCAATAACAAATGTGAGATAAATCAGTTAGAGTAAACCTTGGTGAAAGAGAAGTTAATTCTTTTGAGTCCATATTTAGAACAGGCTAAAGGAATGCATGTAGTTTTACTATTATTCGGTTGTCATGTGGTAACTCATTAAGCCACAGTCACTCAATTGTGTATTAGTGGCTCATCTAATTATGCAAACATGTTTAAATGCATAATTATAACTTCTTGCATGTTGCAACTGCACACTTAACTTTTAAATGAACAGTCCTTTTATCTTTCTAAATATCCAAGTGATAGAAAATTATAGCATATTTATGTGAGAGGCTAGATTGTATCTTAATTTTTCTCATATTTTTCCTGTCCAAATACAAATAATTTAAATGAGAATTCTACATCTAAGTAAAAAAAATCCTGTCCCTAAATACCCTTGTGGTTCTGTACCCAAATTACTTTCTTCTTTCAGCAGTACTGCACAGCATTCCCAAAGATGGATGCAAGCACAGTGATTGTTTGTTTCGAGGTTGCTATTAAGAAGGAACAAGATCAATCCTGTCGGTCAGCACAGGAACTAGTGGAGGAATGCAGCACCTGGATGCAGGGTGTAGTTAGCAATATTTATGCTTACCAGGCTATTCATTCTCTATGGCCTGCAGTGTATATCTATAATTTCCCAAGACAGATCTGCCATGACACACATCACCCAGTGAGTGCAAACAGAAAGATTTATCAGCACATTAACAAATGCCTTTATGAAGAACAAACAAATATTTCCCTCAGTGAAATTAAAATTAAATGTCAGTGGCATGGCTGCCAAATGTTCATCTGCACTCAAATTGGTTTGTACTGAGATCAAGGATCAGATACTTTTTCAACAATTCTAAATCTCCTGAGAGCCAAACTGTGGAAAGGGGACCCATGGATGGGTTGGTGAGTAAGCAGAGAAGAGAATAGAAAAGCAAAAGAAGAAAATAAATGAAAGAGTAACAGCACTAACAGAAATCTATTTGTTCTGCAGAAGATTTTAAGATATCAGCACCACTTGTCTGATTATCAATGACAAATAAGTGCCAATGAGATTCAGCATTGCCACTGTTGTGAATACCAAGGAAATACGCTCAGTTATGTGTGATCTCCAAAAATTCTTTCAAATACTGTAGAAAACTATGGTTACAGATAAATGCTCACAAAGACTGGCACAGTGGCATGGCCTTTGATTTAACCCCAGAGTCTAACCACTTTAGAAACACGAACACCTTCTTTAGCAGCTCTTTCTGCAAGCTTATTCTTACATACACGAAGAACAGGAACAAGTTAAAATTTTCATCATTCCCAAGCTTATACTATAACTAGGAAAGAAGAAGTATCAGGTGTTCTTATCAGTCTATATACAATACATTCACAATAATGAACCCTACAGATCCTACATAAAGGGACTGTGTCCCTCCAGTTTCTCTGTGTGAAAGCTTACTAGTAGCTGCTTCTTCTGGAAAACTGTTTTTCCTCTAAAACTGCTGTAAGGTGAAATGGTTGTTTCAAATGCAGCAATGCACCATGGGTGCAATTTAACTTACAAAATCCCAGCTCTCTTCATAGACATCTATAAATCTTTGCCCTTTAGACCAGAACTATCATGCATCCCAGCTTGCTAAGCCCTCCTAATTTAATGACACACATTTATTTGGAAATACTGTAGCAGAACAGCTTCAAAATCATTACATTGGCATTATTACACTGTGAGAAATTGTGGTGGTTTGGGGTCTTCTAGCCTAATTAGATTCCATTTTGTTCAGTCATCCTCAAATGAAACTTCTATTTTCAAAGGTTTTTGTGAACAATCTGCTAATGAAAGAGAATTTATAGTATTTATGGGGCAACAGTATAAATGGAATTTAATAGCCAAGTGCCAGCAGGGAACCGTCTAATCTTTATCAAATGCTGATTAGCAACCGAGGATTTCTGGTGAGATAACGAGCCCTGGACTGGCTTCTATCCAGTTTTTGACACTGACACCAATGTACATCTACTAATTGCTAGAGGAATACATATAATAACTGAACTTCAACTAATTAGTGGAGATTTAACCAAGTCATTTAAGTTTATATCTTTGAAATTCACAAAAATATCAAAAGTCAGATAATCACCACAGGCACTTAACGTACACCTTAGTTTATCCTATGCAAATAAATTAAGAGATGAATTTCCAGAACTGGGTGACTCCTCAAGAAACTTAGCACTGCAATGAAAATGTGTTAGAATAACTTCCATCAATTCAGACCTAGGAACTAAAAATGGTCCCATGCCAAACTGAATAAGCCCTGCACATCTACAGTGATTTCAGGTCCTCATAACAGGATCTGCCTGTGAACTTAATTATCAGGTCCTGAAAGTTCAAGTGACCAAACCAAAATCACTGAATCCTAAGAACTTTAACATCTAGATTCTTTTTTTCTATCTTCACTAAGAAGGCCACCACACTGAAGTTTGAGAGTTTAAGTTAGACACTCACTTGCACAACCAAGCACAGAATTTTATGCATTTCTAGAACCAAGACCCCAAATTTTTTAAGTTTTTGTATTTGAATGGAATTTTGTCTCCATTCAGCAATCCCCAAAACATCATTTCCCTAAGTGTTAGTACACATTTAAAAATTCTTGACTACTTATGTAATTGCAAAAAAATTCACTACAAATCTCAAGGCCTGTAAAAATGGGAGTGACACTGAGTAAAATGAAAAAAAAAAAAACCCAAACCCAACAAACCAAAACCAACCCAAATACTGCTTTCCTTCTCCTGGTTCATGAGGCACAAAACTATTACACAAGCATCACACTCAGGATGAGCGCAGCAGAGCAGAGTTCTGGTTTCCCTCTGTCTCCCTTCAGAACCTCCTGCAACTCCAAAAGAATCCACAAACCTTAATTCACAATATCTATCAGTGCATGTTTTTGTTACAGCATTAGGATCCCTTAGCAGTTACATACCTGAAGGATAAAGACCAACAATGCAGTGAAGAAAGTTTATCCTCCTTTTCCCATTGGGCCATAAACCTTAAATATTCTCTTAAGTGAGCAAGAAGGATATTGTCACTAATTAGAATCTGTTAAACAAGTGAGAGTAAAAGAGCCAATAATTTGTGGATGCTAGTGGATAGGTGTGACTGATAAAGAGTAAGACCGCTGTCAAAGAGTTCTGTACAGCATTATAAGTAATATAAATTGAGGGAAATTTCAAAACAGGTATTTGACTAAATGAAATTTGAAATCAAAAAAGAAAAAAAAATATGTTCCATCCAGCTAAAAAATGCACTTCCAAAATACATGTAATTGCTATTTTGGCTTGGAAAGGGGAAGTTGCAGAGATAATCAACTTACTTACATAACATTTCAAACCTATTGTATTAATGTCATAAACATATACACCTGTAATGGGTGGCTAGTGATTGTAATTACATTTCAATGGGTGAGAGAAACAATTACTTCAGATTCAACAGTACAAATCCACAAAGCTGAAATTATGCATGTCAGAAATCTCTTGCCATTACTCTTTTCTAGATAAGAAATTCAGGTTGTTTTCACCCAATTCAAGCTTGCAAAAAAACCTGAGTCTGTATAAAATGACAGTCCTGAGCAGGGAGATGGAGAGGAAACACATAAGATACAAGAGAACAGTGACATTATCATGAGATTACCAATGGCATGAACTGACAGCACTTGAATTACTCTGTAAGAATTGCCCACATGGAAGTTTTCAGTTTGTTAGTTGCAAAGTACTTTGAAGAATAAACTACACTGAATTCACTATGGAATGGTGATAGGTAAGCACACACATACAGAAAACTACTGGAGGTTTGCTAATGCCTTGCAGGTTTTTCTTATTTGTCTTCCCTTTTGCTTATCTACCACTAATCCAGAAATAAAGAGGTGAGAAACCAACTGATTAACCTTATGCAGAAGATGGGTAAATAATTTCATGCTTATTAGCATACAAATCACCATCACAGTTTTCTTGAAAATTTTCTCTAAAATCCTTTTGGAGCTTCAAAAGCTCTGCAAAATCTGTATTGATGGCATGATCTTCTATGGGCATCTCCTATAAAGAATCTTTCGAGCTCTGCCTCCCTGAAGTACTTCATGAAAAAAAAAAAGAAAAAAGATACTAGAATTAGTATTCATCTGTATCCAAAAAAAGAAATGAAAATCTATTGCAGTGATGACCTTCTGCATAGCTCAGAAAATAAACTTTGCTTATGTATCTATGTATTGTAGCCTGCAGCTAACCTAATTTTTCTAATTAATTTATTTCCCATAAGGACTACAGTGATTAGCAGGTGGTTCTTCACCTTCTTCCAGCTGCAAGATAATGCATACCAGGAGATTTATGTGAGCTATGCTGCTGTTCTGGACACCATAGAACGACTGAACACCAGGGAGATCTGTGCTCTCCTAACTCTGTAATGAATGGGGTTTTTCTTGTTGTGTTCTCAGGAGAAAGGTGTATTTGTCAGTAATTGTAACCTTTTGCCTCTGGGGTTTCTCCTAATTGGAGCTTTTTAAAAGTACAGTAGTTACCATCATTGCATGTAAGGACTGTGGGGCATGAAAAACTTCAAGAAAGGAAGATTTTTATCCTTTTTATTTTCAGTAGCCCTGTCTCTAATTAAGGAAAAAAAAACCCCACAACACAACAACAAACACAGTTTTGTGCAAACATAGGTACTGTGTTGTTTTGCACCAAGCAGATGAATCAGTGTAATATACCACTTGCCAGTTCCTCTGCAGAGTGCTGCTTTGGGACTCTTGAGGTTGGATAGAATGAGTCAACTATTATGGCCAGAGATAATTATTTCCTTGGATTACATTGGCCCTGCTCTCTTAAATGCAGATCCCCTGAAACATTTCTCATGGTTGGAGGGTTCGGACAAAATCCACACTAGTTCTTTCCTCTTTATAATTGAGAATTAGACTTCAAGTGGGCATGAATATTCATCTGTAGCACAGGACATCTTCTGAAAACTCTTTTAATTTATCAAGCAGCATAGGGATATAACTGGAGACAGTAGGTGGCAAAAAGTTCATAGCAAAGGGTAGCTTCGTGGGGTTTCTGGGGGTTTTTTTTAACTTTTATGACCAGTGAGAAACATCTCTGGTATAGAAGGATATGCATATAAGACACTGTTTCATAGACTTTTGTCTTTTTAGAAAAGCAGAAAGCCAGAATGTGTCTTGAGTGTGTGAAGAACTTGGCTGTCCCCATTACTGAATACCATTCCTATTTATACCCTGTTGGATATTTGCTTAACAAGTCAGAGCTGGCAGGTTGAAAAGCTCCTGTAATGTAGCTAGTGTGTATTCAGAAAGTAATGTCAGGGATGTAAAATAAGACTATCAAAGTATTAATTTAAAGGACTTCCAGAATAAAATGAATTTCATTCTGTGTAACAATGTTTAAAGGCTGTATTATGAATTTGTAGCAGATCTAAGGGCACAGGAAAACATATAAACCCTATACACTTCTAAGAAGGCTTTTCTAATTTAGGTCCAGGATTTCAGTCAGAAATAAGAATTCTCACCCTTTCAGTCTGTCCCATTCCATCTGTATCTGGGATTTCATTTAAGTCCTTTTTAAAACAGAACCTTTCTCTACAGTTTTGATTTAAATTCATTTTCCCATAGAACCTTTGCAAACCACTTCCTCTTATGCCTAGTGCTGAGATCTAAGGGGCCTTGTTTCCCCTACAAAGTCAAATTACAGGTATTTGAAACAAATGGAGAGACTACAGAAGAGCATTCTTTTTTGGATACAACTTTCTCAGTTTATTTTCCATAAATGAGCTCCTGAATAAATTAAGAGGTTGTCTCTGACTTCTCAGAAGATGTAAAAAAAAAAAAAAAAGGCAGTGAGAAAAGAGCATATGATCATATGATAAAATGAGTAAGAGCTACCAAAGGTGATTGTTTAGTATAATAATCCCAGTGTGGAAAGCTCAAGACAGACAAAAAGCATATACCACACTAGAGTGATTTCTGCATGCAAAGCGATGTGAGAAAAGTAGACCCCAGTCATTCAGTCACTGCAGTCTTATCTTTATTTGGCTTTGCTTAATAAAAAAGTTTGTTATATTTCTAAATTTCATGATGAACAGCCTCATTATAGGTATGTCTATTTGACCTACAATGAAATATACCTTTTGCACCCAGCTTGGGCATCAGAAGTTGTTGGTCACAAGCCATAGTCTGAAAATGCTTTATTCTGAAAGCAAGTGACAGCCGTTGTTCATTTGAATCACACTTTTGGTATATTCCTTTACAGGTAATCAAGACAATTTGGAACATATATGATAAGAATGTTTTTCATCAGCAGTGCATGCTATTCATGTGCTACTAAGGCAGGAAAATGTTGGCAATATACTGGAGAAATGTTGCAGAATCATCTCAAGATTAATTTCTAAGTAGTGGACCTTTCTAGAGTATCTATGACCTATGGGTATAACTATATCTACTGTGTTTTCAAGACCAGCATTTCTAGACATTTGCTAACAGCTTTGCATTCTTCCAAAGCAAGTGGAGAATACAAAACTGAAAAAAAAGAGAAAAAAAAATGTACATGGTGAACATCAGTTCTGCTGTAATCATATAAGGTCATAAAACCTCCTTGAGAAATTTGGAATGCTTGTATCACACACCTTTTCTTGCTAATAGGATTTGGGTACTGCTGGAGATTATACTTTAGATTAGATATATCTCCAGTTTCGTCCAGCCTGGAAATTTCTGTGTTCCATGTTCCTATTGCCTTAAGAGATTAGGAGGACTTCAGCAGGTCAAAGAGAAACAACAAAGGGAAACTTGGGACAGATAAAATGTTAATGAAATTACTGGAAGAGGTGGAGTTATACAATTGTGAGTTTTGCTAGGTTCATAATTTCACATTCATATTTTATTACTTTTAAAAAATCTATCTTTGCTGTACACTGCACAAGGAAGGCACAATCTTAAATTACTAGTTCTGGCCCATTTTGTCTTTAAAGGACTGGATTGTTGTTTCTGATTTTTTTTTTTTTATACCAACATATCCAACTGTTTTCCCTTCAGTCTTCCAGCAACCTCCAGTAACAGAAATGACATTAAAATCTCATCAACATTCTTTTAATATATTTTCCTAAATTTACTGACTCTTTTTCATCAAAATGAAGAGACTGTCAGAACAATGGATGTCTACTGCATTTGCTGTTCCTGCTAGAATCAGCTGTATAACAATATGTTATCTCATGACTATACAATCACTGATATTTCCCTGCTCCTGTGGCATATTATTATGACAAGTGCAGAAAAATAGCATCAACAACATTCTATTTCCTTGGCACACTGAAAAATACTGAATGGAAACAGAACAAAATGAACATAGACTACTAAGGCTTGTCTATCATATCACTGAGTTCTCATCATCCTCTAGTGACTATATAGACTTACCTCCTGCCATATGTTCTACCTGCTATGGCTAGCTGGATAAACATTTTTTTCAAAGCAGAACAAAAATTTACTGTGTGTTGCACAGTCTTTCGGCTGCACTTATTAATTTTCAGGTCTTCCTATCATATTCCTTCACAGGAACAATATATTTCAAGAAGGGCAAGATAAGGTAAGAAAGATTTACCAAAATACTCCAAAATAACAGTTTTGAACATTTCATGACTACTTTCTGAATGTTCACTTTCACTATTAGGTCTCTTCCACATTCATTGGAAAATTAGTTTTTAAGAAATCAAACTGTTTTGAAGCTTGTTTATATTATGGAAGGAGCACTTGGGGGGGAGAAGAGTGAAGATGTGTCTTTATTCTTCAAAAAGAACAAATTTGTGCCTTGCTCACATCTGAATATGCCTGCCACAAAGTATCCCATTCAAAGATTTTTATAGTTGATATAATTAAAAAGCTGTCATTTAAAGAATGGTCTCTCTCTCGTATGCACATGCAAGACTTACCCAAAATTAGGTCTCTTAATTCACCCTCTAGTTCAAATTTTTACATTCAACTAGTTTCATTTTAATCTTACCATATCATTAAAACACAAAACTCTGCACATAAAAAAATGAAATCTGGTCCTCCTTGCAGATGTCTTCATAGTCTTTGTATACAGCAGAGATGTAACCTGGTAGGTGACTTCAATGTTTATTCTGTATACGTGTGAGATTTGGTATACTCTATCCCCTTGGCTTGCTTAAGCTACCAGGGAGATCTGGGCAAAAGCTGTTATGATGAAGGCCAAAACTCAAATGTCAAGATAAGCTTCTTAAAATATGAATGCTTATTAGACAGCTCCATTTCTGGCTTCTCATTCTTCCAAACTTTCTCTGCCTTTAAAAATGATTTTGATATTTTTGAAAGCATAGGCTTACATTAATTTACTGTAACTGAACACAGAAATAGAATATTGATTTGCACAGACTAATTGGACACCGCCCATCCATTTACATGAATAAATGTCTAACAGGCACATAAGATTACAGCAACTATGCTTGAATATTGGGCACTCAATTCCATTCAACCAGACTTCTGAAGTGATGGAAACCAAGGCTTTGGATTGTAAATTTAAGTTTCTCCAAAATCTTTTTTGCCTTGCTTTATTACCATTGACAAATCATCTTTGCTTTGTTTATAATGTTCACTGCGTAATACAAAGGCCTGATACATATTATACTTGAGATAGGTAAGTTAGAAGATAAATGGAGTTCATTTCTCTTATGTTGTTAATTTAAAGACTAGTAATGTATTGCTATTTGAAATAAGCAGCTGTGTTCTCTGAGTTTTTGACCATATATCCTTTGTACAGAGGTTATTTATTATTGCTATTGCACCACTGGTGTACATAGCTTCTTACAATTACTGATTATATGACAGGATGAAGATTTCAGTCAATCATCGCCAAGAAGAAAAACCTTATTTTCCCACCTCTGCTGATAGCTTTATGAGCATCGGGCTAAATTCATTCCTAGGTAACATCACTGATTCCAATGGCACTGCAACAGCAATGAATTATGTGCTCACATCCCATTTATTTATCTGCCCTTTCACAGTTAGCCACCACAGCTTCTCTCTTCTATGTCCTGAAGATGGACAGTCCAATTTTTAGGGTGCTTTATTTAAGGAGTGGAAGACCTCAGTTCATTTCACCTTCTATTGAATTACCTCAGTCAACCCTTTCAGACCTCAGCCTCAATATCAATAGCCTAAAAAGCACCTCTTCTACTCTGCATCCACTGCATGTATTTTAGTTATTTCCATTAAATGAAACAGCCTTAAAATGATGCCCTTTACTCCCAGAGTACCCAAAAGCCTGCTAGCAGGGCATTCTCCTGCCATATGGGAGATCTGGATTCAAAGCCCTGCTACAAATCAGGTTGAGTTTCTCACATCATAGAAGAGTGAATGCTTTACAGTAGGCTCTTGGGTTTGATGAGGTGCACATTCACCAAATATTACACTCATCTGCTTTCTCTGCAAAGCTCCAAGACAAAGCCCTAAAAACAGCTATCAGATTGACTAACAGGTGGGAAAGAAACACTGGTTTGAAAATCCCATGGGGATTATTTGTGAATTATTTCTTTAGGAAGGTTGGCAGTTTCAGCAGTTACAGATACATGCTTCCTTACTGGCATCTAAGACCCAAGAGGTTTTTGCTGCAGAGAAGCATGTGTTTTGGGATCCCAGCAGTGCTTCAGTGTTTTCCCCAGACCTGAAAGTGATAGCTAGATGCTTTCACAGAAATCCAGAGACTTCACTGAAGTATAAGAGCAACAGTATCTGTAGATTGGAGTCATAGCTTTATTTTAACAACTTACTACAAAGGCTCTTAGTTTCCCATCCTCAGATAACAAGCAATCTCCAGAAATTATTAAATAACAAAGATATCTAGGAGACAAGATCTGCTGTTTCTTTGGTCTGGTCAGAAAAGCAAAGGTCCCTTCCTTTTATTAAGTCTAATACCTATTAATTTGTAGTGATTTCAGGTTAATTTGGAATTTTTTACCTACTAAATTTGACTTGTTGATGAACTGCTTATGGCAAGCTTAGAAATCTGGATTTGGGTCAGTGAGAGCAAAAGTTGCTGCTCTTAATAGCAGCTTTTAGAATACAGAGCGTTAAATCTAGTTCAGTTAGGGTTTTCCTTCTAAAGGTATGTTGTCCATCCAGCTCTTTCAGCAAGAGACATCCGGTGTCTTTTCTTGAACAGCAAAGTACATCAGTATCTTTCTTACTTTATTTGATTAATGTAAATGATTTGCCTGCAGCAATCAGACTCTGTTTGCCAGGATAGTCATTATACAGTGACAGAGATTAGTGAGGTACTTAATCAAAAACAACAGTGATTGATACTCCGTCAGTTTTGGTCTTTAATCAGTGAAGCTTTCATCCAATCATCAGCCATTAAAGAGTCTCATTTATCTGATTACTTTTGGAGTGTTGGACTTAAAAAAGAAATAGATAAAGGTAAGCTATAGCCTTCCTGTGACATTACCCAGATATACGACTGCTTTTTCAACTTTCTGTACTGGGAAAAAAAATAACCCATATCAACAATTATTTATACAGGATGGTTTGCTCAGATGGTTGGGATGAGGATAGGGAATTTTTCAGTTCAGCTGTAGAGCACTAGTAGAATATAGCCTCAGGTCAACAATGACCAAAACTCATTTTCATTTTATAGCTCTTTGGAGGCCTACTGTAAATGAGTTGGTGGTCTCAGTCCAGTTCCTAGAAAGCAGCAAAGTTGCCAATAAATTTGTCACTTTTCATTTCTTCTCATAATGGCTAACCTAGATTACAGGATGGAGAAACCAACTGAAATTTTTTTCAGAAGGTATATATAATTTAATATGTGACACAGAGTGAGTGAGCCAGCTCCTGGACATAGCTTCCTCTCAACTTTCTCTGCACATTAGCAACATGTCTAATCACTACAAAACAGAGGATGTGTTTCACAGTGTGTACCATGAAACTACATAAATCCCAAGCAATTCTTCAAGAGCTTTAAGAATCTCCTAGCTTTGATGAATTATGGTATAAACAAAGCCTAAATTGGACTGTCAGGTAGTGTAGAGTTATTAAGGAGAAAGAACTTAATGCTCAACTTTGATGTATAGAGAGGTGCAAAACCAGATCATGATAATTATGCAGCTGAGGTAGACCCCCTAACAGGTAGAAAGGTAAATAAAATCAAAATAACAAAGCTGTGAGATTCTTCTTCCTCCCAATAGTCACCTTAGTATGGAATGGAATGGAAAGACAAAAACCATGAATTAAATAGCTGCAAGTGTAAAAGGTACTAAAAAGACAGGACATACACTGACCAAACTCAAGCACAGAATTAGGAAAAATATTCTTGTTTCACATTCTCAGGATTGTGCATTTTTTAAAATGCATGTCACCATGTGAAATTAGCAAAACAGTACATGAACTCATGGCATCTCCAAGCAATATTGATACATTTGAGCATATATACTTTTCACGAGCGGAAACACATGGGTGGTTCTGAGCCTTTAGCCAGAATAATTGATTCCTAAAAAATATACCCTCTTATGCATATGATTGGTGTAATTGCATAATAGTAAATGAATTTACACAGGTGGAAAAACCAGAGTATTCTGGAAAGCCTGGACATTCATATTAATTATCAATCAAATCTCACTAAATTAGGAGCTTTGGAAGAATTACTCAAAGCAGCTACTTCAGCTATATACCCAGGTCCAGCAATAATTTGGCTGAGAGAACACAGTCTATTAAATACGTATCATGCTCTTACTCTTGACTCTGTGTTAATGTAGAAGAGATGCATGGGTAAGAAAGCTTGGTGCTTGAAAAAGGGAAAAAGGATGTATGTGTGGCAGATAAATCTGGTGTTTTGGAGATGATCGTGTTGAATATTGATATTCTACAAATTATGGAATTTATTCACACCAGTTACATTTCCACTGCTGGGATAGAAAAGGTGCTTATGTTTAGAAAGGAAAGCATGATTTTTCTATCATTACAATCCTTCAAAACAATTAATATAAATTGCTTTGAAAAAACCCACAGTTTTAATTTTACTTTTAAGTTCAGAAAGGGTATACTGACTGTATATATTCCTGACATCTGGAATTAAAACCAGGTATGGTGACAAGAGCAACTGTAGCAAATTGAATGGGACAGTAAACCCACACAGTACTACTATATTGGGTTGAATTTTAACTGAGATAATAAAATCAAGTAGTGACTGAATGGTATTTTGTCCTAGACTTATGAAACAAAACTGACAGAACTCGCCTACTTCCCAAACATGAGATCTCTGATTCACTGAACGCCAGAGCAAACCAGGAGGAACTCCAATGAAGTTGGCAGCACAGTTATGCTATAACAAAACTGGAAATCAGAATACTTCAGGACTTGATTGCCAGGAGTAAAACGCTGAAGTCAATAGTTAGACTGTTTCATACAAACTATGGACCTATCCCAAATCTTACTCATCCAAATGAAGACAAACTCCCTACTTTGTACTGGTAGGTGGCAGAAGACTATAAAGCCTTTCTGTTTTTCTGCCTTCCCCAGATACGCTGGGTGACTTGAGACAGTTTTGTAGGCAGTACATAAGGAGTTTACAGTTGCCAGCCATCTCTTCCCAGGTAAACCTCTTATTTCCTGCGTTGTCAGACTAGCCCAAGCACAGTATCCTGTAAAGAACTGTATCTCCTTCAACAGACTCATTTAGTAACCTACTAATAGTCTGCACTATTACTCATCAATGCCTCATTTTCTTGCCAAGGCTCAAATGAGACACATAAAGTGACAGAGACTCAAAATGAAACACACAGAATTATTATGCATATAGGCAACTAAAAAGCAGGGGGATACACCTTTCTTTCATGTAAATTGTATTCATTGTATAATCTCAGTCTTAGGATTTCTTTCTCAGATTTCTTAACAATACCTACCAGCTGTAGAGAACTTTTCATCAGTAGACCTCAAATTGCTTTACAAGGGAGGTCAGTGTCATTACAGCACTGGTCAAAGCCGAGCCTCAGGGGAACATGCCAATTTCAACAGGCTTCTGGTTCAGAATCATTTAATGTTGCAACATTGCATTTGATGTTTTCATTTCAAGGAAATTTTCCTTGCTGTTCCCCCACACACACTCCCGTTACAAACTTTCTATATTTTCCTCTTTCTCCTTGAGATAAGAGGAGTTAGTACCCCCTTGTTAATCGCCCTGGGTAAATGAACTCCACAAGGTGATTTACCTTGAATAGGCTGTCCCTAAATTTTAATGGTCTATCATGCTCCCTAGCATGTCAAGTTACCCACCTTCCTCATGCTATTCTGAGTACAGCCTGAAGTATGCAAAAAACCAGTGTTTATGTCAACAACATTGAATTTTCAGATTCCTAGATCATAGAAACTCTTCCTCCCCATTTCCTCACAAGTTATTTACATTGCAAAAGCATCCCAAAGATCACAAAGTAACAGCCCATAACATCTTACTTTTTACTTCATTGCACAGACGATTTAGCTAAAGAATTTTCTACTTTGCTTAAATTATGATACAGTTTATCGTCATTCTTTCTTATACTATTCTTAAAGGATTGTTTATCATATTGTTGCTACATATGGACATAAAGAACACAAGAATCATACAGAGACACATTCTCCAGTATTCCAATATACAACACTCAACACCTGAAGAAAACTAAAATTTGAACAAGCTGCTGGACCGAGTAAAAGAACACTTAGTTGTCACCAGGAGATGTTGTAATGTGTGTGCATGGTTAAAAATAGGGTTAGCAAATTTTCCCGTCAGCCATCCAAATACACTGGCATTTATTATTATTGGCACAAAAACTAAGGTTACTTTCTTTATGACTCTCATTTACATTTATGTAGTTTCAGCAGAATGATTTTGAAAGAGTAAAAGATTCATAAAATTCAAAGAACAGGTTACTAACGTATAGACCGGATGAATCATCTGCATCGGGGTCTGCTGTCAGTTGAGCTGCTACAGCTTTATAAGTAGTAGCAATAAGCATAACAAAATAAATCCGCTTCAGCAAACAATGTAACTGTATGCTCAAATTCCTTTTTACTGAGAAACTGTACTACTAGTGCTGAATCCTTAAAGTTTGCTTTAAAACTGGTGGTGAAACTTTCATTGGTTTCCAAAATTAGATTAGTTTTGGCTGTTTTTGAAAATCCCATTCTTACACATACCCTTGAATACAGTTTTATTAGAGAATTAAAGTTAAGCGTGTGCTGAAGTGTCCTGCTAAATGAACAAGATTATATGACAGGATTGCATACAACAACAGGGCACTGAATCCTGTGGGTCCCTGACAGTCTTATGTTTATATTAATTGAGGACAATGATAGCATCACAGCTAAATAAATCCTATCAGCTTGCTTGTAAGTTGAGATACTGACTCCAGCTTGTCTTGCTATAGATGGAATGTTCTTAATTTTGAAAAGAGGGAACAAAAGACAGTCAGAGTTTCTGATGTCACAAAATCGCATCGGAAATCAACATTTCATTTCACGTTTGTTTTCTTTCAAATGCCACCATGTGCCCATAGACAACATGTTAAACATCTTTGCAAATGGCCACACACTATGTGTGTCTGCTTCAGTGATATTTCTTTCTTCAGCCAAGGGTGACATAAATAACTGCATTGCTAACCCTAAAGAAAGACATGTTTACAAATTTCAGATAAGAGTATCACTGGTCAGAGAAACTCAGTGATTCTAGCACTTGATGTAGAAATTAGATACTACTGAATCTCATTTAACCCTCTCTGCTAAAACAGTGGAAGAAATTTAACCTGGTATGAAGAGTATAGGTTTCACTGAGTTTATGGAATTTTACCGAATGAAATTAGGTTTGCACTAACTATGGAATTTACAGGTATTTGCTCAAAAATTAGAATAAGATGGGGATTTTCTTTTAAAAGAGCAATTGTGTCTGCAAATTTGTTTCATGACTTAGAATTTGAAAGGCATTTCAAAGGAAATACAGGCGTATTAATCCATGCTTTCTGAGGCTTATTCTTCATTATATTCTGCTGAATTGTTACCCAACAGCTAAACAAAATGTACAGGTTTTATACAATATGCAGTTCTGCAAAGGAAGCCAACTTAGATCATGATCTGTTCCCCATCTCCTCTTGATTCAGAAGCTATCTTTCAGTCTTTATACCTTATTTTAAAAGGACTAGTCCCAGCCTATTTTACTAGATATGAAATGTGTAGATCTCAAAGGCAGAGTAAATTTTCTGGAATTTCTGAGAAGAGGATAGATTTTAATCAAATGGCACATCCCTCAGGATATGATCACAAGTGTTCTTTTAAGTGGAAGAAATAAAATATAACATCTGCTAAGCTTCTTGTGACTGGTTTTCTAACTTTCATGGGTCTGGTAGAAAAGAAATGAAAAAATACTAAATTAATATACACAACCCATGAGTCCAAATGCCAGTAGCTCATGGCCATCATGGACAATGCAGTATTACATTCTGCTCTCCTAAAAGGAGCTATTGCGCTTAACACCCTAATGGGTTCCTAATAGAAGAAAGGGGAAAGACTTTGTCATGGTTCCATATGAATGTACAGTATGTTAGTAATCCAGTAAATTATTGTTTTTCCATTCACAAATCTATGCTATTTTTTGATTTGAGGTTGCTCAATCCTGAAAAATAGCAATACAAGTCTTCCAGAAATATCTCCTGAATCTCAGTAGAGATTTTCAGTGCTAACATAGGATTTTCACTGTGGCCTAAAGAAAAAAAAAGGCACAAACTACAGTCTCTGGCCATCACAAAATATTGCTGTATGTTATTACCACTATAAAGTATTAATTTCACTGGGGAAATAATGTAAGTTGCTGCACAGCTGGAACTTTAGTTTTATTGATTGTTCCTTTAAATGCATTTTAAATGCAAAGGAGATTTTATTTCAGTCTAAAACTTACTGTGGAAAACATCTCGATAACATATTTGGAACTTCAAAATATGTGCATAAAAGAATGATCCTTTATGGGTTCATAGTTATTTTCATGCATATATTTTTTTAATTTAGGCTTTATAAATAGATACATACCAGAATTCAAAATGTGGCTGTTATACAAAGAAGAAGTTTCATCTTGATTTCAAAGGAAGTGAGCTCAGGGCAGAAGCATGCTAATACAAATGCAGAGTCAGACATTAAGGCTGTTCATTGTGGAGACCAAAGGCAGGTATCTACCAGGCCTTAGAGAGATGGACTACAAGGCTTAAAACACATTCCTTTAAAAAATCTTACTCTAAAGTTATGCTTTTTAAAAAAAATCTAATAACTTTAGAGGGAAAAATGATGCAACACCAAATAAGTATAGCAGCTATTTAGAAGAATATTTTCAAATATGTACAAAAGAGTAACAAGATCATATTTTCACAGCTAGCTTCAAAACTGGCAGCCATGTGTTTGACCGAGAGCGCAGTGAGATACACGATTCCTTAGATCTAAAGAAAAAGCTCTAAAAGTGTTTAATATAAGTTAGGATCTCCCTGGTGCAGGAACTTAAGATGCCACACCTGTATCTCTGAAGGATCTGTAAGACCAAAATATGCTTGAGCTCAGACATCTTGAAGGCAGAGTACATATCACTGAAAAATTCTATGTACAGATTAATTTAGGAAAGATCACTGGTGAACTGCTGTAATTTTTGTATGTTCCTACCATGTGGCAGTCCAAAACTGTGCTGAAACAAAAGCTACTTTAGCCTCCCTAAGTTGCTACTTGTGTGCTGCACTGTAAATACTTAACTATTTGACCTATCAAGGCACGCAGAAAGACAAGGAAAGCACAAAGCTCAAAATAAGGTTCCCCCACTCTACACAATTGTTTGTGAATTTAAAACTGGAACGCAGAACTTTGTATGCCAAAAAAATCTGCCTATTAATGCTGATCTCAACCAGAACTGCTATGCATCTCATGAATGGAAAAACATGTTCTTCTGCTAACAACCTGCCTATAGCTTTTGCTAATTCTGAATACTTTCCTCATGGTAAGCCACTCATGCTGTTATTGTAGAAGAGTTAAGACATGATAGCTCTTTTACTAAAGCCACTGAATGGTCATAGGATCATAGGATAATTTAGATTGGAAAAGACTTCATTTAGTTCAATCTCTTTCTCCTATCTGAGCCAGCTATGAGGTCAGAACAGATTGCTTAGGGCTTTATCCCATCTTTGGTGCTTGACTTTAATAAAGCAGGCTCAAAAATTAAAGATAAATGGGGAGATGGAAAGTATTCTCAAAAGAAATCTTGAATTTGTAGCAATCTCAAAGCAGAGGACTCTGGATTTAACTAGATTATGACTGGCAATGGCTTTGAGAGTGCAACATCTGTAGATGTGATCGGATCATGTTTGTTGAATAGGCTGAGTATTAAAGATAAGAAATAGAGGAAAATACTCATTTGTCGAGTGAGTTCTTAGGTTTAGCTATGAGGTCTGTGAAGCAACTAGATAAGATATCTGTTCATTTAACAACCTGAGAAGGACACTCTAAACTGTCACTATTACTCAATTGAACAGAGACTTCTTAGCTGAGATTTTGAGAAGTGATTATAAGAGCAAGAGATTCTGAAATATGTGACTGGATCAATTAAAAGCAGAAGCCAGATATGTATATATAGTCACACTGACAGAATTTTGATTGGCTAGTGACAATTGCCTTCTACATCAAAAATTATGGGGAGGTTAGGGAACATAATTGATGAGCTATGATCACAAGAGATAGACCATGCATACCGAGTGATGGAAGCCAGACTTTTCGCTGGAATTCTCACTTTTATATCAGAATTGACGTCTAGAAATAAATGTGCTAGGGAGATGCAACCAAAGACCACTCTTGCAGGTGAATAACTCGGGGTTAAAAAAATGAACATTGAGTTCATAAAGAAACCAGACAAAAGTTTGGAGGAAACAATGGCTAGATTGAGAGGTAGTAATAATGAACTATAATCAAAGAATAAAAGCACTACAGAATTTCAGGATACTGCTGACATTAAGGGTCCTTAAAGACCAATACAACTGGTGTGAATAGTTTAAAATCTAAGGGATGCAAAAAGTCCAAATGAACCATAACATTTATTTCATATACACTGCAGAAGAAGAAGAATCTCCATGCTGAGATGATTAACTGAAAATCTCATAAAGTTGAACAACAAACAGCTACAAACAAGAATATTTTGACTGTCTGGACACAACCCAAAACTTCCAGGGTCAAATTTTTATATTTAGCAGCAGTCTGTGATGAGAACAGATTGAATGTTAACATAAATCTTCTTTATGCTGCCAGCCCCCTCTAAAAGGAAGTTAGTGTAAATAAGAATCATATACTTTAAATCAAAGGAACAATGGACTAAGCAAAACAACTTCAGTCACATCTCAGTGAAATATATCTGAGCACACTAATTGGAGACTCCATTTTGAAAATTAACACTCAGTTAGGGAAAAGTCAGGACTATAGGAAAAGCACAGCAAGTGTCACAAAGCAACTTTCCCCAAAAAAGTCAATTTTACAATTATGTGGGACATAATTAAATTAAACAAAGCAGGAAAAGTGGGGGGAAAAATTGAGTGAGAGCCCTAGGCTTATATACTAAACCCTAAGCTCGTATATTCCACAACCAACAATAAATATACTAACATTAAAAAAGGGTCAACCTTTATGAACGACCATTTGCAAAGACTAACTGAGCTTATGAAAGAGGCTTTGGGGAGGAATAAAATATTCAACAGCAAGAAGTCTGAAAGGACAACAAAATGAAGATGAAGCCATACTCATGATAGGAAAGGCTAAGGTAGAAATTAAAGGATAATTACACACTGTTTAGAAAACTACTAGGATATTTTCTTGGCACATAAAGAATGAGAATGAGTAAAAGAGAAAACTGACTCTTAAGAGACAGTCTGAGTAATTTATTGGGAGTACAGGATGATTCTGCTAAAATAATTACTTAATCATTTTTATCTACGCTTGCAAAAAATTATTTGTTGAAAACTGCCAAATAGATATCTCTCCCAAAGAAACAAAACTGAATTATAAAGGAGATTATCAAGAAAGACAGATCCCAATACTCACATTTGGCTGTAATGCATACAGCAAAAAGCTTCATGTGCCAAGCAGAGGTGTGCTTTGTCCTTTGCTGCTGGGAACTGATTATAGCCCCCTCCATGTAAAATAGCATGGCATCTGGGCAACAATATTTATAACAGCCTCCAGGAGAAGTTAAGAAGTCATTATGACAACAGAGAGTGAGAGTGCAGTATGTTCTGTTTGTATCTCTTCCTTCTTTCTACTTCCTTGACAGATAAAATTAATGCAATTGATTCAATACCATTTGTTCTCATCTCATTTGCTATTTCTGCATGCAAGTGGAATTCCCAACTGGCTAGGAGAAGAAAGTTCAGGCAGCTTCATCAGATTCTAGTTGCCAGTTTTTTGAATTATTAAAATTGTGTGTCCAAGTCCTAATTCTAAAGGAAGTTGCAGGGGCAGGAGGTACTGATTTTCAGGTATTCACATATTAATCTTCCTTCTTTGAGGGAGAGAAAGCACCAGTGTAGAGAAATAAAAATACATCTTTGCTGATAGCATCCTGGTTGTATACCCATTTCTAGAGCCATCCAGCCAAGACAATGCAAATTTCCAGGGCTGAATGGCATTCCAGGTATAATGAAATAATCACATCCATATCACAAAATATCTTCCCATTTTGGTGTAAGTTTGTCATATAGCCAAGTAAATTATATAGTTAGAAATGCTGACATAATTTTTCACCCGTTTTTACCTAATCCTATTCATTCAGTCTACATTTGTAAGGCACTTTTGAAGAGGGAATGCAATATCCAGCATGAATGCTGAATTCTGTTATTCTTGCTGTATTTGAATCTTAGGAAACAAAAAAAAAAAAATCACTGCAGAGGAATTTTTTTTAATCTTTTAAATGTGAGTAGTGTTAAATCACAAATTGCCTTCTGTTAGTTGCCTAAAGTATGTATATTCAAGGAAGGTATATTCAAGGACGGTACATCAGTTCTGCTACAGTTCTTACACCTGACCTACACTTTTACTTATGTCACTGGTATACAAGTTATGCCCCCTAAATATTTAATTAAAGTACAGCCATTCTGTCATATTGATCTCCTTCTTTCCGGTTTAAATGATTCCAGTCTTAGATAAGATGTAACCCTGGAATGATACATGATCATAGCTTTAGATCAGGTGCTGTGCAATGTATCTTAACCCCTTACAGAAATGAAGAACTGAACCAGTCTTTAAATCTGCCATGCCTTTGGGCTGTAAGGAAGAACTGAAAAGGACAGGAGAGCAATATAAACAAATCTCAATTATTCAGCACTTACTGCAATGCTTTTTAGTTATAAATAGGAATAATACATGACAACTTTGGGAAGAAGTGGATTATCAGCCATCTCAGTAATACCCAAGAGGCAACACAATCTCTGACCATCATTTATTAAAAATTAGGATGGTTGAAGGGAAATTTCATCCACAACAAGGTTTTGCTCCTTCAGCAAAAGGAAGTTCCCTATTGATTTTTCAAGTGGCCTGACTACCTACAGGTCACACAGGTCTAGCCTGAATCACAGCGATAAGGTCTGGGGCAGAAGTGGACCAGATGCTATTCCCACACCAAGCTCATTAACCACAAGGAGCATATTAAAGCCATTGACTTCAGCAGAATTACATCAGTGTAAATTAGAAGTGCAACAGCTCAAACAAGTCAGGCCACCAGATGGCAGATCATTAATAGTTTAGAACCCAGTTTGGGGTCTGGTCATTATTTCACATTCCAAAGTTTTGTCAATATTAAAAGGTATGGCTTCATTTAATAAAACAACACTGGCTTTATAGAAGAATGGACTATTTTGGACAGAAAACCTTGGATTTCTGAAATAAATCTGAATGAAAAAAAGCCTCCTGACTGCAATGTTTTCTATGCAAAATCTCTGAAATACATATAGGTTTACAACTATAACTGCTGTATCTTAGCTGACATTTGGCCATGCTGCAACCATAATCAATTTGAGAAGAGACTGAGAAACAAGACCTAATCAAAAAGCTTTGTTAAGTCTTCATAGTGAAAAATTAGGCTGAGAAATACACAGTGAAGCTATATACAATATTTGGTACAGAGTGGATACAAGGGAGGTACATCCTCCCTGCTGTCTGTCATTAACAGATCCACAGCTAGTTATATTTACTGTGCTAAGGCTCTTACGTTTCTTTACCACCTTACTGCTTTATTATTATTGGGCAAGATATTTAGCATGTGTAAATTGGAATAGCTTCATTTAATTTAGTGGGGCTATAGCAATAGATGCAGGCCAGGGTTCCAGTTATTATTTGTCGAACAGGTTAGTAGCTTTCTTTTCTATAGTATAGTGTGAGAAAAACCTCAAGTAAAAAATTCTTCCCCATGGCAGCTAAGCAAACTAGAGTACCAGGCACAGTCTGTCATCACCACCACTGGGTGACCAAATGGACTTTGAAGCTTCTAATCAAACCTCATCTCCCAACAGCGAGAAAGTTTCTATGACCCTTGAAGGTCCTGAAGTTTAATTTGTGTCAGCAGGAAATCTTCCCTATAGGTAAATTATGTTTTGCCACTCTTGTTTCTCAAGTTCTAATAATCATATTTGGATTTCGGATTTTTAACAGCTCAAAGAGGCCTTTAGCATGGCAGAAAAAGGAAAACGGTGTGGTAGCACTCATATCTTACATTTATTTCAATTCATAGGGGCAAGTTGTGCCAGACTTTGGGATCCAAGGCTTTCTTTTCAGCACTTTTTAAAAGAAAACAGAGCTGCTGTTCCCTAAATTCTAAACTACAACCATCAGTTTCAGTGAGTCACTACTCTCCAGGAACTGAGGCAGCAGCAGCAAGACTTACACAGCATGCACACCCATAAGCAGTATAGTTACAGGGACTTATTCTCAGAGCATCCTTTCCTTTGTTGTTAGAAGCATAGGTATAAGTACTAAAATACTGTAAAGACTCCTACCTGTGACTTTCACCAACACACTCTTTTACTTTGAATTCAGTAAGAGGCTGGAGCTAGTATTTCTAAGATCTAGGCTTAACCTCTCTCATTGGCACATGTTTCTTTCCTCTATGCTTCAGTTTCTCCACATGTAACATAAGGATAATGTTTATCTACCTCACCCAGAACTTGAGAAGTGTCAGCAATCAGCCAAAATTCCAAATTGAAAGATATTAATGCAATTCAAAGACCGCAATGCAATGTAACAGTATATTCATCTGAGTTGCCTTGTATTGGTGGCTGCAGGCCTAAACCTGTTCATCTCAAAAATCAAGAACATCTTTTTTGAGTCCTACAAAAGATAGGTGGTCATGTTAGTGAAAATGAGGCAGGAAGATTAGAAACAAAGCCATTACTATTTCACAAGCTCTTCTGAGTTTTAGTGCAAAGTCTTCATTGCCTACTAGAGCAAGAGAGGACTAGCTTTATACAAAATAGACATGAAAGAATTCACTAGAATTAGTGTTGAATAGCCAGATCCCTCTCTCAGTTATAACTGTGCATTGAAGCTCACACAGCTCTATCATGAAGTGGTTAAATAGAGTTTTTTTCTTGAGAGATAACTGTGGTTATTTTTTCTTTCTACAGTTTCTTTCTTTTTCTTGAATTTCCATTTTATCAGAATGTCCAAAAGGGGAATGGATCATCTGAATCTACTCTAAGAGAGCTGGGGGTGTCCTGTGTTTGTAACTACAATATACTGTGCTCACACATACAGCAATATTATTTATTTAGGTATCAAAGTAAGAGGATTATCATCAGCCTTCACCAGAGCTGATGTTCTAGGCTGCATTTTGGAATTCAGATTGCATTAAAAATACTTATAATGGTGCATAAGAACAGTGGTGATAGTTGCGCTCAAAAGCTCAAAATAAAAAGAACATTGAGCAACCTTTCACTGATGCAGAATTTATTTTTTCCAGAAACCTTTTAAAACTTCCCTTATATAATTGAATCATAGCCAATCTTAGATAATGAATACACTGTAGAGTTATATTTTTTTTGTGAGCAGCTGAGTTCATATAGATACACAATATACGTTATATGTACCATATACAGATTTGCCCTTGTGATGACGTATTTCAAACCTAGAGATTAGAGTCCAGGAAAAGCATGTAATAAATTAATGAAACTTAATGAAAAAGTATATTTTTGGCTAGATTTTTCTTTGTACTTTAATATAACTAATTTACTAGGCTCAGCTGAATGTTAGAATATGGTTTTTAAGCACTGACATATACACTCTCTGCAGCTCTGGAGACAAGGCTTTCAAGACTTGCTCTCTCACTCCATTTGAACACCAGGACTGAAATAGCAGCAGTGGATTTACAAAATCCTGACATGCCAGGCAATGAAGTAACTCTTTTCCTTGCTCCTTGGGGAAATCCAGTAGGATTAAAAGGGAAATAATTGACCATGTTCTTATTAGGTCTGGCAAGCATGAATCTCTGGAATGGGATCAGACATTGGCTGTCAAGGCTTTAGTGAAGTTGTATAATACTCCAAAACTATACAGCTGTCTCCAGGAAGGAGAATGCAATATGAAACTGTTTTTCAAAACAAAAAGCCCACAATTTAAAATCAGGGTCTGACGTAAATCCAACAGGCTTCTGTTGGGTGTTACATGAGGGATAAAATTGGCCCTGTTACATTAACTGTAAGTGGATTGCTCATTTTAAAAAAACTATCATAATTTGGAGTGAAGAACACATGGTCCATAGTCGGTTAATTCTAAAATAGTTAATACCGTGCCATTCATGTTAAAATTAAAATCTTGATTTGGCTAATGTTTTCAGTTATGTCATCAATTATCACCACTTTCAGAATGGAAAATAGTTTTCAAAAAAGCAATCTAGCTTCATACAAATCTAAACTGAACTTATTATTGCACAGGATTTCAGTCATATCCAGTTTTATTCTCATTCCTAGTTAGCTATAAAGGAACAAACAGTTTCCATGCCCTCAATAGTGTTTTGAAATCCACAAAAACATCGAAGCAGCTTGTTAGCATAGCAATATTACATATTCATTATATGCCAGCTGAAGTATTGCAAAGTTTGCATCTGTTGTCATGAAGATAGATTGATATTAGATAGGTTTCATTACAATTTTACACCAATCTAGCCTGTATTGTCCCTGCTTTCAAGCTAAGTAAAGAGCTATTTCCACAACAACTATGGAACAATTCATTTGTATCCTTTCAGAATACACAACATCATTACCTCCGTGCCAAAACAACCTTCTGATGGAAGGCCCTTCTAAATGATAAATTGTGCATTCAAGAAATGTAGTTTAGAAGACTACAATTCCAAAACTGTTCTCTCTTGTGTTCCTAACCTGTATGAGTTGATGAGCTGATGAGTTTCAATTTTAGTAACTATATTTCCTACTGGATGTACATGTCTGTTATGCAAATACTTTCAATAACGGTGCACAGATATCTTGTACATTCAACTGCAGTCAACTAATCAGGCACATTTGCATTCTCATATGTAGTTGCACCCACAGTCATGGGAATGTACATACAACTTAAAATCATACTTTTCTGCATATATTTGCCAAGTTTTAAAAAATGTGGCCAAAATCGTGCAATCTAGCATAACCTAAAAACTTGGCCAACCATACATATAGCCATACTTAAAAACTGCACAAATGCTTCTGAATACCAATTACAGCAATCAAACATTCGTGAAACTGCATGCTGCACATACAACTGAAGCTAGAGGAGTGATAAGCATTATCCATCTGATTAGCTATGCTCTTTCAAGTTTCAGATTTCCTGAATACACATGTACCCCAAGATGAATTATCAAAATCTAATTAAAAATTTATAAATCCCCCACTATTTAAGACTCTCTATAGAGTAACAAATGGTGATAAAATAGAGGTTCATCAACATTTCCATTAGGAATTATATTGTTCAAATGTCTAAAAGTAATTAAACCCATAAAAAGTGCTTTAGTTATTTATTTGCATTTTTACTAGTCTCTAATACAAGAACACCATTCAACACCCTAGGTGCCCTTGGCAGTCTTTTGGAGAAAGTAATAAAAGATAATAATACCTAGCTCTTAGACAGTGTTTTCACTAGTAGACCTTAAAGTGCTTTACAAAGGAACTAAGTCTCTGCAGCAAGTGAAAATCATATCTATACACGTGTATCTATATTTTGCGTGTAACGGTGGTGCACTAGCCATTTATTTTATGATTATCTTAGAGATAGCTCAGTTTAAAAATACACCTACTCTAGTTTATTAAACTCCTTAGAATTTGTTTTCTTGAAGACTGGAAGAAATGGTGAAAGATGTTTGAGTGTTTCAGGACTGTCAAGTGTAACACATGATACATTCATATCCCTGGAGGCTTATGAAAGTCAGTTAACATTCAGATGTCCATCCCCAAATAGTCATTCCTTGGTGCCAGGTAAGAAAACAACATGAGCCTCTGTCCTGGTTCCGGCTGGGATAGAGTTAATCTTCTTCCTAGTAGCTGGCATAGTGCTGTGTTTTGGATTTAGCATAAGAATAATGGGATAACACACCGATGTTTTAGTTGTTGCTAAGCAGTGCTTATACTAAGTCAAGGACTTCCCATGCTCTGCCAACAGGGAGGTGCACAAGAAGCTGGGAGGGGGCACAGTCAGGACAGCTGACCCAAACTGGCCAAAGGGACATTCCACACCATGTGACGCCATGTTCAGTATATAAAGCCGGGGGGAGTTGACCAGGGAGCAGTGATCGCTGCTCGGGGACTGGCTGGGCGTCAGTCGGTGGGTGGTGAGCGGTTGCATCACTTGTTTTTCCTGGGTTTTGTTCCCCTTTCTCTTTTTTGTTGTTTTCCTTTTCATCATCATTATCATTATTATTATTATTATTATTATTATTATTATTATTATTATTATTATAATATTTCAATTATTAAACTGTTCTTATCTCATGCCACCAGTTTTCTTACTTTTGCTTTTCTGATTCTCATCCCACCGCGGGGGCGAGGAGGGTGAGTGAGTGGCTGTGTGGTGCATGGCTGCTGGCTGGGGTTATACCATGACATTCTCTCTTGCCTACAGTACAGAAATAATAATTAAACTTTTTTAATGGATGCACTGCTGCAAAATTTCAACACCTTTATAGTTCATAACTCTAATTTCTCTACTCACAGACCCTGTGGGTGAGATTTATGCATTAAACAAGAACTGCAATCACAACATAGCAACATTTTTGAAACGTGACCAAATTAGCTTCATGGAAGAGAAAACAAATGCTTCAAAGAGGACAAGATGTTCAGTAGTTGTCAAGTAGCATTTCAATTTTAAAGAGAAATAGCAAATGCACTTTGGGTCCTAGTCTATTTTTACTTCTCTGTATGTTTGCCTTGTCTCATTGAAATGTATACACGGTGTGAAATACAACTCCATCTGTTGAGAAGTAAGGGATGTTGAAAACAGTGCTTTCATGATGATTGAATGATCTAATTCAGATCTCAGCTAAAGACCATCATAATTACTCAGGAAACTCTAACTCCAAGTTTCTTCAATCACATGTTAGGCTTTGGTTCACCTCCTCTCATTTAGGAGAATATATGTTAATCATGAAATTTCCCTCGTCTCAGATTAGGCTGAGGGTCACAGTGCGTCAACCATGTTATATCAGTTAGTCTGATATGCACCTGTACTTTCTTCCACAACAACAATTTTGATAATAAACGAGCCCTTCCTTCAAGCAACAAATTATTAATTAGTAGAAAGCAAACGTCTTACAAATAGTGAAGAATGCTAGACACACCTAACTTTCCTCTTATGCTTACCAGTACCAACATACTGGGATAATCAATTCCTACAGAAACTTCCACAGACTGTCTTCAGGAAGTGTACCCTGCAAGTGATGGCCATGACACCTCCTGATGTTTGACAATTGTTTTTCTTCTTAGGAAGACCAATTATTTTACACTGTTAGAATCTCCTGCTTCCTGGCCAAAGGCCTCAAAAAACACACACATACATGACTGCTTTATTTGGCAAGCCATTTTTACCTTCCAGGTGTTTTTCTTCATGAATCCAAGGTAAGGTTTAGAGCAGCGATATTCCATCCATGAGTTTCTGTCACAGACCCTGGCTCCAAACTCATACCGCAGTTGCTGCCAAGCATCTCATGATCCCTACTTCCCCTGCGTTTTGAGAAAACTTCCCACCTCTGCCATCTTTCAACTCTCGCCCATGTTCCCTTCCCTCCTCTCCCACAGTGTCTCCCCCTTCTCTTGTCCACAGACACTCCCAACCAATCCTGAAATGTCCTACCACCCACTCATACTCCTACACTCTCCCTTTTACAATAGCAAAGACTGAGCTTTTCTGTCTTTTCTCTCTTTTGTTGTACCTCCCTGTCAATCCCTTTTCACCTGCCTCCTCTTTTCAATTACCTTTTGCTGCTCAGTGTCCCAAAATGCAGCAAAAGACCTATCATATACTAGATGACTCCACATACTTTGACACACATAGTGTGTGCACCTCAAGAGGCAGTACAGGCTGTTTGGCTCATTCAGAGTTCATAATTTCCATTAGGCAGCTGTTCTGTTAGAGTGGATGTACACCTTGGCTGTTTGGTCACCCGGCCAACCAGCATGAACGTACGTCCCGGTCAGTCAGACATTTGGCTGTGGTATTGCCTGTTAGTCCTCAGGTGAAACAAATAATGCAGGCTGCCTCTTAATAATATGCCAAAGAAATTGTCCTGCAAAGTGCATGCTGCGCAAGTCTGTCACAGTCTCTCTCAATAACTAGGTGACATATCAATATTTCTAGGTTTTTACACAGCCTCATCTGTGGCATTCATAACATTATTACATTTCAGCTCCCCTTCTGTCACAATCATATGTGATATATTACGTTTTATTTTAAAATATGTACATGCCCTAACTTTGCTTGAGAATTCTAAATAGGATCTTTGCAAAACTACAGAACATATGTTTGCTTCTGCTAATTGATATAAACTGTTTTCCTTTTTAGAGAGCTCTGTTCAAAATAATTCCAAAATAATTGGATTTAAACTAAAGAATAAACTGTTTCAAGGTGGAATGAATGACAACAGTGTGCTGATTGATCGGCCCATTACAAAGGAGGGATCCAGGGGGATCTAGTGATGGCAGTTGTTGCTCCATCAAGATGTGACTATAAAAGCATGATGCTTAGTTTCCCTGCCTGCACAAACAGTAATAATATATGCCTACCTATTCTGAAGGCTTGCCATTGGATTCTAGCACTTTTGTATAGGTGATGAAAATTATGATGAGCCCACATTCAGATGGTTAAAAAAATTGTATGTATCAACATTAGAGTAAGACTATGCTATGAAGAAATGTTAACACAGAAATATGGATGAAAATTGACTTGCACAAACAAATCTGCTAATACAAATAAAATATGCTTTACAGAAAGTTAAATAAAACTGCACAGCATGGTTGGAAAGCATGATTCTTTGTAAAAAAGGCCACCAATGCAGCGATACTGATGGAATAAATATCTAGAAGAAATGAACAAAATCTTGGTAAATTATTAAAATCTCCACTTGAAACAGACTACTTGTTCTTTTATGCAATGAGTCCTTTAAACCACGTACTTATCAAAGGAATCCTCCATCCCATGTCTGCAGCTTCATCCCATCTTCTGAAGCGGGAGCTGCACTGGTAAGGGCAGTGCAACTCGACATGGAGGGCTGTGCCACATACCCCTGTGCCTCAGTTCCCAGCATTGTCAATCACCTCAATGGCCAAAAGGGCCATGTGGACTTGCCATACTGTTGCCATACAGAACAAAACTTCAGGAGAATGTAAGGATATATAAGTCATTGAAGATTTCCAACCAAGCCCCCAAAAAAGAAATAAAAAGTATTTCTCCATAAACGTTCTTAAAAATGGGATGATGTCTCTAGGGGTTAAACATACTCAGTGGAGCCAGCCAAATCTTGACAAGAGGCCACTGCTCTATATGATGATTGCAATCATTAAGGCTGAGAGAGACCCTGTTCTACAGCAGGAGCTATAGGGAACTTTAAAGACGTATTAATACAAATGGGTTTTTCAGGTTGGGTTTGAGAAGAAAAGGTTACAGCAGGAGCAGTAATGCAACACAGGAAATAAATGGATCCATAGAAACAAACATTTTACACATTTCTAGGTTTGATACTACTAAAAGTCTATAATAATCACAGATTAGATTTTAAAAAGGAAAAAAGGTGAAAAAATATCCCTGAACACTGCCACAGATACCCAGAGTGGAGCTGAAAGTGCTAGAATGCTGTGTAGTGAAAAGTCAGTTTCAGCTTCCTTGTAAATCAGCAGGATCTACCTTGTCTAGAAGAGGAATAGGATCATACCCTAAGATAAAAAGCACGTACTAGTAACTACAGCCAGCATCCCATAAGATTACTCACCAAGTCTCCAAGCTTTCTGAGCGCTGATAATTTAAAGGAAATTTTAATTAAAACCAAAACAAAACATAAAAGAAATGTCAAAACCAAAACAATGTACCTGATCTGTTTTCTTCATTTCCCTCATGATGTTTTGCTTCTTCCTTACTTCAGGTGGTTCAAATAACAGGATTTAAGATTTGGTTTTGCAATCAAAATACACAGTCACCTCAAAACCAAGGATTAGGGCAGGAGTAGGAAGCATCTGTACAAAATCCTTTCCTCCACCTGCTACTCCCAAAACCACGAAGAAAAACTAAAGCAAGAGTCAAACAATTACATTGCATGTGCAACTTTTCACTAACAAGGTGC
Organism: Aptenodytes patagonicus; assembly: GCF_965638725.1. Classification (NCBI taxonomy): domain Eukaryota; kingdom Metazoa; phylum Chordata; class Aves; order Sphenisciformes; family Spheniscidae; genus Aptenodytes; species Aptenodytes patagonicus. The sequence goes on from NC_134962.1 coordinate 10,418,864, forward strand.
TATTTCCATTTTTTTCCACACTTGGTACTTCTTAAATACTTACTGAAATCTACTTTATTTCTTCAGCTAATGAGTTTTTAATCTGACTGTCACCATTCATGCTAACAAAGTAATGGAAATCAACTTTTCCACCTACAAATCCCATCCCCCCAAAACAGTCTGATGAATGATCAAAAGATTTCAGAGTATGCACAACACAGGAGCTGAGATTCTCACACATATGGAAATATGAGAGAAAAATGTTTTCCTGGGGATATCACCTCCAATCATCACATAGAAATGAATATAGAAAATACACTTTTCTATGGACGATTTTGCTTTGGAGTAGGAAGAAAGTTTTAAGGTAAATGGCAAAATGAGGAAAAAAATAGTTTACGTATTTTTCAGTAAATGCATATGAGCATATTCCCATTGGACACAATGTAAAGCACATAACATATCCCAGACAATAGAACAACACACGAAGAGGGAATGTGTCTTGCTTTATCAAATCAAATATTCACAGGCAAGAAAAAATTACAGAATAGCCTGGAAGCTGTTAATTTAAACTGCAAAGAAGAAAAATGTGTCTGAACAGCAATAATGGATCTTCATCTCAAGTAGAAAAAATGGGCCATATATATTCATTTTCTCTTTGGAATCTTTGGAAGCCAAAGGTTTGCAGGATTAATTAGCAATCATGTTAATTAAGGAGTCAGGTCACTGCCACAGTATCATCAGACTTGGCATGGTGGAAGACTTTTCAACCTGTTTTACATTTATGACCTTGTTGCTTTTGGTCCGTGCTTCTCAAGCAGCTTTGATCTCAGAATTGGCCTCATGTTTAATTTGGTTTCCTTCTTGTGCCGGAATAGTGGATTTCAACTTGCCTTTCTATCTAAATGTTATGGTGGTGCAGTGCAATAAGATCTTTGCACAGAACATGTTATTTTCCGATTCATTCTTTTGCTGTTGTGGTCTTACCTGTAAACATTTAACCCACACTGAGACTCTCAGAAGAGTGCATGAAGGAACTAGGATGAAAGTGAAATAGCATTTCCATGAGTCAATTATAGTTTGAAAATAGTTTTGATTTCACCCTGTTTACAACCCTTCATTGTCTTTCCTTATGACAAACTGAGTTGGGCAGAGTCCCACCCTCGGTCAGAGGAAATGGCAAATTCTAACTCTCCCTCTTGCCCCACCACAAGGAATAAAAATTTTCTTCAGAAGCTATTTTGACACCAGATCAGAAACAAAAGTTGAAATGTAAGCACTAAACTCGCCATCAGATCAACCTGCCTTTAACATGACTTTATAACAACACAAACACACATTCCATGAAAAACAGTTTGAATACACTGTGAACCTGCGAATGCGACATAGGAGGCTATGCTTTCTGCAGATCTAGCAGATTTGAGATCTCATGGTATTTTAGCTTTGTTCAATCCCATTTAATCCAATTTTCACTAATTTCAGTGATATTTGACACTCAGAAAGATGCCTCAAGAATAAAGTAAGTTCCTACAACCTTCATGAAATTAAAGATCTTGGTAAAGGAGAGAAACTGAAACTAAGTCTGTCATGGAATCATAGAATCATAGAATCATTAAGGTTGGAAAAGACCTCTAAGATCATCCAGTCCAACCGTCAACCCAACACCACCATGCCCACTAAACCATGTCCCTAAGCGCCTCATCTACACGTCTTTTAAATACCTCCAGGGATGGGGACTCAACCACTTCCCTGGGAAGCCTGTTCCAATGTTTAACCACTCTTTCAGTAAAGAAATTTTTCCTCACGTCCAATCTAAACCTCTCCTGGTGCAACTTGAGGCCATTTCCTCTCCTCCTATCGCTTGTTACTTGGGAAAAGAGACCCACACCCACCTCGCTACAACCTCCTTTCAGGGAGTTGTAGAGAGCGATGAGGTCTCCCCTCAGCCTCCTTTTCTCCGGGCTAAACAACCCCAGTTCCCCCAGCCGCTCCTCATAAGACTTGTTCTCCAGACCCTTCACCAGCCTCGTTGCCCTTCTCTGGACACGCTCCAGCACCTCGACGTCCTTCTTGTAGTGAGGGGCCCAAAACTGAACACAGTATTCGAGGTGCGGCCTCACCAGTGCTGAGTACAGGGGCACGATCACTTCCCTAAGGGGTGAGACCATCTCTGCTCATTTCTCTCCACTTCAGGCCCCTTACTTTGGTTTGTGGTTACCCAGTCACCACGTGTATACCAGCACACATCATTTAGCATCAGTCACAGCACACGTTGCCTCTCATGGTACAGACAACAAGGAAATGGGAAGGAACACTGGGTATGTGCTGAGGAGCAGGGAAATGTGGGATGGAACTGGACACATTGTAGAGAGATGTGGGTTGTTGCAGTAGAGTGAGTTGGGACACAATGTCATTATGAACTAGGCTTCGTTAATTCCAATGCTGATGAAAAATATGTTTTGCTGTTGTTTTTAACCAACACAACATAGACCTTACTGCAAAAAACATTAATATGGAACAGTACATTAATAGATTATTCAAAATGTATCACTACCAATGCAAAAATTTCATGTCATTAATCTTATTCATAGCAGCCAGCTATCCTGTCTGAAGAGAGCATGCAAAGTGTTTTTAAAGAAGGCGGCTTTTGTCCTGTAACTCTACCTCATAGTAGATAAAGAAGGTTGAAAGAATTTGATTAATCTGGGAGAAACAGCCTAATTCCACTATTTTTTCCATTGATAAACACATACATACACACACACACATTCTATGTGTATACTTTTATAGCAGTAACAACACGGGAAATTCAAGTCACCATCAGTGTTATGGTAAGACAGCTATGGGTTGTTTGATCTTTTGGACTTGTATTTTCAGGAAATCAATTCAAGTAACAAATTGCCAGATAACTTTGCTAAAAGAGAAATATGTAAATACGTCAACAGTAAGCTTTTCCCAGATTCATATCCCATCCATTGCTGTTAAAGGAGACTAGGTAGTTAGCGTCCTGGCAGATCATGAACCTGGAGATGTAAACTAAGTGTTAATTTTATCCTTCCTCTACTATGCTTTGCACTGTGGTGGAATACGTTATAATAAAACGTATCTGTAATATAGAAGATAAAAAGAACTGGAAGGAAACCAGAGGTTCACAAGGTGATATTCCTCCATCAGTGTTTTTGCACAGGTCAGAGCACAGGTCAGAGCATACCAAAACAACTTGGTCTGGTGCAACTTTTCATTGTACACTGTAGAAACTTTATGTAAAATAACTGGTGGTATTCCTCCTCCTACATGCTTGACTGGCCACCTTAAATTACATATTGGACTTGGTAGTTAATCATTCTCTGTAACATTTCTAAGTACTGACTTAAAAAATAATAATGTGTCACATAACCCAAAGACTGGAGGACTCTTACAGTCATTGTAAAAAAAATATTAAGGGAGAACAGATAGGTGATGGACATCTTGTCTTTAATTTTAGTGTTACAGATTTCTGTGATGTTTTTTCCAATATTGCTTTATCACAAATTCATGTTTTAATTCCAATTTATGAGGTTCTGCTCCTCAGCACTCTTACAGACGACACACACCTGTTCTGGATTTTACTTCAGAACAAAACCTTCAGAGCTTTTATTTCTCTGTATTTTATTTCTGAGTTGAAATTACAGTTCTACATTAGGCCTTTTACTGGACATTTCTCAATATATACACACCTGTGTGGGTGCTTTGTATAACCACTGTGAGAAGACCTTTTGCTTTAAGGAAAATACTCACAATACAGCTCTCTACGCATAGGACAAAGAACATTGAAATGCTGAAATTTTGCTTTATAAGACTCAGTCATATGTAGAATATCAACCAGAGCTCTCCAAAATCAATGGAAGCACTGTGCAGAGTTAAGCACATCAGAGTGCTTCTAATGAATCTCTGCATATACAAAGGTCTTACACGATACACATGGATAGCATCTGTGCTACTTTGCTAAGAATTTCACTTTGATAATGTTTCTATGACAAACATATGTGATATTTTTATAACGACTCATGAGCTATAAGTTTTAGATGTGATTCACAGAATGTATAGTGCTACAAATACATCAAAACAATGTAAACAGTCAACAAATATGGAATTTGTTAAGTCTACCTTGTCCCTTTATCTTCACCCAGACAAATGTTTATCAAGGTGAAAAAAGAAGGAACCTATGAGGCACAAACATCATAATACATTTCTTTTACCATTCAAAGGTAAAGTAGAGAAGAAGGAAAGCAGGCATGCTCAGGATAATTAGTAAAAGTAGCTGCTTTCTAGCAATCATGCAGAAGAGAGGAAACTATAAAATCTCAGCTTTAGCATGGAGTAAAGAAAACATGAATATTTTTGCTTTTTGAAGAAAAAGGTCTTCACTGTTTTATTGCTATAATCCTCACCACCACCACCACAACCTTGTGGTGCAAATAACTCTCAGGGCTTGCATGGTCAAAGCCTGGTTTGGTTTTGTTGTTACTACTATAATATCTCACTGGAATAATGACATGTCAAAACTTCCTGGAAAGTGAACTCTCAAATTAATGCCTACTGAAGAAACATGTAAGTAACATATAAGTGAGAGAGTTACTGGAAAAACTGACTTGGAGTTTATGTGTTTCTTTAGCTTGAAAAATATATCAATTGGAGAACTTACACCATCAGTCTGGCACACTGCCAGAGTAAATAATTCAAAATGCTGCTCTATACTCATGTTGCTACCAGTATAATTTCTGCATGAGTTGCTTTTGTATTTAATTGATAGTGAAAAAAGAGAAGTACCATCTGATAGATGAGTCTTACTTACCTGTGGTGATTTCATTGCAATTCCTCTAAATGAGAAGATGAAGTCATGCTTTAAAAAACTGACATATGATTGACAAGATCAGAATTTAATGGTGAACTTTTGTAGACAGCAATCCTGATCAACAGGGGAAGAAAATCCCATCAATTTTTTGTTGAGAGAGATGTGAAAATCTATTCTGAAAACGCTTTTGCGTTTAGGAACTACTGATCATAACATTTATTTATAGGACAAGAAACAGGATTCTAAACCTAAAGTAAAATTAATACTGTGTATGTCTATGTGTCCATTGGTCATATAATTTTTAAAGCTAAATATTTTCATTATTTAAATCCTTTTTTTATGATGCCAAAACAATTGTACTTTATTTGCATTAAATTACTGTAAATTCATGGCCAGATTCACCACTGCTGTAATGAAACATGGCATTCTTAAAGGGTGCAATGAAAAGCACCCTAAGTGCAGTGTGATTTGCAAATTCCTTTGGTGTTGATTAAAATCTCACAAAAGCACACTGAAGTCCACAGTTTTTAGCATTTAATGTGTCACTGTCAAAATATTAATCCTGCTTCCATGATGACTCATTGTGAACAAAGAGTTTTATTAAAACAATATGGTGAGTAACACAAAATAACACAACTGCATCAAAAAATCTCATCAGAAAAAAAAAAAGAATATGAATAAGGTTTTCAAAAGCAGGCACACAAAACATGCTTATGTACACTCATACATGCAAACTTTTGAAATGCTGGCTCTGAAAAATAAAAATTACATTTAAAAATAGTATTCAGTTCTAGAGTTCATGGCATAAATCCAGGAAATATCTTACATAATGGATCCACAGCCAGGAATCTTTCTCCAACTTGGCCTATGAAAACTCAGGGACAAGCTTCAGAAACCAATCTTTTAAAACACAGTATCCTAAAGCTACGCACATAAACAAGTGCACTATTTTTTACTCTGGTAAGCATGAAAGTTATTAATATAGTCACTGGAAACTCCTTGTGGTGTTTCCAGTTGTTAAGCTAAGGCCAGGTATTTCATTTATCCTGAAAATGTGCATAATACACATTAGTAAGCATTCATTACTGAGAATTCTGACCCTTGAATCCTGTCAGTCAATTTAATCAGCCCAAGTGGAGAAGATACATCATTGAAAAACAGGTAGTAGTGGTAGTAACAGAAATGGCAAACTTAACGAAAAGTCACAATTGACATGTATGTCACTATACACAGTATGCTACCATGCTCCTTGTCACCTTTGAAAATATTCATAAAATGTAACTTCTGTGCAAAACCGTTGAGATAACCAATTGCAAGTATTAAGCCCTGTATTTTCTGGGTTTTGTAGACTTAAATTTGTGAGTAGTAATTCCTTTTCTGTTCCCAAAAAAATTGCTTCTGCTCTGAAAAGAATTGTCTGAAACAATGAAAAAGCATTTCTGTAGTTTAAGGAGTTTCTTGACTGATGAGAAATAGCAAACATCTGTTTGCAAGAATTGCAAAGTGAGAGCTTCTCAAAAAACTCTGCCTATTTGGGAAGTGTTAGGTAACTAAATGCAGCTACCAGCTTCCTTACTAATACTAGCATAAAGAAATAATTGATACAGTTTAGCTCAGATTTGCAACTATGTAATTTTTATCTTTTTTAATGTGGTGAGATCTATTTACCTACTGTGCTACATACTTGTACCAAGTGTTTCCAAAAGTGTATACCTTAATCTTCTGTGGAACTGGGGCATGAGAGACAGCATGAGGTGATACCAAATCTCTGCAAATATGATTTTTTCAAGACACAACAGGATGAGCTGGATGAGCAGAATAGTTTCACAGGAGATACAGGGATAGGATTATCCCACCTTTTGAAGTGTTTCACATAGGTGGAAAGGAAAGAAGGGTCTTGTAGGCGTAAAGTAGTAATTCAAAGCCACAAGGATTGATATTCAGGTCAATAATCCTGCCTACAACTGAAACTTTCTGGTAATGCTAAATATTTCCTAGGACAAAAACCCTTAAAACACATTATCAGTGAGACACACTGGCATAATTTTAATCTTGGCTTGTAGCTATTCTCTTTGATTGTATTTAAACTCCTTAATAGAGAATGTGAAAATATTCTGATATATAAATATCCAAAGAAACTCAAATGCAACATAAATTATTCAAAACTTTCACACCTAAACTGTAAAGCAAATTGCTCTATGATGTTTTCTTAGTCCTTTCAGCATCATTTACCAAGTTAACCAAGGAAATCTGAAAGGAGATAGCCAGGTAATGTATTTGCACATCTGGAGCCCCAGGGAGTTCATGATAGTTATGACTTCATGTCATATCATATTATAAATCTGAGGTGATTACCATACAGATAGCTTAATTGTACTTCAAAACTGCAATGGCTTTTTACTAGGAGACAAACCAAGGAGCTTTCCATGATTATGCCAGGTGATAATTTCCTCATCCACCATATTTCACATATATTGTAGACCACTAATATAAAATCCAGGAGATCTGTCTTCAAGTTTCCATTTACTACAAGATGTACTGACACGGTATTCAATTATTTTCTTAACACAGAAAATCTTTATACACAATCTAAGGAACCTGAAGATGCACAAGTCCATGAGACCCGATGAGATCCATCCGCGGGTCCTGAAGGAACTGGCAGATGAAGTTGCTAAGCCACTATCCATTGTATTTGAGAAGTTGTGGCAGTCCAGTGAAGTTCCCACTGACTGGAAAAGGGGAAACATAACCCCCATTTTTAAAAAGGGAAAAAAGGAAGACCTGGGGAACTACAGGCCAGTCAGTCTCACCTCTGTGCCTGGGAAGATCATGGAACAGATCCTCCTGGAAGCTATGCTAAGGCACATGGAGGACAGGGAGGTGATTTGAGACAGCCAGCATGGCTTCACCAAGGGCAAGTCCTGCCTGACTAACCTAGTGGCCTCCTCTGATGGAGTGACTACATCAGTGGACACGGGAAGGGCTACAGATGTCGTCTATCTGGACCTCTGTAAGGCCTTTGACATGGTCCGCCACAACATCCTTCTCTCTAAACTGGAGAGGTATGGGTTTGATGGGTGGACTGTCCGGCGGGTGAGGAATTGGTTAGATGGTCACATCCAGAGGGTAGTGGTCAATGGCTCAATGTCCAGATGGAGACTGGTGACGAGTGGCATCCCGCAGGGGTCCGTATTGGGACTGGTACTGTTTAATATCTTCATCAGTGACATAGACAGTGGGATCGAGTGCACCCTCAGCAAGTTTGCAGATGATGCCAAGCTGAGTGGTGCGGTCAACATGCCAGAGGGACGGGATGCCATCCAGAGGGACCTGGACAAGCTCAAGAAGTGGGACTGTGTGAACCTCATGAGGTTTAACAAGGCCAAGTGCAGGGTCCTGCACCTGGGTCGGGGCAACCCCCGCTATCAAGACAGGCTGGGGGATGAAGGGATTGAGAGCAGCCCTGCCAAGAAGGACTTGGGGGTACTGGTAGATGAAAAGCTGGACACGAGCCAGCAACTTGCACTTGCAGCCCAGAAGGCCAATCGTATCCTGGGCTGCATCAAAAGCAGCGTGGCCAGCAGGTCGAGGGAGGTGACTCTGCCCCTCTACTCTGCTCTGGTGAGACCCCCCCGGAGTACTGTGTCCAGCTCTGGAGCCCTCAGCACAAGACAGACATGGACTGTTGGAGCGGGTCCAGAAGAGCGTCACGAAAGCGTCACGAAAATGATCAGGGGGATGGAACAGCTCTCCTATGAAGAAAGGCTGAGAGAGTTGGGGTTGTTCAGCCTAGAGAGGAGAAGGCTTCAGTGAGACCTTATTGCAGCCTATCAGTACTTAAAGGAGGCTTATAAAAAAAGATGGGGGCAAACCTTTTTGCAGGGCCTGTTGTGACAGGACAAGGGGGAATGGCTTTAAACTAAAAGGGGGGTAGATTTACACTAGATATAAGGAAGAAATTTTTTATGCTGAGGGTGGTGAAGCACTGGCACAGGTTGCCCAGAGAGGTGGTGGATGACCCATCCCTGGAAACATTCCAGGTCAGGTTGGACAGGGCTCTGAGCAACCTGATCTAGTTGAAGATGCCGCTGCACATGGCAGGGGGATTGGACTAGATGACCTTTAGAGGTCCCTTCCAACCCAAGCTATTCTATAATTCCATGATTCTATAATAAAATCTACAACAGCAAAATACTGCACTGCTATGTAATTTGGTACTTTTGAAAATAAGGAGAATGTGGAAAGACTGATATCAGGCAGCACCGCTACAGGTTAGTATATTTTTAGACTAACCAAGTGTGCAAATAAGGGCTTGTGTATATATAACTGCAGTAGAATCATAGAATCATTAAGGTTGGAAAAGACCTCTAAGATCATCCAGTCCAACCGTCAACCCAACACCACCATGCCCACTAAACCACGTCCCTAAGCGCCTCATCTACACGTCTTTTAAATACCTCCAGGGATGGGGACTCAACCACTTCCCTGGGAAGCCTGTTCCAATGTTTCACCACTCTTTCAGTAAAGAAATTTTTCCTCACGTCCAATCTAAACCTCCCCTGGTGCAACTTGAGGCCATTTCCTCTCCTCCTATCGCTTGTTACTTGGGAAAAGAGACCCACACCCACCTCGCTACAGCCTCCTTTCAGGTAGTTGTAGAGAGCGATAAGGTCTCCCCTCAGCCTCCTTTTCTCCAGGCTAAACAACCCCAGTTCCCTCAGCCGCTCCTCATAAGACTTGTTCTCCAGACCCCTCACCAGCCTCGTTGCCCTTCTCTGGACACGCTCCAGCACCTCAACGTCCTTCTTGTAGTGAGGGGCCCAAAACTGAACACAGTATTCGAGGTGCGGCCTCACCAGGGCCGAGTACAGGGGCACAATCACTTCCCTACTCCTACTGGCCACACTAGTTCTGATACAGGCCAGGATGCCATTGGCCTTCTTGGCCGCCTGGGCACACTGCCGGCTCATGTTCAGCCGGCTGTCAACCAACACCCCCAGGTCCTTTTCCGCCAGGCAGCTTTCCAGCCACTCTTCCCCAAGCCTGTAGCGCTGCATGGGGTTGTTGTGGCCAAAGTGCAGGACCCGGCACTTGGCCTTGTTGAACCTCATACAGTTGGCCTTGGCCCATTGATCCAGCCTGTCCAGGTCCCTCTGTAGAGCCTTCCTACCCTCGAGCAGATCAACACTCCCGCCCAACTTGGTGTCATCTGCAAACTTACTGAGGGTGCACTCGATCCCCTCATCCAGATCATTGATGAAGATATTGAACAAGTCCGGCCCCAAAACTGAGCCCCAGGGAACACCGCTCGTGACTGGCTGCCAACTGGGTTTAACTCCATTCACCACAACTCTCTGGGCCTGGCCATCCAGCCAGTTTTTTACCCAGCAAAACCCAGTAGAACACATATACTGCAATGACTTGCATTCCTGACTTGTTCATGCATCAGTCACTCATATGTATTTGATTCCAAATATTACACATCTACCTACCATACTCACAGGCAAGACCAAGAGGCACAACTCTGTCAAAGGAGATGGTTGCTCCTCTCTCTTACAGGGCAGGTAAAAGTAACTTAAACAGCTCTACAGAGAACACAAAAGGCTTCTGATTCTTCTTTTACACTGTTTTATCTGTAGGCATTTTACTAGAGGATTGAGTACACTGAAAATATTCTAGCTTTCACTATATGATTGTTTAATATGATATTTGAATAAAATGAGTGTATCTTAAAGTCTAGAGCTCTCTTTACATGCCTGTGCAACTATACAACTGAGTTTCGTGCTGTGTCTGTATGAGAATCAAACGCATAATACAGCTCAATTCCAGTGTAAACTTCATAGGAGAAAAAGCCGTATTACACATGCTATGCCTATGGTACTTTTTTTTTAACCATGTACTTTTTTCTGAGTAGCTGTAGCAAATCATTCACTACTTGGAAACTAGTTCTACCTGCACACACACACACACACCCCAACATCATCTAATATTGACTATGTACAAAACACCACGTTTTGTGTGGGTTAATCCCAAGTGGTGTTTTCATTAACTGACAATACTTACTCAGTTTTCTTCATTGCAAACAGAGAGCTATTTAATATGCATAGTGACAACAATATTAATTTGCAGATTTTTGTGTTTGGCATTTTGAATCCATCTTTCTTATGTTGGCTTTCCTGTAAGAAATTATCTTGATGGCCAATATTCCAGAGAGATTGAGTAACTGTAGATGATGGGATTTAGATTTGGTTGGTTTCTTGGTTTTCCTTTCTCTGGGGATGCTTTACTATATAGCCACTTGGGTCTCCACTAGAGTAATGATGGAGAATCCTTACTGGGATAGACAATGTGTCTAACAGTTACGTTAATTGCACTGTAATCAGATGGCTTGCAGTACTACCCATCTTTCACAGCTTACCTGCCTTCTCCTTTCTCAATATCTGCCTATGCCCCCAATTTGAATGGCATTTGTCATTCTGGATCCTTTATATTTTCCTAGCTTTCCTTGCTCTCATCCACATTAATTTTAGTGCTATGCATTTCATGCTTTTATGGTGTTTATAATTGGGCTTCCTTCAAAAATATTTTTTCTTGGCATATTTTTCTTGGTCTTTGAGTTATCCAGATGAAATTTGCTGAGAGTTTCTCTCATTTGAAAGTACTTTTATTTAGGAGAAAAACAACTTTTTTTCCCCTCTCATCTTATTATTTTGAATTATTCTTTAATTAAGAACTAGTGCATGAAAAGATTAAATACATTATATTAAAATGAAGATGTATTAACCAACAGCATTAACGTTCTCATGGTCTGTGGGGTAGAAGAGTGGGAAGGACCCTCTGATACAGAAAATTTTAACCTGGCACTGGGGGACATGTGCATGCTCGTTGGCATTTAATTAAAAATGTCATTGGAGAGCTGCTGAATAACTTCCATCTTAAACAATTAAGTCTAAGTAGTGACTCAGGCTTCTCTAGATCATTCATTAGAAGCAGCTCCCAGTGTCTAGGTACAATAGACTCATAATGTTAATGCCAGCTGCAAAATAATGTTCATGGCATTCAGAGATACACAAGTTAAGCTATGTATCAGAAGACTACTAAAAAGTTAATTTTGTGGAAGGCACTTAATCTAGAATTGAAACATAGTTATGTCGCCGGGCTGCCAAGGAGAAAGTATACCTAATGAAAGAGTAAAGAGGAAAAAAATGAGGACAAGAGTATATTAATAAAATAGTAATACAGGTGCTTAAACAGATGTGGGCTTCAGTGCCCAGACTATAAATCTGATCTCTCTTGGCTTCAATTTCTGAACTTAGTGCTTCTGACATAAATAATTTTCAGAAGATACTAAGTCCATATAGGACAGGAATACATTTGGTCTTTAATAAGGAAACTTAAAGCATTCAGTGGTGGAGACAGGGTAAAGAAGGAAAAGTATAGCCATTACTGGTTAGCTCTGCTGGAGAAACACTGCATGATATGGTCACTCGTCATAAGCAGGGGCAGGGGACGATGGCAGTGATGGAACTGCCTGGCTATTTTAAAAACACATAACATTCTACAGCAATTAGAAATTGGGCTTCAGCTTAGTCTTCTGTTTAAAACATTTTTAATATGTGTATTTACATGTCTATATAGACAAAGAAAACATTTCTCTGAGATGAAATCTCATCTTAAGGTTTTGAATTTTATCAAATGTACAAGAATAAGCCTCCTTTTTTTCTATTTCTTCCTGAGATTGATGTAATCTCTGACTAGAAAATTACATTATAAAATGTTTTAAGGTTAATTTTTGGGACATTGCCTATTGTTGGAAAGGGGTCACGTATAATATGCCTTGTTTATGGCAATGAATGATTTAAATTATTCAAATAACTTTTTGGGGTTGTTCATAGAGTAACAAGCTCAAAAAAACCATTTCTTCCTGCATTCCAAATCAATTTTGTTGCAGAAAGCGATTACATGTAAAACAACTGATGCACACTTAAGAGCACTAAATTAACTTTTACCACTCAGGAGAAAGTCCCGTATGTCACTGTGGACAGTTCAATGAAAAACTTCTGTTTGACACAGAGAATCCATCAGAAAGATCAGAGGTGTTTAGAAAAGCATTAGGAATTGATTGAACAATAATCCCCAAACCTAATGTCTCTGTATTAGTAAGTGGTATAATCTCATCTGGAGCGCTGTGGTCAGGTATGGTCCCACAATCTTAAAAATGATACAACAAGAAAAAATGGTTTTGAGAAGAGTGAAGCGCTGCCTAAAGGAGTAATGAGATTCATGTGTGAGAACAAACAGATGAGAATAGGATTGCTTTGCTTAGAGCATTTTAAAAAAGAGGGGGAAGGAGGGAATTGCAAGAGCAATTTGAGAGCACAGTGACAACCATCCCTGGGAACCCTGCGGGTCACTGACTTTCCATGGTGTCAGAAAGAGCTGAGGGCATGCAGATACTCCCGGACTGTGGCATTGCTTGCCCATCATTTCTCTGTGCTCTCAAGGTGAGCACAGAAAATGTTCTCCCTATTGTTTTCTTCAAATGCTTTTTCTAGCTCGCATTCCTCTTTCAGCTTGTTTATTGCTGCTTTTATTTCATTGACTTCACGGGTTTTTTTGGTTTTGACTTGGCTCCACAGTACTATCCATCTGCTCAGCTTCAACTTTACCGCCTATAACAGCTAAAAAAACTCAGCTCTAATAAAATAACCACAGTCTTTGAGTATGTGAATATAATAAATACATTAAGCTCTTCAAATGCAATTTATCTGTGAAAAATTCAAGAAACAGATTCCTGAATGAAAAATCTGGGCTCTCCCAAAAAGGTGTTTATATTTTCAGTCCTTTCAGTGGGCCACATTCTCAGCTGGTTTAAGTGTGTCCAAATCCATTTACTTAGATTTGTATTAATTCCCAGCACCAAAAGATATAATCCTCTTCATATAGAAATCAAATCAGATGCAGACAGTTATATGTATGTATATCCCACAATCAGATTTACATTCACAAATGCAACACCACACACACCTGTACACATTAACTTCTGTTACACTGGAAGTTAACACATAATTTAGAAACCACAAGTTTTAAAGAAATTCCAAAGGACCTTCTTTGCTTTCACAGTATAGAGGGAGAAACAGCTCTACATGCATGATTCTTTATCTGGTAATAATTCTATACATGAAATTACTATCACACCTAATTACAGGGACGCTCGGAGTGTTGTGCTATGCATAGCAATGGCAAACTGCCGTGAGAAAATACTATCACTTTCACAAAATGATTAAGTTTCCTCATGTGATTTCCTTCTGAAATTTAGAATAGAATAGTTCCATTTGGAAGGGACGTCTCTACAATGATCATCTAGTCCAACTGCCTGACCAATTCAGGGCTGACCAAGTTAAAGCATGTTATTACGGGCATTGTCCAAATGCTTCTTAAACACTGACAGGCATGGGGCATCGACCACCTCTCTAGGAAGTCTGTTCCAATGTTTGACTGCCCTCTCGGTAAAGAAATGTTTCCTAATATTTCCATGAAAAAAGCCTGAATTTTGCAATGGTATTGACAACATTTCTAGAACTGACTACATCCATTTTTTTAGGGTTTAGGAGATAATTTTTCCTATTTTTTCTTTGTTTTTCAGATCATATAGCTATGCAATAACTCCTTTATTCTTCTTGGTGTGATATTCAACCTTCTAATAATAACAGACAAACAGACCACTCTAAAAATAGAATGAGAAGAAATCAGTGGGTAATAGGTAGAATACATTTAATTTGCACAATGTACTGCTTCAAATATGACAAGCTCTGTAAAAGAAAAAGATACTCCAAAATGAAATGCAAAAGACAGAGAAACATAGAGCCTCCATTAGAACATGGTTTCCATGTCGATGCCTACCTTCTGACAAATCAATACAGAATATGAAATCCATTGTCAAAAGACTTAGGTTTTCATGCCCTCATTAACCATATTGCAACACTGACTTCAATACAAAAAAAAGAAAAAAAAAGAATTAAAAAAAGAGATAGATTTTCTTTGCCTGTCTGTGTGAGAGAGAGATAGAGAGGATCCATGCAGTTCTGGTTCCAGGTGGGATTCTGCTGCTTCACACTCCAACATAAATTACCATTGACCTAACTCATGTTTACTCCTGAAGACCTATTAAGACTGTAGGTGTACTTTCTCCTACAGATGAAGATTGACGCTCTAGTATGACTTTGATCACGAGTCATATCTTTGCTTTCTGTATGCAGTTATTCTATCCTTAATGCCACATAATTTTAATGGATTCTGCAGAATTTCTTCTCCCAGAGAACCTGTAAACACTGGATGAGAATTTTTGATGAGCTATGGCTCTTCCCCGCTCCTGCCCCCCCCACCCGCATTTTAATTAAAAAACCCAAACAAACCTTAATAAACCTAGTGAGAAAAGTGCAACAAGTCTGAAGTTTCACTGAAGATTATTAGTGCTAGTTTTGTACAATCCCTGCTCCCACATTAGGAAGGTCTGGGTTACCGTAAGAATCAGTTAGTCCCATCTTCTTCAGTACAAGAAAACGGTGTTGAGCTGAGCAAAAGAACAATACAGAAGATGAGCGAGATGTAAATGAGTGAGCTGAGAAAACGCTGAAAGCAAACTAAAAGCCAAAAGCATCCCTGGAGTAATTTCAGGGAAGTTAATGGATTGACAACAAGGACAATCTGAGAGTCAAAATCAATGTACAGATGGTTGAAAAGGTTCTACCTTAAACAAAAATTGGGTTGCCTGAGCCAAACATTAAGAAGTTATGCAACAGGTTTCTGTACGATTGAAAGCTGCCTTCTGTTGGTTTCCTGTTTTCATTTGACCCTTCATAAGAGCCATTCAGGGCCTGTCGCTGTCAATGTAAAAAGCAATTCTAAGCACAAAGGTTTGACTATATGAGCAGATGGTGGCCTTACCCCTGAATGTTAGCTCACCAGGCCATATGCAGCAGGCTTTCACATTAAAATTTAATCAAGATGACCGTACAGATGTAGAACAAAGCGATTTCAAACAGGCACAAAGCAAACAAGGAATGTGTCTAAACTAGGCAGGTTTGAATGGCTGAAAACAAAATAGCTTTTGACTTATTCTTAATGGTCTTGTTCAATTGTCAGAAGTAAAGAAAAATTCCCTCTGGCAGTTTAATATATATAGCACTAGCAATATCACATTCTCGGTTTACAGAAACATCAATTTTTTCTTATTCACTCTGGCATTCTTCAGATGATAGTATTAAACTGTGTATTGATACATCCTGCAAATCCTGAAGACTAGGAAATTTTCACTCTTTAGCTTTTCAGAATTAACCTTTTGACAAAAAAATCAAAACAAATTTAAAGGAGAAAAATGGCTACCTGGCCATAAGGTCCACCAGCTAGAGCAGATATAAGGTGAGCTGGCAAGTGTACTACACGCCTTACGAGATCAGATCAGCACAAGTACAGTCACTCTGTAGAGTTCTGTAGTAGAGTTCACCAAAATGCACTCTTAGGTGGTACAGTGCTACATTACACAGCTGGCACCCTCTGTGAAATCTTCCAGGAGACAAATTCATATCCTCCATCAGACATATCAGAACATACACACACATGCATGTACGTGTTTCCCACATATGAGTCCCGGCAAAGGAGCAGGTGGAATGCAGATCTGTCTGCCTCCTTGCCAATCACCAGATACAGTAAGGTGGGTATTTCAGGCAAAAGCACTGAATTGTATACAACTAACCATCAGCAAGTACCTTCACATACTGATCATAGACAGGATTATAATGCAAAATAATCTTGGAAAAATGGAGAAATAATCAAGAGAAGCAATGAAAATGAAAACAGACCATAGCTATACATGACATGTAGGACAAATCGACTGTACAAAGAAAAGAAAGGTTAGGAGGCATCTGCTTATAAAGGATGCGGGGTTTAAAGTGAAATATCAGCCAACATACATTAAAAATGTCATGCTTTTGCAAAAAAGTATAACCATAGTACTGGGTTGCTTAAAGACTAATACTACCTGCAAGACAGGCAAAATAATTATTCTGGGCTATTTAGCACTGCTAAGACCTCAGCTGGAATGCAACATCAAATTTGCCCACAAGATACCAAGAAACACATGAACAATCTGGGGAGAATGGAGAGGAGCACAAGAATGACCAGAACACATGACCTATAAGAAGAGACTGAAACGAATTGTCTCCAATCTTAGGAGACCAAGGGGAAACATGGTAACAGCTTTTAAATCTGTGTAGGGAACACAGTAAGCAAAGTGAATCAATGGGACAGATCACTAAGTGGACATTGTGATGGTTGTTAAGTACAGGTCAAGCAAACTTATGGCAAAGGACAGTTGCTCCTGGTTTGGAACTCAGGGAATGTTCTGATAATCTCTCAGTGTCCCTTCTGGTCCTATTTGAGTAGGATACCACAAGCTAGAGAGTCACTGGGTCAGTTTAAATTCAATGAAAATCTCGTTAATCCACTGCAACGTTACTGAAGCTGAATTTTTTTTTCTCCATCTAGTCTTTTTTATGCTTGGCTAACCCAGTTTTGGAACCAGTATAAGTACATGGCTTAAAAAGTTGGGTTATTCTTTTTTGTTTCTTTAATTAAAATGTGATACTTGCACAATCCCTACCATGGACACCAGTAAACATATACAAAGGTTCTTTATACCAGTATGACAAACCCTCTTTCCATAGGAGAATAGCTATTGAAATGTCAAGTAACATGATACCCATACTGCTGCATCAGGAGGCTTGTGCTGTTTTGATGCAATAATCTGTGTGTGTAAACAACTCACAGTCTTTGGCAAGCATGAGAGTTCCAAAAATGTACATGTGGCCTTTGAATAGGAGGATGCTTTTATGGTTCCATCTAGAATGACATAACATGGTCCGGAGTCTCCCAAACCATCATCTCTTGACCCAACCAATCAAACGGATGTCTGTTTCACAGCTACGCCATATACAGTTTTCATGCATTCTTTCTTTTAGTATTTTGAGATACCACCCGCACAGAGATTAATAAGGTAAGTGGAAAGTGTGAGAATTGCATACAGCAAGAAAAATATTCAACAGCCACAAACTAGTCTCTAGACCTATGGATGTAAACTGAATACTTCCACGGGCAAATAATCATAGATGTGGTGGCCACAGCTGAAAATCTGACCCCCAACACTCTGAGCTAAAATGTAATGGTAGGCTTATATTTAGGTTTCATGATTCAGTGAGATCTTAATACGTGAAAACCTTTCATATTTGCTCTGGTAGGCAGCTGAAGTTTTTCATAAACAAATACATTTCATTTATTTGTTACAACTGAAATAGGTCAGATACAGAGAATCAACACCCTTATATTGGGGAAATACTCTTGAGGCTAGAAATTCTAAAATAGATAAAATAGATAGTTTCTTGAAATGTCCTTCTACTAACTGCTTTCCTCAGAGAAGTCTAAGAAGGCATATTCATTAGCCTCAAATTAAATTGACCATGGTATGATTTGCATCATATAAGATAACGTGACAGTAGTGAAACCCTGAAATGGCACAAAAGACAAAAAAATTCAATTTTAACAATTTCAATTAAAAAGGTAGCCTGTAAACCTGCAAAATCCCATAAACAAAGAGAAAAAGGATTATGGCTGGCAGTGCTCTCGATGACTTAATTTACATGTGAAAGAGTTCAAATTCTAGTTAATTATACTGCAGACACAACCCTGAATATCCAGGGTATGGATATTCATGTCTCATTAGAAAACTCTAGCTTCTCTCTATATATATTTTCTTAAAGATTCTTCATCTCACTGGTGTTCACAGATCTGCAGAAAAACATCCAGCTAAAATATACCAATAAAAGTGTGACAAATATTGATATAAAAATTGCTTTGGTATGAGTGTTTTATTAATTCCAAGACTATTTAGCTAAATATTCTGCTTATCTCTTCTTCCGCTAGATGCTCCCATGATTCCCCAAGCTTTCTACCTTTAATTCATGATTTACATAGAAATGAACAGGAATTCAAGAAATCTACACACATCTTGCAAAAAAATCTTTGGTCATGCACTCCTTTCTTTAAAATTCTTTCCATCTTCTTCTTCCATCTCTATTATCATTCAGGTTACAAACAAAAGAATTAAGCTGCGACTGAGTTCATATTCTCATGCTCCACATCAGTAAGATTCCCTCCTGTCACAGCCTCCAGAAGGGTTGTTTTTTTCAGTGAGAGTTCTCTGGAACCATTCACTAGAGCAAGCGGTTTAAAATAATCTTTCTCCTCCTCCGTACCATACTACACTAGACACATACACACAGTACTTTTATGGGCTTTTAAATTAAAAAGCATATTGGGATATTAAATTTTACAAACCTAGATTTGTCGGAGTGTGTGTGTGTCTGTATTTTGTGTAAAAATCTTGAAAAAAACCCAAAGATATTGCTCCTTTTCCTTTGACTGACTATTGATTTCCCCCATAGCAAAAGCCCCATAAATACATTGTGGTTCTGCTGCTGTGCTGGTCTAACTGTCATTATAAGCACAACACATGCATGAGGACTGACACTGGATGCTCCTTTAGGCTTGTTATATGAGCTACCTGTTTGCAGTCAATGAAATCTGTGAGAACCCACAAAAATTTCTGTTCTCTTTCCTTCCCCTAATGAACCTGAAAGACATATCACCAGTCAACAAAAATATACTATTGGAAAGATGAGGGTAAACAGGGGGATTGGCATTTTCTTAGATTATTTATTTTAATAGATCCTCCTCAGTATGGTTGCATTTGTCAAGAAATGACCACTAATACAAAACTGCCAGAGGACAGCAATGTGCAGCTTTAAGGTCCTTTTCACCTTTCTGAAACACAGTGCAGGCTTCCAGCATAGTTTGGACAAGGTGAGGAACCTACACTGCCAGTTACCCCATGGGCTGCAGCACTGACAAAAATCTCCACAGAAATTCTGCAAATTTCTTTCAGACCATAACATGCCTGCTAGGCCATCATGCAACTTCTTAGCTTTTTTTTTTCCTCGTAAACAGTACAACAGGGACAGACAATGGGGTTAGCATCTCATACATCTCTACTGACCAGTTTTCCCAGTGCTTAAGACTTGTTGGTTATTGTTTAAAAAGAATTGTCTGCAGGGTTTTTTTCCTATTTTATTCCATATGTGTTTCTTTTCTGGATTTCACTTTTATGGATTGTTCAAGTGGACTCAAAGTATAAAAGACAACATGAATTAAACCAACCAAATTTTACTTGTTCGCAAGTAAAAAAAAGTAAAACTGTTAACCTGTATTCATCTATACGCACCAGCTCTAAGCAAACCCACAACAAACCTCAGCTGAATTTAATAGCTCTGTAAAAAATAATAGAACCCAAATAATATTCACTACTATATGTTTCCTAAAATTATATATGCATCTTCTATTTGTTCTTCTGGGCTTCCACTGTGACACAGAACTGATTCATTAAATTTCCTCTATAAATCCATCTATTGACAGAGCAAGCTTACTTCAACAACAGCTACTTAGATGGAGATTCACAACCAGAGTCTTCCAGCCTTTCCAAACACACATGCATAAACCGAGATTCCTAAACTGATACTGGGGCATTTCTCATGGGCATGCTGAGTGTTCCCTGATTTCAGCAGGGTTTTGCAGGTACTTAGAACATTTCATATACAACTCCACATACGGACTTAGGATCCCCCCTATATCAAAACATCCGCATTTGCCTGTTCTCCCTTCCAACCTAACAGCTTTTCCTACTTCAAAATCAGCTGTGACACTGATTCAAATTTATTAATACCAAGCATGGAGTTTGATATTTTTCATAGCTCTGTTCTAATCATACCTGCTGCGGGATGATAGGACACATGAATATGTGTTTACCCTTAACCTACATCTGAAGAGGAAGGACTTCTGGCGCTGCAAATTATTTGAAGTGCTATTTAACCTTTTCTGGTATTGACATCATTTCCTTTGGGAGTGGAACAGAGTCTGTCATAGGTTATAGTTTTTATTCAGCACAGTAGATCTCATCTAGTCTGGCAAAGGTTCTTCTCTGGCAATTAATTCCATGTTTTATTCATCCCAGAATTCTTTAAAGCTGCAAATCAAAATGCCACTCTGTGCATTACTAACCACATTATGAACCGCCAGTATTGCAAATAAAGGTGCTTTTTGCATAGCAATCGGATTGCCTCTTTTCAGAGAAAATGAATTTAGCTCTGTATTTATCTCACTAATTGCATTCACAGCATTACAAAGTATCACCCGCCTCAGATTTACATTATGCAAAACCTAATCTCTGTAAGTTACTAAACCAAAAGCGAGCCATACGTTTCCTTCTGAGACCCAGAAAATACATTGTTTAAACTGTCAATCTATATGAATTAGATCTATCAGGAAAAAAGTTTAGATACCATAAACGATAAGGGAATAATCACCTCAGAGCATGTGTGTGCTGTAAATTCACTGCTTAGGAGAAAACAGGACAGCTGACCAAGCACACGTTGCTGAATTTATGTCCCCCCAATAATTATAAAAGTGAAGACACAGTGTCTTACTTGAGTTCAGTTCAGTTAAATTCAAGAAATAATGAAACATTCAAATGGAAAGCAGCGAGTGCTCTTACAGCTATCCCTCCCAGCTGCCCCCAGAGCTCCATTAAGTTTATGGGTAAGGTTAGTCAGTTTTCATTGCCCCACTGCAAGCTTGAAAAATGAAATATAAATGTGTGTCCCAAATAGCAGGAAAACTACATTACACAAAATTCAGGGGCCAGAATCTGCTGTTCTTATTTAGGCACAACTCCCACTGACGTCAATGGGTTCTTTGCTTGAAGCTGTTCCGAGTAAAAACTGAGAGACTGAAACCCAGGTTGAAATGCTGAAGCTTAGAAGAAATCTATAGGGTACATTATTGTAGCTAAGTATTGCCAAGGGTTTTTAAGTACTGCTTTGTACTGTAATTAGTGTTCCACCTCCTACTCTATTAGCTCTATCAGTGTGTAAAGCACTCTTCACAAATTTCTACAACAGAACAGATTGAGAGAGTGCATTAGAGACAGTGTTTTCATACTATGAATTCTTTTCCATTTTTAATTCTTTGTAAAGGTCCCTGTTCACAGGAATGACTCACAAGGTTGGTGCATTATTGTTCCACAGACTTTCTTTCAAAGTGCCAGTGATTTAGACTTTTGAGATGAAAACATGTCACAACAGAAGCAATGCATAACGTTTGTGAAGTCTAATTGCAGCTTTTTCATAAGGACTTTGCATTGATAGGTGTCTGTCTGGTCATATTATGATATAAACATGAGAGACTGTAGGATGCTAAGGAGAATCAAGTGCTTTGGATATCCACATATACTCAAGGCAAGGCAGTAAAATTGACCTGTGTTTGGACACGAAGAATATTTAAACTAAGATTGCAAATCTAAAAGAACGTAAGAATGGCAGCAAAGGTCAGACCACAGGCCCAGCTATCCCAGCACCCCACTTCTGGCTGTTGTCAACAGCAAAGGCTGAGTGAAGATTACAGGGATACCTTCTCAACGTACCAGTTTACCATTTTTACACTTCCTGAGTGAGAACTCGTACCTTGGTATTTAATAGCTTTCAGTGGATTTTTCTTTCATCAATTTCTCCACTCATTTTTAAAACTACAGTTACTTTGCCTCCAGGTGTCTTCTAGCAAGGAGGACAGATTAAGTTGCATATGCAAATGAGATTTTCCTCTGTTAAAAGCATAAAGTTCATCCACAAAGGTTTAAAAATGTGGCATCCATTATTTATCACCATTGCAAACTTTGAGTGAAGTTATCACTGTTTTCTGTGGCACTCACCAAAATGAAGAGCATCACAAACACTAATGAATTTACTTTGAAACATATGAGGTAGGTAGATAAATATCTTAATTTTATATTATAGCCTAAAGAGACTATTTGCCTCAATATGTCAAATGCCATTGGTAGAGTGTGGAAAATCCAAGAGCAGAATCTAGGTCACCAGCTTCCCTATCTGTTCTCTAAAATACAAAATAAGGAAGAAAAAGCACAAGAAACTACAGAAAAAAAAAAAAGATCAATATTGAAGAGCTTTTAAAAGCTTAAGAATAAATTCAGATCTGACCTGAATTAATGAAGCTGAAAGGAGCCGTACCCATTTTTCCCATTTTTTCAGTATTTGTACTTGTTCTGGTCTCCACAGCTACTAGCTTTACAGATTGAATACATGGATGGTATTCTCTGTTCTTATAAAATGTCTGTATTTTCCTCTGTACTGACTTCTTTCACAATATGCCTCTCTTTTTGAGTAAACCATATTGCTTTTGCTTCATTATTGGCTTAATGGAGTTTTGGAATGTTTCTACTTGTGGAATATTCTGCCTATGGGATAAGCCTACTGGTTGGAATCCTCTGCAGAACAGAAACAAGTCCATGCCTTCTGAAGTGCAATAAAATCTTTAATAATCCCTTGCAAACTAAGAAAGAGACACTAAAAACATCATTCATCTCACCTGCTTTAAAAGCCAAAGGAAAAAAATTACAAACATTGGACAATGACTCTGATATGCTAATTCATGGAAGTATTTTATGGGCATTTGATTCTGTCTTCAGAGCTTCAACTGGCCGGGGGGAGGAGACACGACAGTGTGGGGAGAAGGCCTGAAACCCTAATCTATATGTATTTCTTTTCACAGTAAAACCAGGATAGAGAAAAAAAGGGGATGTTACCACTCCTAAACTGGATTTGTGATGACCATTCTTGTCTCTTATTTATGATCAATTTTCAACAACTCTTTAGTGATGCTGCACTGTGCCTCATTATAATGGAAGTGCTCTGTGATCTTACAGGGTGATATGATGGAGCATATTTTCTCTATCATACAGTATTATTGCACAGAAATGCAGAAATAGACATACTTAGAAGAGGAAGAAACTGCTTGTCAAGCAGTACAGAAGAGAAATTACATAAGAGTTTTTAGACTGAGGACAATATCGTCTCAAATGGACCAAGAATATATAATTCATACAATTAAATCAGGAAAAAGTTTTGAGTAGTTGGTGAATTTCCTTCCCCTCAAATGTAACATCTCTTTTTTGGTGATACACTGATATATACAGGTACCTGGCAGTTGTGAAGCACTAATGTATATTCATATTAATAAGAGTTTTCTCTTTCTCACCCATAAGTATGCATTTTATATGCACGTATTTTTTAGATTTAGTAGAACTCAGTGGGGCATTCTTACTTTAAAGATACGTGTTCATCAGACCACAAAAAGGGAAAGATACAACCTTCTTTGTTTTATCCAAGTGATTTCCGCCCTGAATAGTTTGTCACATCATCAGTCAGACTTCAGCTGGGCAATCCTGAAAATCTGTGCATCGGATTGCATGTTGACTGGTAAAGCTAAAACCCAACACTGCATATAATATGTTTCCATGCTTCTACTTAGAGTTCAAATGGTGTAGAAACTACGAAAGGTCAGGAATGAAGTTATACCAGAGAATCTAAATGTAGAAAGGGGAGCTAATGCTCTGTATCATTTCAAGGCAAGCGACAACCGGCAGCATTTTGGAATTTTCTGAAGAATGGCACATTAAATTGGCATTACTAGAAACTGGCCCTGATGAAACTAAATGGCTTATAAAAGGATTAATAAAAAATTGTCCTAATGATTAATAGTTCACCATTTTCTTTCAGAGATTAAATGTCTGAGTTTAATATGACATTAAGAGATTTAATGACTTTTTAATGAGTACTTTACTCATGCTAGTTTACTAACTTACAATAAAAACCAAAAATATTTTTAAAGCCTTTAAAAAGTTCTTATTTAGCTGTTGTAATGGGGATCAAGGTGGCAACCGACTGTATAAAAATCAATAGGCAAACTATAGTTGAAAAAAAAATTTTTTTCTATATGGCAGAAGCTGCTTTATAAAACCACTAATTTAGAGGTAATATTCTCACTGCAGTTTGATTCTTCTTGTATGAAATACCTAAATTTTTTGTAATAGCTTATCTACCAAATTCTGTGTTTTCCCTTTCACAAATTTTTAGAAAATTCTTGTAAATAATGAATGATAGAATGTGTCATGTAAATATGATTCAGTCTAGCTTTGGGAAAATGAAATAAAAATGCATTTGTGAACGTTCTCTGTTGCTTGCAAGAATAAAGCTGTAAGTAATTAATTATTTAACTTCACACATGCACACTCTGAAAAGATTTTTAGTCACATCTAAGATAATGCAACAGTTCTGAATGTTCACAAATATTGAGAAAATAGCGAAAGCTGTTTATTAAACTTCAAAGTTCAAACAAAGACTAATTTGCATCTTAGATGACCAATTATGACTTGTGTAGGCAAACTGTGTAACTGAAAGATAAAATTTGTTGAAGTAAACTACATAGGAATGAGTCACAAATAAATTTATGATCTGTTTAGAAAAGCAGAAAAAAGGCTGACTTTGTCAGGAAGATGGTGCACTGGAATGAGTTCATACAGCGATGACTTGCTTTGAATCGTTCTGAGATCTGTAGTGCTTACTATTCTCGTTGTCTGACTGGCCGCTCTCATCACCTACTAATGTGCTAGTGGTGTGACTAATGCATGTGGCTATAATGAATGTCACAAAGACAGAGCCAACCAAACACAACTCTAGTTAGTATGTAAGTGTTGCCGTGACTTGGTGCAGGTACAGCTTCATACACTTCATTATACGAAACATCACTAATTTTTGCACATTCAGTAACATTTTGAAAATAGGTATCTTCAGAAAGACACAGTCAATTTTTCCTGTACACATTTTAAAGTGTATTCTGTATTCTCAATGATGTTGTGTAAAACTTTGTGTGGATGTAAGCGGAAAAGGTCAAACAGGTGAGTGTTCTAGTGATAGCCATCAATTAGTTTTTTTCTGGAGAACAAGCTAACAGCACTTTGGAACACAGTTCTAGTTTCTCATTAATTGCCCTATTTAAATATCATGTTTGCTAGTGATATCAACACTGTGATATGGAATTCTGGTCAATGCTGCTGGGCATCCAGCTTCCTTGCAAGAATGTATAAAATGACCTGTAGAACTCATCACTAACTTTAAAAAGGCTTCAAAAGACTATAAAACATAAGGCTCATTAACATTATTGAAAACCTTTTGTTAGGTTTCAGTGTGTTTGAATCAAATTTTAAACAGCAAGCAGAGCCTCTGGATAATCCTAATTCAAAAGGATACAAATTATGAAGGCTGGCTATAACAAACTAATCACCAGCCGAAGGAAGACTCTCCCCTCCTTTCGTTAAGAATGTTCATGTGTATTTCATGGATGTAACACACACACACATACACCAGGTTAAGACTGTATTCAAAAAGCATAAAATGCTTGCAAAAAAGATTCTTTTTACTTTAATGCATTTTCCTTCTATTGCTCTACTTTTATTTATTTTATTTATTTAGCAGCCTGATAGCCAAGTCCCTTTATTTGTTAACTATAATCCTCATTTATCCTGAGCAATATAAATCTAAAAAACAGGCTGCCCAGGGAAGTGGTGGAGTCCCCATCCCTGGAGGTATTTAAAAGACGTGTAGATGAGGCACTTAGGGACATGGTTTAGTGGGCATGGTGGTGTTGGGTTGACGGTTGGACTCGATGATCTTAGAGGTCTTTTCCAACCTCAATGATTCTATGATTCTATGATTCTATGATTCTAGTAATGTGAAAAGGAGGTATATACACTACGGGTGTGTAAAAGCACTTCAGTTTATTACCGCCTTCATACAAGTAAGTCTGTAACTTAGCAGGGATCCCTTTTTCACCTGCTCAAATGATGCTGTGCACCAAGAGACCCATGTTCTCTATATTAATCTGATGCTGGGCTAAGAGAGGAGGCTGCAGAATGTGAAATTTCTATCTCTTTTCAAGAATACCTTCCACCACCCCCTCTTTCTCTGAACCTAGCTTCAGATGATGTCACTTACTTTGGGCAGGGTTTCTCTCAACTGTACCACTAGCAAACAAAGACAGATTTACAGTAAATCATTTACTGTAACTCTACATATTGTCTCATCTGACTGGATTTCAAAAATGAGGAAATAATCTTTAACAGATATTGCTAGCAATGTCAGTGAAAGTTAAAGAGTCCTAAACATGTCTGCTAGAGGGTAGATAAAAGGCATCTAGCCTCTCCACCTCTTCATATTAGTCATTTAGATGTGCATTTTGACAAAGATACGAAAAGGCCTGTTCAGTGACCATCCTTTACTTGCAAAAGGAGAAATTTAATACTGCAGCAAATGCCTGGCTCAAAAGCTTATTTTCACATGTTACAGATAACACACCGCTGAATCAGAAAAGCTACAGTTTCTATTATTCAACTATTTCCATATAGAAGTATACAGGATAAAGATATGTGCTCTCTTTTCAGTTTTTTAGTATCTTTTGCCTCTTCATATGTTTATATCCCCACATACAGGCACATGGCTGTCCCTTTCAACTGCCAGATGCAGACCATAGCTCCCTGAAATGCATCTATGCAATGTCAAATGCCTCGTCAGTGTTCAGCAAGTAATAAATAAGATTTAATAATAATTTAAAAATTATTCCTCCCATAACTTCCTTGTGAATTTTGCTTCTAATTTTCTCGCATGAGAGAGAGAGAATAATACTGGATTCAAGATCTGACATGTAAATTAAGAGGTGAATTTTGGTGGGAGAGTTTGCTATTTTCTATCCAAAGAAGTAAACTTGGTATAACAAAATCACTTTGTAGGTTTACATTACAGTTTTAGTAGGGCAAATAATATGTATAATACAATGGGTCCAGTAGAAGTGAACAATAGGTATTATGCTGTTATTAAAACAAAAAACTCTGAACAATTTCTTCAGTATTCAGAAACTACTTTTAAATTCATTTCATTTCGGATATGGACCCTGCTGGGATAACCATGGTGATTAAAGAATCCATATAGCATAAACTAGCCTGAGGGAATTAGGGCCTGCAAGGGTACACTAGGTCCAGAGCTCACTCTGTAAAGGCATGTATCAGCGTAACAAATCTCATGATGACGAAGAGAGGAAAACCAGATGTGGGGAGAAATACACAGATTACTACTATCCCATCCCCCAGACCTGCTGCTGCTGTATGTTTTGTCTTCTCTGTCACTCATCCAGCAAAATTTTATTTTCTCTGTGCCTCTCCTACCAAGTTTCCAGTTCCAATCCCTGGTACAATACATGGTACCAGAAGCTTGTATCAGAGTCCTTTGGGCAGAGAGTCTTCTATCCTCAGAGACTAAATAGAGGGAAAAACATGAGGCTG
This sequence comes from Aptenodytes patagonicus, assembly GCF_965638725.1. Taxonomy (NCBI): domain Eukaryota; kingdom Metazoa; phylum Chordata; class Aves; order Sphenisciformes; family Spheniscidae; genus Aptenodytes; species Aptenodytes patagonicus. The sequence goes on from NC_134962.1 coordinate 10,447,024, forward strand.
AACTTTTCATAATACACCTTGAGATCCAGGATTGATCCTTCTGCTCTGCAAAAACAATGTTCTTCTGCAGCCAGCTAATGTTAGTTCTGCAGCTCAGATGGAAGACATCTATTCCATACTTATGGGTTTTTCAGACATAACCCTGCTGTTGGTGTAGGATAGGATAAGTACTATGCAGATTTCCTTTTTAATCTTAGGAACACACACACATACACACACGTACATGGACACAATTTCAAGGGACATTAATCCTGCTGCAAAGTCAAGCAGCAGAACACACAATCTCAACTCCACATCTTTGAGTTTCTGCATTACGAGACAGTCTTGAATCACAACTTAATATGATACTTATTCCACATGATCCCTTCAATTCAATGAGCAGCAGAGCCAAAGGACTGTATTAAGACTACACAGATCATGAATAAACTGACATATCTCTATACATGTTGAATTTTCCCTAGATATATGCACAACTTTAAACTGCAGCCTTAAGAATGCTTCTGAAGGTATTCGTCATAAACTGAGAAACACAAGTAATTCCAGCTAAATTAATCCAGACCATGTTACTAGATAATATTAACTATATGATATGCAACAGATTAAAAGAAAAAATCCCTAATCAAAGCTTGCAACATGCCTTATGTTTCTCTAGTAGAGCACTAGAAATAATTACCAAGGAATCCACTGTTTTCACTGTAAAATATTTCTGTCCAGTTTCTGCTGTGCTTTTGACTTCTGAAAACACTGATAAAGTCTCACACTCTTCATCAGTCACTGGTGCTTTTCACTGCTTGGGAAAGTTGGATGATTCAAAGGCATTATATGCTGGCTGTAAGGGAAGAAGTCTTACAGAGAAATTTTTGCTGAAAGAGGCACAAAGAGTGCCTATTTCACAGTTCACCCACTTTTTACTTTAGGATCTGAAAAAATATTATTAATTTTATCTAACAAAACAATAAGAGTGCTACTTGGGTCACCTGGCAAAGAATAGAGGGTGTATTAAGTCCCTCATTTGGAGAGAAACACTGCTAGTGTCAAAGCGGTCCCTGACCTTGCCTGCGACATGCCTCAACAAGCACAGAGAAAATTAAACTGAACTAATTTTTTAACCTTTTAACCTTTACATAAGTTATACCACTGTAAAACTACTACCTCTTAAATTTACGTCGCTTCTCTAAAATAGTCACATAAGAGAAAGGATTGATATACACCCGCAATCACTGATCAATACAGTGTTTGTTCATCACTGATGGGGTAGAGCTTTTCTCTCTCTCATGTCTAATGACCGAGGTTAATTTTCTAATCAGATGTGCATTTCCTCTATAACTATGTTTCCCTGAAGACAATCATTTGGATGATATGAGACATAACAAATCAGTCATTTTTGCCATGCCATTTTCAATGTTAATGTAGTGACTTTGAATCCAATGAGTGCCTTGCACAGATGATGCTTATCTGGTTTTTGTGCAAGTTTTGCATTCTTGCAGTTATAATGCAAAGCCAGATGGTTCAATCAATCAGCGCCTGGCAGGTGGATCCTGCTTACAAAATTGGGGAGAATGCCAGCATTCTTGACAGTATGGATGTTCTACCATCTCCACCTCTTGGCTTGAAATTTATCAGAGGTGAGAGTGATCAGAATTACACTTGAAGTCTGCACGCAAGCGATTTTGGCATTGCACCACAGTTACAGGAAAAACAGCCAGGCTGAAGGCTTGAATTATGATCTTGCTCTTTCCCCTCCCGCCTTCCATTGCCAACTTTTTCTTAATGTCCTTTCAAAAACCTGGCATCATAACAGAATGTAAAAAAAGTGGAAAGAATGATGTTCAGATTCCTTTGGATGTACTTCTTTGGTTGATCCCATCCACAGCGAGCAAGCAGCCAGTAAGTTTGCCCTTGGGGTTCTCAAGCAGAGAAATAGCCTCACATTACCTTATTCACTTTTCTTTCTTTCTCTATTCTTTTTAACAAATTCAGATGTGATTTGTCTTTACTTTTGGTTTTGTAGGGATTTGGATTATGAGAAATCAAAATTAGGGGAGGTTTATTTGCTGATTCAACTCAAAATAAGCCCTTGCATTTCAGCACCAGGAAGCATCATGAATTGAAAGCTAAATATATATGATTTGAAAGTTCTGGTCCACATTTGAAAAATGTAGTCACTGGAAGATTGTTCTCTAGAATATAGAGCTAGAAGACATGTCAAGAGATTATTAGTTCATTACTCTACCCCAATCCAGGACCAATTACCTGTACTGAACAGGGACTCACTTGTTTTCTTTCATTGCTTAAATGAACAAGAGCTAGACAGGCTGTAGCAGCGCAAAAGCCAGACTCTAAACTGAGCTGGACTCTACACCACTCTCCTGCTTCCCTGGGCCAGCAGGGGATGCATTGGCCTTCGCCATAACCTAATAAAGTTTACCCATTGCTCTAATTTCTGGCAGTTGAAGGTTCAGTCTACCCTTCATGCCCCTGTAGTATCTCCTGTGTTGGGAAGAGAGCAAGAAGTGAGAGGTCAACTTAGCTGGCTTCATAACAGCTGAGAAACATCTCAGTCCCCGAAAGTCTTGATATGTTGTTTTGGTTTGGTGTAGTTTTTTGCCATTTTATATGTTTGCATTTCTCCAGCTGTACAAATAGAACTTGGAAACACAGGATAATGCTGCAAACTGTATTATTTCAACAAATTGTTCTCAGCAAGGTTTTTGACAAGAAACTCAACTTCTCCATGGCCTAGTCTATGCACAGATGCTCTTATTTGGTATTGATGCCAGCCATCAACAATAGTAACCCTTATGATAACTGTTAGCCTTTATTGGAAGCTCAGCAGAACCTGCCCTATACCATCGCTTTACTGCTTAGGTAAAGTACTTAGGTTCAAAAACCAGACAAAGAAACCTTTGTATAGAATCTACACTGGAATGAATATAACCAAGACATCATGATGTATTCATCACTTGGTCAGAATTACAACTTTTTTTTTTCTTCTTCTTCCTTCAGTCTACCCCATGAAACAACCACAGTGTCTAAAAGCTGCTTCTGTTAAAGCTGAAATTAGACATGATTCATGAGCCATCCTGATGGAGTAGGAACAACACAATTCATCTCAGGCACCTCAAATTCTCTAGAAGACAAAAGGCAAGTAACGGATACTACACTGATAATAAATTTATGATTTTCAAACTTACTTAGTAAAAGAGACAAGACCAGAATTCTGTATTTCTTAGCTTTTTCCATCCTTTAGAAGCATTCACAACTGGCTGAAATTAGGTACCCAGTTCAGATACACAAGTCAGGAAACTGGTCTCTCTGGGATCACAGAATAATCAGTGAAGAAAAAACAGGCTTATTAGAGTTCAGAGGACAAATTTCCACATCCGCTGGGGATCTTCTGAAATAAACTGAGTACAATCCAAAATCTCAGTGTAGTTTCTTTCTCACAGATATTTTTCTACAAATAACAACTCAGCCCCTCAAAGAGGGATTCTATGAAAAAAAATCTGTTAAATAGCTCCACGGAAACAGTTCTACAACTAGTAAAAGGCTTTCATACAATTAGCCCGTTCTCCTTCAGAGGATTTATTTTTTGTTGGCAAATATGGTCCACCATAATTACTCTCCTCACTTTCTTACACACACAAGAGAACACAGAGCAAATCTTGCAATTAGATATGGAGGGATTTTATCTGTAATAAACTATGTGTAGCACGACTAAAACATTTGTTCATAATTTTCTGCAAACAGACTTCGGTATTTCTGAAGCTGTTGGTTATGCATAACTTTATTTGTAAGTATGTTACAGCCTGGCAGGGTTTGAAAAACTATTGGTTTTGATTATTATCATTTTGATATGATTTTGTCTATTTGGTACTTTGTGGAGCTGCTTGTGAGTTACATGGTCAGTTATTGTTTCCTCCAAGCTGTAAATAAATCATTAGCCTCTTTGTCTTAAATGCCTATATATATGCAGTCTTTCCCAGGGACTGGGATGAACAAAGGCCTGTATGCATGAAGGCACAATGAAAAATAAAAAGGAAAAACTGTCTGAGTGTGGTTGAACTGAGGGCATTTGAATAAATATTGATGAATACAGATTTACAGTATTTTCTTAGCTTCACCCTTTAGCTTGTTTTTTTTTCCAAGGACTGAGAGAGGCATATGTTCCTGCAGTATAACACAAGAGATACCAGTTCTGCTCTCTTCTAGAAATCATATTCTCCTCCTCCCAACTTAGACTTCATAACCATTTCAGATACTGTGACTCAAAATGTCTCACTATAGCTCTAAAAGCAGAATGACAGTAAGAAGCATAAAAGCTTCTGCCTGCAGTAATTTGAAGTGGAGCCCGTGCTCAAACACTTGCTAGTGTAGAATTTTCAAGCCAGGCCTCCAAAAACAGACTTGCCAGCCAACACTGGTGGGTTTGTTTCCACCAATAGGTGTGTATGCACTAACACATCGGGATGTTCCATCTAAAAATTATGCTTTTGGCTTGAGCTGTCCCTTCAGTATAAACATATTAGCTTCCTAATGTTTATGTATCTGCTTGACAACTCTCTAGCCATGAGGATGGAATTCTGCCAACCAAAATTTTCTGTTTCATCCTTAATGTAAACAGTTGCTTTGAAGTGCTCCAGGTTTATTGAATGAACAAATAACTTGTTTATGTAAAATATTGAAGGAAAATTTCCACAACCCTTCAGTATATAATTGCAGTTTGCCTTCAGATTCATACAGTATATTAACAGGTCTGGTTTTATATGTACAGAGGCTCTCCTATATGGTACAACCTTAGAACAATGCTTATTCTGAAAGATAAAACTGAGTGAGTAGGAAAAGCTGAGGAAAACAAAGCAAGCTGGCTTAAGCCAAAATGTTCAAATCTAGACACCTAAGGTTAAGCACCTAAAGTAATATCTGCATACCAGTCATATAAATATTACTTTTAGAAGTGACTAGAATTTTAGAGGCATCATAGGTGGCTTTCCTGACAAAGACAGTACTGGTAAATCAGTTTATCTTGCAGTATATAATATTGATTCTTAATAAGAATGCAATATAAATGAAGTAAATATCAACTGTGTAAGAATCAATTTTACTTGTCTCTCCCTTGGGGCTGCCTCTTCCAGGACTGCTCGTCAACTGCAGGTTGAAGAAGTCTTCCAGCTGCAGCCGCTTGTACCTGTCTGCTCTCTAGCCTGGACACTGTTTGCAACTTTTGCAACTGATGTGTACAGTGCACAACTGGTTGTTCCAGGGATCAACAACCCAACTGGACTGTGTATACGGTAGGTGCATTCATATGAATGGGGTGGGGAGGGTACGTAACATAGTGTAGGATCCTACTCACAGCTGGAGAAAATGTGTCTCTGAATGTGCCTCTGATCTAGACTTTAATAGCCATCAGCAATGGCTTTAATCTAAGGAGTACATTGTTCCCACTGACATTCTTACCCTCCTTTTTGATTTGGTAATTCTACTTTTTAATGCACCATGTTTATTTTTACTAATTGAAAGTCAGGTTCCATTCATCCTCTGCTGATTAAGATAATCTCCTCTGATGGGCAAACAGCAAAAGTATATAAATCCAATGAATGCTTCTGAAAGTTATTACGGCTTCTTTAGCTTCTACAAGTTTTCTTCATCTGGAAGAACATACACTGCAATCAAAGAAGTCAAACCTATTCTGTTTTTAAAAACTCTTTTCAGTAATTTTAGATTAATCAGGTGAAACTGTATTCTTAACATGTGCATGCTTCAAAAACATTTTTAAATTTAAATACTACTAGACTGTATGAAGCATTTAGTGAGCAAAGTCAGCTGCCACTGAAGTCTTAAATCCAGAGGTATTCTTGTACAAGCCTCACCTTCTAAGAGCACCACTAGTTAACCAATTTCTGTTCCTATGCATCCCGTGAAAGTAGGACTGGAAAATATATTTCACTTCTGCCAGCAAGGCCAGGTTCCAGCAAGACCTGGAGTCTCTCCAAAATCTGGGAAAAAAGCCAATGGGGAGTCCCAAAAATAGGTCCCTTCCAAGCAAAAAAGACATTGGCAAGTGCATCTAACTCCCAACAGATCAACACTTGTAAAACCCTACCACATAGGAATATTGTCTTTGAGGACATTTCATTTGTGATTTACACACGTAGTGGTTAACAACTTCTCTAACTGAAGGTAGTTTCTAACACTTAGGATACCAGCCACAGGATAAGACTGTTCTACTGTTCTATAAATCTTGTATTTTAGACCACTTTTTAAAAAATTCCCATTCACATTCTTATACAGCTTGTAACTACACTTGTGGATGACTAATATGCTCTGTTATCTACAGTAAATACATTTATCTCGTTGACTAACAATAGTGTCATGCTCATCCATGTTACATGAAGAATAATCTCAAGCATTTTAGAATCAAGAATCTGAGTTAGATTAGGCTCCTGTTCTGTATTCTCCTGTAAGAGATAGTGGAGGAACTATCTCTTTCTGCTGACTGTATAGGAATACCAGGGAGACTAGCCTCTTAACTTAGGTTTTTAAACCAGATGCCTAAAGTTAAGCTGTGTAAGAACAATCATCTTACATGCTCACTTTCACCCTCACTAAATTAACTGGGTGAGAACTCTCCTTGCTATGTTCTGTCACTTTCATGCATGAATATAATGAGTTAGACCTGCAGTCATCTATTACCCTTTAGTCTGTTTGCTTAGTATCTAGGCACCTCATTATTTAGCCACATGATGGATATAATGACAGTTGCTGCCATTAGGATGCCATTCATTCAAACATTTCAGACAGGTTTGAGAAAAGTGCTGGGTAATGTTATGACCAAAAGGTAACTGCATAGTCATGGAAGATTATGATCAGGAAAAACTGCATTATGGTTCAGAGCTTACTTACGGACTCCCTTATCTAAATTAGTACCTCAGCACAAACCAAGGGGAGAACAGTAGCTGATTATCTTTTTAGTTTGTTTGTCTTCCACTAAAATGTCAAGAACTGGGCAAAGCTAGAGACAGAATGTTGCTCCAGATGGATCAGTGATCCCCTGTGCTACACCAAATTCAGAAATCCTGGAATCATGTATGTTACAACATACATGAGCTAATATTTTTTGTTGACTTCAGACTTATTAAAATCTTTCATTCACTGAAATAAAACATGGTTGAGGTGTTTACATTTTATTTTCTCATTTAAAAAACTGAAATGCCTTGTTTTCAGAAAGATCACACAAATTCTTTACCAACTTCTTCCTTCTAACCAAAACAATTCTGCAAGAAGCAAGGAAATTATTTGGTCAATCTGAGTCTACATTTTACTAGGGAAAGTTTTGACCAACCAACTCACACAGTCCTAGCTTGGATAGATTTTCCCTCTTAGGAATAGAAGGGAAAACACTGATTCTCAGGTTTTCCTATTCATTCTCTTTCTTAATCCTATAGGTATCACTACAACCTCAGTCTTTTTCTTTCCTTCCCTCCTCAATGTTTTCTTTCTCTTTTTCATGCATTCTTAATCTCTATTGTTTTTCCCCCCGAGTTGTCTTCTCTTTCTCCCAGTGATCCCATTGATTATTTACTAGCTTTGATACCATCCTACATCCCTGCACAAATAAGATGCTCCTGTAGTCAACTGCGAATGAAGTGATGGCAGGAGGAGGAAGATATGCAGGTATGGGATCTGTTCATCTCTGTACTGACTAACTGAAGCCAGGATATTTCATCAGGAACACTGCTCCCATTTACTGCCTCACTCAACCATTCTTCAATCACTGCCACCTTTCAGTTTTGGAAAAAATGAAATCACTTTTGAAGTGGAAGTGCTTTCCAACACCCCCTGCATCTTACTAGCTGGGATGCACCCAGGGTCTCTCTAGCCCCAAAAGAGGAATGGCTGCTCTGCAAACCTGTCACTGTAAGTCTCTTCCTGCTCAGTTCAATTCTCTTCTTGTTCTTCATAACTGAATCACAGCCTATCTGAAGTGGTTCAAGCTTCCAAGGACCTTTCTTGCTTTCTGAAAGTACCCAGACAAATACCTAAGTCCCTAGCATACACCAATGACAAAAAAGTTTGGGCAAATGCTGGCATCTTTTAATAACTAGAGGATGTGTCAAAGTGAGAATTGAATATGTGTTCAGCCCTGTGAATGGCTGCTCAGCCAATGTCAAAGCAAGTGAGCTCCACTTCAGCTGGCAAAGATGCTGCACGTATAAAGTCCAGCTTACAAAGATCTTTCTGGTCTTTGTCAAGCCCAGAAAATAAAAGCACTCTATAACATAAATCAAAAGGAATTCAAAATCTATCTCTCTCAAGCTGTTAATAAAGGCCCTGTTTCTGTTCAGCATTCTGTGCAAGAGCCAAACATGGCAAAACACCAAGAAGAAAGGAGATGGAATCTCCCTTCCCCATAACCTTTTGTACTTGGGTCATTTTAATTGATTCTTACTCCATAGCCTCATTACTGGATTCTCTCAACCGGCCTTACTTTGCCTGCTTATCTGAAAGTAGGCAGTAAGTTCCCATTCCTCAGAAAGATTTAACTTCTCCCCTGCTAAGCCCTGTGTTGAATTCATCTCCCCCTTCATAGCTGTAACACTGACTTCAGTTTAAGATGGTGAATTCAGCTGCTTATTTTTTTGATACAGACAAACTCCCCCCTCTCCCTCAACCATGAAATTTTCTCACTGACTTTAACTTGCTCTGACTGGGCTATAAACAAATTATTCAAATAATTTGAAAAGCCAGTATCATTAAATAAATCTTTTCCAGTCATCAATCTAAACTGATCTGTTTGGACATAACTGAGCCACACTGTCTTTACATGATGGAAGTGTTGCTTGGTTCTTCCTCTGTGAAATTTCTTCCTCAAAATATTTGCTCTTAAATAGGTTAATTGTTTTCCTCTGCCCACATTGAGTCTGTCAGGAAGGCAAATGCACAGCTAACCTTAAGGCTCACTTTCCCACGTGTCCTGGTTCCAGCTGGGATAGAGTTGATTTTCCTCCTAGTAGCTGGTACAGTGCTGTGTTTTGGATTTAGCATGAGAATAATGGGATAACACACCGATGTTTTAGTTGTTGCTAAGCAGTGCTTATACTAAGTCAAGGACTTTTCAGCTTCCCATGCCCTGCCAACAGGGAGGTGCACAAGAAGCCGGGAGGGGGCACAGCCAGGACAGCTGACCCAAACTGGCCAAAGGGATATTCCATACCATGTGACATCATGCTCAGCGTATAAGCTGGGGGGAGTTGGCCAGGGAGCAGTGATGGCTGCTTGGGGACTGGCTGGGTGTCAGTCGGTGGGTGGTGAGCGGTTGCATCATTTGTTTTTCCTGGGTTTTGTTCCCCTCTCTTTTTTTTGTTGTTTTCCTTTTCATTACGATTTTTAAATTATTATTATTAATAATAATAATTTTATTTCATGTATTAAACTGTTCTTATCTCAACCCATGAGTTTTATTACTTTTGTCCTTCCGATTCTCTCCCCCATCCCACCAGGGGTGGGGAGGGAGGGTGAGCAAGCAGCTGTGTGGTGCTTGGTTGCTGACTGGGGTTAAACCACGACACCAGGAAAGAGAGTAATTTGTCATTGCAAGAACTATAGCACATCTAGGAGACATTAATAGCTTGCCAGCCAAGTGACCTACCTATGGCAAGGTAAGGCTACAATCAGCACAAAAAAATCTTATACACACAAAAGAAGCATGACTCCATCTGGTTCGAGTTGCCATCTTGCTTTTTTCTCCTTTTGCTGAAAGTTTTGACTACTTCTTTGACTGAGCATCTCTTTATGTTAGATCCTAACAAGAGAGCAATTGTATGCAGCAACACAGCATTCTCACACTGTTATGATTACGTGCTGGTGGGAACGTCTGGAAAACCACTAAGGGTGTATAAACAGCAATAAATTAGTTCCACCTTCCTTAAGTGGCAAGTGTAAAAGGAATAGTGCAAATGTGTACCAACCTATTCTTGAAAAAAATAGTAAGGACCTAGGGGTCTTTTTGCACATCCATCATGCCAATAACCACTGTT